>NC_064849.1:38077502-38452502 GCF_024139225.1 Suncus etruscus | reverse complement strand
CTTTGCTATTAGGAATGAAATCTCACTTGTTGAAAGTGAGTTGAATGCTCACTTATTGAAAGTTGCACTGGCTATATTTTCTCATAACAAATTTATTTGTAGCATATACAAAGACACAAATTTATTCTACCAGTTCCTGAAGTGGAATTCAAGAATATCACTACAACTCTATTAACTAGTTAATATATCTATTGTGTCAGCCTTTAAATTTATGGACTGTTTAGAGGAATTTGGGAATATAGTATTATTGTTTAAGTGGCCTATGGATTAATTACTATGAGAAAAGTTCCAGTGCTAGATGATGGAGCTGGATGATGGAGTCTGTTAGGTGATGGTCAGCCAGGAGAGGCTACAGAAAGAGCAACAGGTATGACTCAAGAAAACAACAGTTGTCCTCTCAGTTTCTAAAATCAAGATGCAAAGCATGATTCACAGGACCACTGGGAAGTGCTAGCATATCTCAGGAGGCAGAAGAAGAATCCAGGGCAGTGCCTGAACCACAGACTTTAATGGAGTTTGCTTTACCAGGTAGGTAGGTAGGTCAGACAGTTTAGGACTCACTAATTTGGCTAGTTTGAAACAATTTTGAGATGATTCAAGCTAAGGGTCTTGGTCCTGCTCCCTAGAATGGTTCAAGCAGAGGAATATTGCTTCTTGGGAGTATAAAGTTTGTGCATCAGAATCTAGTGTCTGGGTAAGCCCTTGACTGTTTCAATGATGAGAAGATTTCCTTTAAAGTCTCAGATATCACAATCTATAGAAAACAAAAAGAATAAAAATAAAGGTGCAGAACAATGAGAATGTACTTGAATACACTGAAGACATTAAGAAATTATTAAAGGGGCCGGTGAGGTGGCACTAGAGGTAAGATGTCTGCCTTGCAAGTACTAGCCAAGGAAGGACCATGGTTTGACTCCTGGCATCCCATATGGTCCCCCAAGCCAGGGGGCAATTTCTAAGCACATAGCCAGGAGTAACCCCTGAGCATCAAACAGGTGTGGCCAAAAAACAAAAAAAACAAAAAAAATCATTTAAAAGGATAAATTTTATGTTAGGTATTATTTACAACAATAAAAGTATAAGCCCAGAGACTAGACTGAATAGTACCCTGGGTAAAGTGTTTGTCGGGCACATGGCCTTTTTGGATTTGATACCCAACAGGTTCCACACATCCCATATATTCCCTGAGTTCCATCAAGAGTAAGTCTTGTGTGCAGAACTAGAAGTAAACCTTGAATTTAGCTGGTTGTGGGCTCCCCCAAGAAGTATAATCTAAGACACACAAGATTAATAGTGATGATATCTAATGCAAAAGACAAAAATCAGGAAAAATAAACGGAAAGTGGATGATAAAAGTAACATCATAGGGTCACTGAAGTATGCTTTTTTCCAAGCATAAAAAATTTGTCTTGTACAAAAATGTTGGCCATGTCCTTAGAGGTATTTCTAAAGCTTATTTAGCCAATCAGTGAAAAGGAAAGGAAACAGTACAGGATTACTTCATCTTCTCAAACCAATTTTCACTTCTCCTTGCTCTCTCATTCATAGGATAGTGGGTTATTCTCTACTGAAAAACTGACTCATATGCAAAGTCTGCTGGCTATAATACTTGCTGCACTGCCCATGTCTACTAGACAAATTCCTTTGAGGCTGTAATAACTCATCTACAGACTTTTTTTATAAGAGTACTCATCTGTGTGTTGGTTGTTTGTGTTTTTGTGTGTAAGGACTAATATATTTATTAGACGTATGTTCCCACTGTTATCCTGAGTTTTCAAGTCTGAAATTACTGTGTATTCTTCATCACAAGTGGTTTAACTGACAGAAAGTTTTACTTCATTGCATTTCCCCACCAAAACTTTCTTCCTCTCTGTAATTGGGGAAATCTACCAGCAATTTCTACTGTGTCCTTAACTGCCAAGTATCTTCTCCATTCCCTGTGCCAAGATTCTCTGGCATATAACACTGCTGGCTGCCAACCTTTCTGATTAGTCTTAACATAGCAACTGAAGATGACTACTCTTAGCCCTCCTTAAGTCTGCTTTGTTTCCAGTTTCCAGATGCCTTGCAGAGTACCCAGAGAAGGAAAGTAAATCATTCCTTCATCTAGGTGATAGAAGGCAGAGAGAGGTAATAGCTCCCTAATTCCACAGGAAACCACTGGGTAAGAAAATCCCGGGAGCACTATAAAGGAACTTGAATTCAGCAAAATGTGATTTAGTTTGTTTTCCTTTATTTCTGTAAGCTCTGTGGAAGTGGTTTGATTTTTTTTGAAAGTAGTATGATTGTTTATCAAGCACAAGTTAACCAAAACATTGTGCTCTAATATCTAAGGAATTTGTCTGAAATAGGTATAACTACCTGAAAACATAGGCCAGAGTGTGAAGATGCATAAGTTCTCAGTGTTTTAAGACATTATTCTAAATATCTTTCTCTAATATAATATAAATGCTTGACACTTAACAAATGTTCTTGGCATTGTATGAGTATCAAGAGAGATGGAATTTGTACCTAGACTCAGCCATTTACCAACCCCAGGAATCTGGACAAGTTACCTAACTTCCCTACATCTTTTATTTATTTATTTATTTGTTTATTTATTTATTTATTTATTTTATGTGCTCATTGATGAAAAATAGACAACAGTGGCAGAGTCCCTAAGCTTACATGTATTACTCCATTTATACCTTTGTCCTTCCATGAACCCCTTAAAATAGGCAGGTCTTGTTATTATCATTACCCATCGGAATAGAGTATCACCACACATAATTCTACTCAGAATTATTCTTGGCTCCCTACTCTATGGTCACTCCTGGCAGTGCTCAGGGGACCATGTGATAGTAGAGATAGAATCAGAATCACTAGTAGTGGTATTGCTGGATCATATGGAAGGTCAATTTCCAATTTTTTAAGGAATTTCCCTATTGTTTTCCAGAAAGACTGGACTAGATGGCATTCCTACTAGCAGTGAATAAGAGTTCCTTTCTCCCTACATCCCTGCCAGCAATGGTTGTTCTTGTTCTTTGTGATGTGTGCCAGTCTCTGTAGCATGAGATATCTCATTGTTTTTTGATTCGCATCTACCTGATTAATTAGTAATGTGAACATTTCATGTGCCTCCTATGAATATTTATTTTAAAAAATTGGAAATTGAACTCCTAGATGATCCAGCTATAACCACTGCTAGGGTACTGCTAATGGTAGACTAATGCTAATGGTCACTGCTAAACCACAAAAGCACAATAATAATAATACCTTCTGCATGCCTATTTACAATAGTCAAAATTTGGAAACAACCTAGATGCCCGACACAGATGGGTGGCTAAAGATACTGTGGTATATATACCTAATGAAATATTAGGCAGTGTTAGAAAAATTAAGTCATGAAATTTTCCTATACATGATGGACATGGAAAATTTTTATGCTGAGTGAAATAAGGTCAGAGGGAGAGAGATAGATACAGAGTAGTCTCACTCATCTATGGGAATTTAAGAAAAATACGACATTATGGTAATACTACACTGAGACAATAAAGATAAAGGGCTGAAAGAACTGGCCCACCATATGAAGTTTACCACAAAGAATAGTGAGTTCAGTAGAGAAATAACTACACTAATAACAACCATGAAAATGATTAGAGAGAGAAATACAATTCCTGTCTCAAAGACAGGCAGGGGGATGGGGGGACAAGAAAAAATGGGGGCATTGGTGGCAGGACAGTTACACTGGTGAAGGGGGGTTGTGTATTTTATGGCTGAAAACCCAACTATGAACATGTTTGCTACCATGGTGCCTTAAATAAAGAATTATTAGGAAAAAAAAAAAAGAACCAGGATCATCTGCATGCAAAGCAAAGGCCCTTATCACCTAACTATCTCTCCAGCCTCATGACCTCATTTTGAAGATGTAGAAACTAAAGCATAAGTCATTGACTTTATTAAGCTCCTAAATTATATCCAGAGCCAGAATTAAGATTCAAACCTAGGCAGTCTAATGGCCAGAATCCATATTTTCACTAATGAGACTATGGTTATACACCTGGTATTAAATTGTGACAATTAAACCAGATTAAGTATTTGGTAAATAATTTTTATCTGTCTAAAAAGATACTTACAATTTTAGGTATTTTTTAAGAAAGGGCCTAGGAATAAAATAAATTTAGTATCATTCAAATGATATATATTACATTATTGATAAATAGAACCTGATAATTCCATTCTTATATTTATATTATTAAAAATAATTTAACGTTATTGTTAAACCAATTTCTGTTCTAGCTGCCAAAGTTTATATGATTTCCATCTATTCCCAATAATAAGCCCAGAATATTGTTCCTGGTAGTTTATTGATCATAATCCACAAAGAATATCCTTTCCACCATTATACTGTGATTTACAGATGGGAGAACAATGAGATTTTGCTTGTCTTTCATCACCACTATCACATACAAATATATATATATATGTATATATATATTACTTTTTTATTTTCAATAGAATAGAATTTATTACCTATCCTCTGATCCAATATAAAACTGACATAATTTCTCCTTTTGCTTTTTACAGGTATCTGCATATATGGATAAATCTTTTTACTCTCAGAAAAACTGGGACCTTCTCGCGCTTAGATTTTTATCAATTAATTCAATAATTGACCCTTGGGTCTTTGCCATCTTTAGACCGCCTGTGCTGAGACTAATACGGTCAGTCCTATGTTGCCGGGTTTCATTAAGAGCACAAGATGCAATACAGACTTCCTCTTCTCCATAGTCAAATGCCAGTAAATTGTCTGACCTTTGTGGATATAGTTAAGAAGTGCTTAGTTAGCTAGCATCTGGAAGATATTTTTGAAATGACTTCTTGGAGAAATGACAAAAGCTTGTAAACAAAATGAAGCTACCCTAATGAATCAGTCAACAACATATTCATGGTTTGGGCTATAGATGTGCTGATAAGCACTTCTTGGAAAGTCTCTGAAGGATTGACAAGTTACCTGGCCTTAGATTCAGTTTTCTTTGATTTAAGATTTCCTGTTTAATGAGAAAAGTATGTGGTTTTGTACTTTGTTTAAAATTCTAAATGGTCACTTATTTTCATCTGTAACTATTATAAAACCGAATACATCTAGTCAGATGAAATTTTATATATTTTCTCTAGAAGTTTCTATCTGGACACAAGGTTGGTGACTTGTAATGTATTACAAATTTTTTTTCTCTGGATGATGGGGCTGGGAATCTGTGGCATTTGTACTGTAGTATTTCTATATGTGTCAGTCCCTCTCGTTACCACAGTATTACTCTTTATGGAGTGGACTCAGCTTTTCATTAATCCTACCAGAAGTTATATGTTAAAGTGTCAGGTTATTTATTTTATAATATCTATTGTGTTCATAATAGTCAGGAAGATTTTACAAATTTTACTCCCAACAAGAAATAAATGAAATTTTGTTTAGAAAATTAGTTTTGATTAATCCCTCCTTTTACTAGGGAAGAATATAAATATATATAATATATATATATATATATATATATAATATATATATTATATATGGCAATGTCTAAGCTAGATTTAATATTAAAGCAGGAAGGGGCCAGAGAGATAGCATGGAGTAAGGCGCCTGCCTTTTCTTGCAGAAGACCATTGGTTCAAATCCTGCATCCCATATGGCCCCATTGAGCCTGCCAGGAGCGATTTCTGAGGGTGGAGCCAGGAGTAACCCCTGAGTGCTGCCGGGTTTGACCCAAAAAGCAGAAAAATGTGGGTCACTTCTTTATACACTGGAAATCCTCTAATGATGATTCTGAGGGAATGAACTAACATATACTTTCTGAAGATACTATCTTGCAGCAAAATTCCTCTGTTTAAATTTTGATCTAGAAAATGTGATTTGACTCATATAGGAAGTCATCTTGCAATGAGTCATACCATAACATATTTCTAAAATCTAAATATTTGGCATGGTGTAAAATTGTCGTCAAAATATCCCAATAAAGTTTCACTGTTTGAGTCATAATGTAGTTTCTGTGTGAACTCATCTGAAATGTTGTAAAAAAAGAACTATAAAACAAAAATTTAAGAATGGAATAGTGTTTGATGAATTCTTCCAATAGCATTTTACAACTTAAAAAATATATCACCTGCCCCCCTCAGGGCAGGAGGAATGGCACAGCAGTGGGGCTTTTGCTTTGCATGCAGCCAACCCGGGAGGGACCTGGTTTGATTCCCAGCATCCCATATGGTCCCCCAGCCTGCCAGGGGCGATTTCTGAGTGCAGAGCAGGAGTGGCCCTAAGCACCATCAGGTGTGATCCAAAAGTTAAAACAAAAGAAGATACATCATGCCCCACCCACACACACACCCTTTGCCAGTACTAAGCAACATCAATTCTGGTCCTACTATAAAATCTCTAATGAGTAAAAGTAGAAAAAAAAATTGGAATATCTAAAAAGTATGGTTGAACATTTAAGTTAGACTTAAAAATTAAATATAGTAGTTGATAATAAGGGACAGTCTCATCTATACTTTTTACTCATAATGTGGTCTACTTATTATAAATAGAACTATCTTTATTTCCCAAAATGAGTGTAATTATAGGATAGTTGTTATTTAAGAAAGAAACTTCACAGGAATGTTACTTTATTTCCAAAGTCTCAGTGAGTTGCTTACGCAAAAACATTTCCTACAAGTAGCTATCAAACTAGATGATCACATAGAGTAATGCTAAACCAGTGGAAATATCAGTGTATTTTTGACACAACATTCTATGTCATATCAGCTCTTATTTAACAAGGAATAAATAAACGGGTTGTTTTCCCACTAATTTAAACAAACCAGGCAAAATTTAACTTGCTCTAATCAAACTTGTAAATAAATATTCCCTGACCATTAGGTTTTCTAAAGTTCTAATGAAACTGATTAGACCTAAGGATAATTTCTAAATATAAAATTTTGAAGTTACTTGGAAAGAGAAAGATTGGTTTCTTGTATCAGATGACTTTTTTTTTTATCAAATGAAAATGTAAACTCTTAAATGTATAAATGTATAACTCTTAACTCTACCTTTCTAACCTCCCAAATTTTAAGATAATACCTGGGAACTTAAAAAAATTAGACTTAATTGGAGCCGAGAAAGACAGAGAGAGAGAGAGAGAGAGAGAGAGAGAGAGAGAGAGAGAGAAAGAGAGAGAGAGAGAGAGAATACAGTAAGTGGGGCACTTGCCTTGCACACAGTTGACCCGGTTCAATTCCCCCAAACCCTGACAGGAGTGATCCCAGAGTGCAGATCCAGGGGTTAGCTCTAAGCTTACCAGATATAGTAAAAAACAAAACAATAACTAATAGGTTTCTAAAGCTTTACTTACTTGTGAAATCATATTTCTCTCACTCTGTGGAATAATTAAATCCTTTTATTTCATTTACATCAATATACAGAAAGATTTGAAAGAGAAAGTCTATATAATAGTCAACTGCTAATTACCAATAACAATCAAAAAGATTCAGAAAAATTTACTTAGATATGCAAATTTAATCAACCAGGCATATATATTTTAAGTTTACTGATTTATAAGTTATATATTTAACTTATATGTTAATTTAAATATAAATAAGAAACAGGATTTAGCCTGGTATGTTAGAGAACTAAATTGTGACTAAAGAACTACATTTTATTCTCGACTCTAGACACTGAACAGCATGAAAAAGAAGAGGGAAACTATAATGGATATTCACCTCATAATGTCAGCACTATAATGGGTACAGAAATGGTCTGGGCCCAAGCAGTTCTTCTGAACTGAATTGTTTCCTGGATGATTCATTGTTACTACACTGTCATCAAGAGATTTTCCAGGAAAGAATTTTTCATATAGCAAAAATGAATGGTTTTCTGAATTTATGAAGCTCCACTACTGTTTCTCTTTATGGATAGTTTTTTTCTGGAAATGAATAATGTATCATAGGTGTCCATTCCCACATATGATCTCCTAAGCACTGCTTCTTTTCTTTCTACTCCTCCCATTGGTCAAAAAACCAACAGTAATCCAGAAAGTTAAAGGGACCCCAAGGGATAATATATTTTGAGGGACAAATGGAGACTGCACAGTGTGAGTATATTAGATATCTATGTTTTTTGCTCTTTTTCAACTTTATAATCCCCCAAAAAAGAAGCAATGCATCAGGTATCCTCTCTTCCTGTCTTCTATTACACATAAGCAGTCTCAAGTCATTCATCTTTGGCCTTGCGCAACCCTGAGGCTCAGCATTTCTTCTATTCTGGAGGCGATTGATTGGGAAGAGGTGTGGCAGCATTACCCAAGCCATCTAAGCATGTGAAAAGAGTTACATATATTGAATATCTCTAGAAATAGACTAAAACATTTATGTGGAAAGGAAAAAGGCTCTCCAATGAGGGGTGGGGGGGAGGAGTTAGGGTCCATTCTCAATATACTTAACCAGGCCATTAGATAGCTAATGCTTGGGATACCTAGTAGTGTAGGGACGATGATTAGGGCTTCTCTGACCCAATTATGTGGTACTTGGAGTTTGAACTAGAGCTTAAAAGAATTTAAGAGGGCCAAGCCATGCACTTTTGCAAAGTCTAAGATGCCAATAAAAATATCAGCATAAATGATCAAAGATTTTATCATTGTAAAAGATTGGACAAAGGTATGAATTTGAAGTCTATATTCAAGGTTATTTTTACTGCTATTTAACTTTAGTTTCTTTTACTCACCTCCTATCCTGCACTTGTTTTTCTTTGACCTTTATATGCTACCAGTAGGTCTTGTCTTTGATGCACATATTTAACCTTCCCTCATTCAGTAAATGTTAGCTCTACTTAGATATTAATGGTTGGTCAGACTGCTACCATTTTCTCAGTGAAGTTACTGAACTTCTCTAGATCTCAGTTTTTTCATCAACAAAATGAGGACAATAACTATCATCCTCTCAATTATTTTGAGAATTCAATGAGTCTGTGAATACAGAGCATTCCTACATATTCTGGACATGGTGAAATATGAATGGGATTCAATGCTCTTGGATGCCCAGTTTAGTGACTCTTGTGATCTCTTCACACATATTTGGCTCATTCTTTGTGGTAGTCATGTTTCTCCAGGTAACTCTCTGTTAACTCTATTTTCTCAGTTAACTCTGTTGTCTCATTTAACTCTCCATAACTGTGAGTGATGATTATAAGCATGTGGGCCAAGTGTATTTCAAAGTGTATAATAAAGATTGGCATACAGGAGACAATTTTGAGAAATTAATAAGCTAAAGGAAAGGGGAACAAAAGGGACATAATACAACACAACATGTAACCGGGTTCTTAGGAGACTGAGGGGAAACAATACCTAAGATGTTGTTCAGAGTAGTAGTGCAAATGGTGCAAATCTGTCCCCAAACTAAAGCCCATCCTCTTGTCATTTTATAGCTACCATCTAAAATAACTCATAGTCAGTTGAAGCTACATGCCACAGATGATATATCAAATTTCTTAAACTAGTCCCCATGACTTCTCTAGGCAAAACATTTCTTTTATTTTTTTCAATTTTTTTGTTTGTTTTGGGTTTTGGGGCCACACCCGGTGATGCTCAGGGGTTACTTCTGGATATGCACTCAAAAATCACTCCTTGCTTGGGGCCGGAGAGATAGCATGGAGGTAAGGTGTTTGCCTTGCATGCAGAAGGACGGTGGTACAAATCCTGGCATCCCATATGGTCCCCCAAGCCTGCCAGAAGCAATTTCTGAGCATAGAGCCAGGAGTAACCCCTGAGCGCTGCTAGGGGTGACCCCCCCCAAAAAAAAGAAAATCTCTCCTCGCTTGGGGGACCATATGGGATGCTGGGGATCAAACTATGGTTCATAATAGGTTAGTACGTGCAAGGCAAACACCTTACCACTTGCGTCACTGCTCTGGCCCCTAGGCAAAACTCAGTTGATAAACACTTATGGTGTTTACTCTTCTGAGACGTAATAATGCTGTTCTTTACCTTCATGTATAAGTTATATTTAAACATATTTTCTCAATTATCACAAATATATATGTGTATAATATTTGGGTCACCTGGTAACTCTATGTTTAACATTAGGAGTTTTTTTCGGCAGTGACTTAACATATTTACTTATTTATTTATTTATTTATTTTTGGTTTTTGGGCCACACCCGGTGTTGCTCAGGGGTTACTCCTGGCTGTCTGCTCAGAAATAGCTCCTGGCAGGCATGGGGGATCATATGGGACACCGGGATTCGAACCAACCACCTTAGGTCCTGGATTGGCTGCTTGCAAGGCAAACACAGCTGTGCTATCTCTCCGGGCCCATAATTTTCTAGTAGTAATATATAAAAATTCTATTTCTTCAAAAAAAAAAAAAACATTTCTGATGTCTTCAACTGTCCCTGAATTGACACTTCTTTGGTTAGTTACATTTCCCCCCCCCCCCAAAGTTTATTCAGTATTTAAATCAGTCTTACATGTACTGCACACTACTAAATCAGTTTTTGGCTTTATGTAATATACTTTCATTAATGCAACATGAAACTTCATTTTTATTCACCATTAGGTCATAAGTTTTTATATTTGACTTTTGGAACACATCCAGCAGTGCTCAGGAGCTACTTCTGGCTCTGCACTCAGGAATTACTAATGATGAGACCCAGGGGACCATAGGCTGATACAGAAGCTCAAACAGGTTGGTCAGCTCTTGGCAGCATGGATGGCAAATGTACCTTCTGTACACTATCTCTCCAGCTCCGTAGGTTATAAGTTTAAATCCCTCAACAACAACAGTGAACAAAGCAATTATTGTACTTGAAAATAGAAAAACTCACATAGAACCTCATATGAATTCCCTTGATGATATGTTAATCTTTGCACCTGGGGATGCACAGCACTTTGGTATTTCTCTGGGCCATATATTCTGGGATTGGCTTTGCAACATGGAATAAAGAGTACATCACTTGAATTTGGTCTTTTGGGCTAAAAACTTGACTTTTAAGGTAATGTAAAACTATTCTGGTATTAGGGCCCAAAGAAGAGTTGTTTCTTTGAAAATTGAACTCATGCTTTATTTAACAAATAATTTTACTAGAATGAACTAACCAACATCATTTCATGTGCATATCCCCTCCCCCAACTTATTTATCCATCTGATGATCAGAGACACCTACACCTGGAATGGGTGAGAAGGGGAGTCTGCTTGGGGGGAGCGAGGGGATAAAAAGGAGAGTTAGAGATAGAAGGGAGAAGCAGCAGAAAAAAATCAACAAGGAGAATCAACAGAGAAAATCAGCAGAGAGGATCAACAAGGAGAATTAGCAGAGAGAATCAACAAGAAAATCAGCAGAGAATCAGCAAAGAAGCAGCAAAGGAAAGTCAGTCAGTAATGAAGTTGAGGAGCAGCTGAAAGGGAGACAAAGGCAGAGAAAGCCAGAAAAGGAGCAGAGAAGTAGCTGCTAGGAAAAGGCTCAGCATAGAAGCCATTTGAGGAAATGTACAGGATGGCTAGGTCTGTGAAATAAAGCTGACTGACTCCTGGCACATCTGACTGCTCTGTTAATTTTTCTGCCATCACCATGTAACCTACAGACCTGCCAAGCCATAGGGGCTGCAGGAGCCAGGCCTAGCCAAGAAAGGCCTCACCACCCCCACACCAACAATAGAACTCATTAATTTATATTAAAACAACAACTGGCACCTGAATCCTAGACTGACTTGAACCCTGGAACCAAGAAGAAGACTACAACAATGGTGAATGCTTTGGCCCTTTGGTGACTTGCCATGGCTTTTTAAGCTTAACTGAGAATGGGGAGCCCAAAATACATGTGGTATCTGTTCTGAGCATGGTAGGCTCCTTCCATTGGGACATACACTAGATATGGAGGGGGTGGGGAGAGCTGAAAATTTGGAGCTCCCCCTAGAAGCCTAGGCACCCAACCTTTCTCCTACCACAGCCTCCCAAACTGCAAAGAGAGGTCACTGATTGGGGGGGTGGGAAAAAAGCCAGAAACCTCCTTGGAAAGGATCTGGTAGCAGGTAGAGGAGTGGATTCCCCACAACTCAGATTCCAACCCAGATGACCTTGGCAGCCTAACACAGAAGGTAAAGATGGAGAAGATGGAAGATCCAAGACCAGCTGAAGATCAACGGGGGGAGAAGCTGTTTTGCAGAACTTCCAGCATCTTAACTTTGGTTTAGGTTAAATCTCTTGACTTCATTAGCATCTGTCATTGTCTTGCTGGTTAAATTGTGTTTTATCTGTATGGATCTTGTTTTGTTCTAAACCCCCGTTGTAAACAGAAAATTTTCTATCTAACTTTAGTGCTTTAATATTTGTTTGCACAATTCTGAGGAAATGCATATTAGAGTTTTGAAAGTTCTAAGCTATCCTAGTGAATGTTTCCCAATTGCTATGATGTTATATTGTGTATCCTACATACCAGCTTATTTTCAAGCTGTATTATCTGCAGAAAAGTTCTTGTAATTATGAAAAGAAACTTGGATGTTCTAGACTTATCAATAGTGCTTCTGTAATAATACAAAAAAGATAGAGAATGTGTGTATCCCCTCCCCCAACTTCTTATTTATCCCACCTGATCAGAACTGCCCACACCTGGAATGGGCTGGAAAAGGAATCTGCTTGAGGGGGAGAAAAGGAATAAGAAGGAGAGTTAGAGTCAGCAAAGGTTTCAGCATCAGCAAAGCAGCAGCAGCAGCAGCAAAGAAGCAGCAGCAAAGAAGCAGTAGCAGTAGTAGTATCAGCAAAGGGAGTCAGCAAGGAAGCCTGGAGAAGCAGCTCAAAGAGAAATAGAGGCAGTGAGAGCCAGAGAAGGAGCAGAGAAGTTGCTGCTTGGAAAAGGCTAGCATAGAAGCTACGTGAGGAAATAAATGTATATGTTAGATTAGGACCATGAAATAAAGCTGGCTGACTCTTAGAACTTCATCTGACTGCTTTGTGAATTTTTCTGCTGTCACCCTACAACCTTCAGACCCACCAGGCCATAGGGACTGTAGGAGCTGTGCGGAGTCAAGAAAAGCCTCACGGTGTACCCCAAGACCCACCCATATCTGGGAGGAGTTTTGGGAACCGGATAATAGGTGTAACTACCTGCAAGACCTCCCATTTCTGGGAGGAGTCTGGAAAAGGATAGATAAACCTCTGAGCCAGGGGATTCGGGCCTTTTGCCGTTTCTCTTTTGGCCCGGCTTGGCTTCCTGGCTTTTGGATCTTTGGGCCGCATGGAGCCCAAAGGGAAGATGGCTAACAGGAGATAAGATGCAGGGCTAGCAAAATATAGCTGTGCTTAAAAGGTTGACATAGGCCACACACCTGTGGTGGCAAGGGCATGAATAAAGATGATTCTTCCTGATGGCTGCGTGTGAGTGAGTAATTTCACCTGGGCCTGGAACTCGCCGGCTGGATGAAGGTGGCAGAGCCATGTGGCCTGGGGTGGCAGAAAGGAATCCATCGCCATCCATCGCCATCCAGCCCCATCGTTATTTATTTAACACAACATCTGGCGCTCCGAACTTTGACCTGAATCCTGGACCCAAGAAATCAGCAAAAATGGTGAGATTTCTGCTCTTCTGTTTGATTTTCGCTTTGTTCAAATGCAGTCAGCCCAAAGTGTTTGGCCACGTAAAGCCATGTTCAAAGATGGCCGCAACCCCTTCTAGGGGCAGAAGGGCAACTGAAAGTACAAAGGTGAAAGCTTGCATCACCTCCAGCCCAGGCCCAGAACTAAAACTTTGTTACAAAAACCAAAAACCTCGGCCTCTTCAAAAACTTATTAAAAGTCTAAATTGGAAACGGAGGAGAAAAAAGACTGTATTTAAAGTGGACTGATTTTCTAAAAATGACCTTTGGCTTGAATTTGAATTTCGACTTTGGAAATTTCGAACTGAACTTTTAGTTTAAATCACTTGAAACTCTGAACATCCATAAGCTGCTTCCAAAGTGCGCCCGGAGGGAAAAATAAGGCAGCGGTGAAGCCCCTCCAGCATCAGAAAAGTGGCAAAAAGCTCCTATTGGCCCAGAAGCAGAAACGCCTCAGCTCAGCTCAGCTCAGCTTTTGCTCCGCTGCAAGCCTGAAAAGGTAAAACAGCAGAAGCGAAAAAAACTGTCCAAAGTGATGCCCAGAGGGTAAAAGCGGCTGGGCTCGGCTCGGCTGGGATCTCGGCTCGGCTCAGCTCAGCTTTTGCTCCGGCGGCAAGCCTGAAATCCATCCTCCAGATCACTAAGGTAAAACTGCAAAAGCGAACCGGCAGTAAGCAGCGGAACCTGCAACCTCATGGTCTACAAAACCGTCTGCGGGGCCTGAAACTGAAAGGAAGCCACGTGGTGAAATCAGCGTGGAACAAAACAACATCTGAACTTTAAAAGTTTAAAGAAGCCACGTGGTGAGATCAGCGTGGAACAAATTAATCATCTGAACTATGGTTAGGTGTAGAAAATTAGTGGGCCGTTATATTTTACTCATAGTTGGTAATGGGATAAGTTTTACTTAGTTAATAGTTAAAAAATAAAAATAAAAGGGAAGTAATTCAGTTTAGCTCATTTAAACATCTAATTTCTAACCACCTGCATCTTTGTCTTAAGTCATTTTCTTTATAATTTAAATGTGTTTTGTTGTCTTTCAGAGTTAATATTTTCAATTGCAAAATGTTTTACTGTGTATTTTAATGTACTTAGCCTGTTTTTAAAATGTATGTTATGCATGTATGCTGAAGTACTTGTGTATAGGAAAAATATAGGAACAGTGAAGTTCCCCCAATATAGTTTAAAAATATAGGAACATGAAAGTTCCGAAATAGTGCTTGGTAAAAAAGCATTAATAGAATTTTAGGTTACAGGTGTAAAGTATATTTTGTAAATGATATGTTTTTGAAAAGGGCTGGTATATTAATTTTCACTTTATTACGTTGGCGCATGAAAATATTTAAAAAAGGGGGAAATGTGGTGTACCCCAAGACCCACCCATATCTGGGAGGAGTTTTGGGAACCGGATAATAGGTGTAACTACCTGCAAGACCTCCCATTTCTGGGAGGGGTCTGGAAAAGGATAGATAAACCTCTGAGCCAGGGGATTCGGGCCTTTTGCCGTTTCTCTTTTGGCCCGGCTTGGCTTCCTGGCTTTTGGATCTTTGGGCCGCATGGAGCCCAAAGGGAAGATGGCTAACAGGAGATAAGATGCAGGGCTAGCAAAATATAGCTGTGCTTAAAAGGTTGACATAGGCCACACACCTGTGGTGGCAAGGGCATGAATAAAGATGATTCTTCCTGATGGCTGCGTGTGAGTGAGTGATTTCACCTGGGCCTGGAACTCGCCGGCTGCATGGAGGTTGCAGAGCCATGTGGGCTGGATGGCATCATCCACCATCCAGCCCCATCGTTAATTATTTAATGCAACAACCATCCCCACTCCAACACTAGGACTCTTTCATTTATATTAAAACAACAACTTCAGTTCTATGAGTCTGCCTTGTGTGTCAGGATAAATCAAGACACTTAATAGTAGTAACAGCTGCCCAATAAAGCTTTTGGAGATAGTTAAATGTATGTTTTAACTCTTAGAGAATTTCTTAACACATCCACTTTGTGAAGAGCTCAGAAGCACAAGTCTCTATATAGCCCTTGACTTTGGCAAACTCAATGCTGACTTTCTGTATTTTTAAAAATAAACGTTTTCATGTTATCTGTCAAATAAAATCTACAATAACCAAAGTACTACATGCTGCACAGGGTAAAGAATTACTAATTGACCTATAAAGATAAAGCTTTCTGGTGTAAGTTTTCTGATCAAAGAAGAGTAATTTTTAACTATAAACAAATGATCTGTGTTCTCCTTACTGCCTATTATTGTTATTGGGGAGTTGAATGCCAACTTTTAAGAGAAAATGCTAGCTAAGATATTCACCACTGACCTTGAAGTGTCAGTATGGAAAACTAAGGAAGGTGGAGAAAAAGATTTTTATCTACCTTTAATAGATTTATTCTGTGTTTTTAAGGAAATTACAGTAAAGCACAATGAGCACAAAAATACTAAGTGGGGTAACAATTTTATATTACCAGTTCTTGTAGACTTTTAAGCATAATGTCTTATCTTCATATACTTGAGCATGCTAAAATACTATTTGGAATTTTCTGTAAGAAATGTTGATGGGAAGGTTGCACTGGTGAAGGGGGGTGTTCTTTTTATGACTGAAACCCAACTACAATCATGTTTGGAATCGTGGTGTTTAAATAAAGATATTTTTTTTTAAAAAAAAAAAGGCAAATTACATAGGGAAAAAGCTGATACATTTGTTTTCACACCAGCACACTGAAAGGTCATGTTGAATATTGAACTGAATGGAATACAATTGATTGGTAATATTTTCCTGGCCCTGATAAGTCTCCATCTCTAGGTCTTATCTCCCACCTCTTTTATTGGGGCCAACCAGCAAGATCCTGCCTCAGGGCTCTTGGCTGTTGTCCCAAACTAAATGTTTCCTCTACCACCAGTCATGGCTCATTTCTTCACTTCTTCAAAATTTAACTTTTTCTGATTGTGTCATCTCAGAAATGTCTTCACTAACCACCCTTCCTAAAATTGCAGACACAGACAATTTATAACCCTGATTCCTGTTTTCCTTCTCCATCATAGTCTATGAATGGCATTAACCATACCTTAAGATTAGCACTTTATGGGGCCGGGCGGTGGCGCTGGAGGTAAGGTGCCTGCCTTGCCTGCACTAGCCTAGGACGGACCGCGGTTCGATCCCCCGGCGTCCCATATGGTCCCCCAAGAAGCCAGGAGCAACTTCTGAGCGCATAGCCAGGAGTAACCCTGAGCGTCACAGGGTGTGAACTAAAAACCAAAAAAAAAAAAAAAAAAAAAAAAAAAAAAAAAAGATTAGCACTTTATAACATCCATGTTCTGTGTCTTTGCACTAGAATGCACTAGATTGTAAGTTCCAGAAAATAGAGGTGGGTGTCAATTTTGTTTTGATCCCTATTGTTAAGGGTTAGTGACAGAGTTTCTAGATGTTTTGCATGGTTAGAATTATATCATAGATTTCAGGGTCCTCTTTTTAAAACGTTATTAGTATTTTATTTTTGGGTCTCTTGAAAAATGATCTCATATATAAGCTTTAAATATTTTATGACATAATTCATTTCATTCTCCAAATAATACCATAAAATAGTGTTTTCTCTTGTTTATAAATGACAAAACAAATGGTCAAAGTTAAGTAATTAGCTCAAGCTAACACAACTTTTAAGGGAAAGCCAAAAACTATATTAATATTTTTTCCACTCTTGGTTTTTGGGCCACACTTGGCAGTTCTCAGGGTTACTCCTGACTCTGCACTCAGGAATCACTTCTGGCTTAAGAGAACCTGAGCGAGGATCAAAGCCAGGTGTCAGGATTCAAACCCCGGTCAATCTCATACAAGGCAAGCACCCTAAACATTGTGCTATATTTTCAGTTTATTAAAGCATTTTCTGATTTTGAGCTCACAGATCACTTTACTGATCCCACAGAAATAAAAAAAAAATTTGTAAGGTCGCTCTACTTCTGATTGTATGATATGTTTCATTGATATGAAAACTCTCTATGAATGAGTCCTACGTAACACTACCATATTTTTCATACCTAGATTGGTATTTGGCATATAATAAGTTCTAAAATTACTTATTGGGTAAATAAATGGATGGGAAGATGAAAGGATTTATGAGACTGAGCCAGATAATAAGAATGTTCCTCACTATCAGGGAAGTAGTTTCCTATCTCACAATATTTATGAAAGAATTAAGTGACATGTAATTAAAATATTTCAAACAATATCTGGCTTACCTACTAGTGTTCAAGGGCCTCTAGGGTTATACATGCTGATGACACTCTAGAAACAATGCAGTGTCATGGATGGAATTGGGCATATGTGTCCTTTGCCCTTATAATAATTGACTTTAAATGAAAAATTCTATAATGTTATTAGAATCCCATGTTTATAGAATAGTCAGCTGTAGCCCATTGCTGTTAAAATCTTTTGTGTATTTAGGGGACATATCTGGTAGTGTTCAGGAGCTACTCCTGAGTTAATGATTAGGAGATGCCTCAGAGATCAAATAGTGCCCAGGAATAAATTTAGGACTTCTAAATGCAAAGCACTCACTCATCCCATTGAGCTGACTCTCCAATGTCTGTTTAAAACTTTTTTACTGTAAGATACACAAATCAAAAACCTAAACACAAATCACTAACACCAACATTACCAAGACTACCACCACCAACAAAAACAATGATATATCTGTGCCCATCTGAATCAGTGAAGTCATGTGTGATGCAGCTAATGGATAACCAAAACAAAGAATCAACAAAGAAATGGTGCCTTCGGCAATTATTCCACCCATCTCCATACCATTCAAGAAATACTCAATCTTGACTCCCACACCCACACAAATACAGTTTTATGACTCACTCTTGCATTTTATTTACCCTCATTTCCCATTCATTTAATTAACTCTCATTTATCTCAGAATCTCTTTTATTTTACTAATGTCAATCTAGAAAAGGCCTCCTGATTTATATAAACTTAATAAACACTCTCATGACACACTTTCTTTATAATTATTAAAACTGTGTCTATGACTTTATTATATCATACTTTTTACTACCCTGTATGTGTGTAAGTCTTATCTTTCTCCCTAAGTAGGAAAAACACTCTCCCTGATGTCAGGGTACACTCTTCTTTTCCCATTAAAATAATATTTTTGGAAGTATTAATTTATTAAGTAAATAAAAAGAATAAATCTAATTGTTAGTAGTTTGGAAGCAAAAGTCTTAATTTTAATCGATACCAAATGTCTTTGAAGAAATAAAATATTTCCCCATTTCTTTACTAGGTGATTTATATGGAAAAGTAGGCAACTTGAACAACACAGCTGAGACAAAAAGACACAAAACATCCTCATAAAATAGCATCATTATGAAGATACATTATGCGCATTAATATTTATAAAAGCATAAGTTTTATATTAATTTTTTCTATTTGTTTTCATAGAACTAAAGGGCCTAGGAGACCAGCCTGTAACTATTATCTAAAAACCAATTCATTCCTGTCATATTTTCTTCTGACTCCCTGCAATCACCAGGGTAAGACTCAGCTACTTATTGGACAAGGTAAAGATGTTCTGCTCACTGCCTTTTTTCATTTCTACAAATCTTCCTTTCTATATCAATGTGAAGTACTTCCAGTTTCTCCTCTCCATGTCTCAGCACATGTAGCACACAAACCTTATAGCCTCTATGCCTGCTTACCGGCCCTGGTATATACCCATCAATTTAAATTTCTCTGAAGGAGGTATTTCTGACTTCCTTTTTTCTGCCATGTGAGTGAAAAGCAAGCAAATTGAACATTCTATTTGAACATATATTGACAAAAACTAATTAGAACAATTAAAATTTATTCACTAACATTTTTCTAAAGTAGTATGTGCTTCTGGAGACAGATTTTTTTTAACATTTTTCTATTTTTTGCTTAATTTGAGGGAACTACCCATTTCATACCAAAAACAGTTATGAGAGCCTAATAATACTTTTTTCAGAAATAGCTATGAAATTGAACCATCACCCAAATGTATAAAAGAAATTGAATACAGAAAGAAAAGTACCCAGATGAGTTGTTTGACACACCACTACAAATAATCTTATAAACAGTATCAAATTTTAAAGAGAAAGACAAATAATATACTTAATGTTCATTCAGTTGGATATATTTTAACTCAGCAAAAAAACTATTAAAATTAAGTGTAGTTTGTTGAGTCATAAAACTATATTTCAAGTAGCTTTGCAAGGTATGAATTATATTTCAGAAATATGGTGTAATGGGCTGAAGAGATAGTACAGGGATTAAAGTGTTTGCCTTGCATGTGGCTGACCCAATTTGATTTCTGGTGCTGCATATGGTTCTCCAGCAACACCAGGAATGATCCCTAAGCACACTGTATTAAGCCATATGCAGATTGAATATGACCATTCCCCAAAATAGTTGTATTCTATTTTACATTAAATTTTCTCAAGGCAAAAACATAAACTAAAAAAAGTATTTGGGGGCCCGGAGAGATAGCACAGCGGCGTTTGCCTTGCAAGCAGCCGATCCAGCACCAAAGGTGGTTGATTCGAATCCCGGTGTCCCATATGGTCCCTTGTGCCTGCCAGGAGCTATTTCTGAGCAGACAGCCAGGAGTAACCCCTGAGCAAAGCCGGGTGTGGCCCAAAAACCAAAAACCAAAAAAAAAAAAAGTATTTGGTAAGAATTTGCATCTCTTATGCAATAAATTATACTTTCTGAGTAAAATGACCAGGTATCAGTTGAATTTCCTAAGATTTTTCAAGATCTCAGAATGATGACACAAGTCCTAAAATAAGACAAATAACATACACAAAACTATTTGGAGTAGGCTTCTATTAAAATATTTGTTCAATAATTTTGGTTTGTTTTCAGCCATTTATTTTAGAATTTTATAAATATTTATTATAAATACAATTATTAAAGTTATAAAAGTATAAAAATAA
This sequence comes from Suncus etruscus, assembly GCF_024139225.1. NCBI lineage: Eukaryota > Metazoa > Chordata > Mammalia > Eulipotyphla > Soricidae > Suncus > Suncus etruscus. The sequence continues at coordinate 38,431,953 of NC_064849.1, read as the reverse complement.
TTAATAAATATTATAAAATATTATAAAGAAATTTTAAGAATAATTAGGGACAAACACAAACACTTAATTTTGACTGACAAAGAAAAATTAGTACATGTACACATAAGAAGAGAAGTTGTATTTTTATTATGAAGAGATCCTTCTGTCTGTATATCTTATTTTTAAACATCAGTAAATAAAAAGCGTTCACTGAGAGGATTCTTCTCTAGAAATTAAGAGGATTTTCCTTTGGGCTTATCTTTGTAAAGACTTGTGAAAAGTAAGCATTCTCAAGAGAATACTGTTTTTATTTTATTAGACTATGTAATTCTAAAAGTATTTGAGTAATGTTATAAAAATAAATCACATAGAACACTATAATTGTATATAGTAATATTTTGCTTTAATATATTTTATCTCTCCTTTGTGCTGATATTATAGATATTTGTTATCTAATGCAAATAAAGAATGAAAAACTTCAACTGTAAACTATGAAGGACCCTAGCAAAGATTATAGACAAAGTCCAAATGTTGAAACAGTAAAAATACTTTTCAAATGAAGTCCAAACAAAATTTTATTTAAAAATATTTAAGTTGGGCCCGGAGAGATAGCACAGCGGTGTTTGCCTTGCAAGCAGCTGATCCAGGACCTAAGGTGGTTGGTTCGAATCCCGGTGTCCCATATGGTCCCCCGTGCCTGCCAGGAGCTACTCTGAGCAGACAGCTGGGTGTGGCCCAAAAACCAAAAATAAATAAATAAATAAATAAATAAATAATAAAAATATTTAAGTTGACTCACTGAAGGTATTTTGCATAAAGCTGCAATGATTTGATATACATAAGATATTTTCTTACTGTATAACAAAATAACAATTATATCTGCATTTTGGAATGTGATCAACAATATGAACCAAAAATAGAAAGATGGAAGGAAATAATAAAGCTTAGAGCAGAAATTAATGAATGGAAAATCAAAAAAACAATATGAAAGATCAATGAAAGCAATAGTTGGTTCTTTGACAAAATAAACAAGATCAATTAACCACTGGCAAAACTCACAAAGAAAGGAAGAGAGAGAAACTTAGTAAACCAAATCAGAAATGAAAATGGGCAGGCTACTAAACATTCTACAGAAATTCAAAGTGTAAACAAAGACAGACTACTTTGAGAAACTCTATGGTACAAAACATAAGAACCTGAAAGAAATAGATAGAATATTGAACTCTTATAAGCCCCCAAAGTTGAACTAAGATGATCTGACATAACTGAACAGACAAATCACTATTGAGAAAATTAAAACAGTAATCAAAAGTCTTCCCAAAATCAGGGGCTGGAGAGATAGCATGGAGGTAAGGCATTTGCCTTTCATGCAAGAGGTCATCGGTTCGAATCCCAGCGTCCCATATGGTCCCCCGTGCCTGCCAGGAGCAATTTCTGAGCATGGAGCCAGGAGTAACCCCTGAGCACTGCCGGGTGTGACCCAAAAACCACAAAAAAAAAAAAAAAAAATCAAAAGGCCAGGTCCAGATAGACTCACTAATAAATTGTTTCAAACCTTCCAAGAGAACCTACTGCCTATACTTTTCCAATTGAAAAAGCAGAAACATTCCCAAATAGTTTTTATAAAGCTAACATCACCCTGATACCAAAAGCAGACAGAGATGCCACAAAAAAGAGAACTACAGACTAATATCTCTGATGAACAGAGATGCAAAGATTCTCAGCACAATCCTAGCAAATAGGATCCAATACCTTATCAAGAACGGTCTCTATTGACCAGAGATAACACAGTGGTAGGGCATTTATTTGCCTTGCACACATCCATTCAAGACGTACAGTGGCTTGAATCCCAGCATCCCATATGGTCCCTGGTGCCTGCCAGGAAAGATTTTGAGCACAAAGCCAAGAGTAATCCTTGAATGCCGCAGGATGTGACCCAAAAAACAAAATCCAAATATATATAGCCTATAGATGGGGGAGGGAGGGTGGAAGAGGGAGAGAGATAGAAAGAGAAAGAGTGAGAGACAGAGAGACAGAGCAGACAGCATCTTACAAATGCTTTATCTCCAGTACCCCAGAAGAGCAGTTGCTACTCCTGTCTCTACTCTGAGTCTCCCTCCAAATACTGCCAGATGTTTCTTTTTATACTGTGGGGAGCAAATGTCCATTTAAAGGGGCGTGTCCAGGTCCAACTGCCACTACAGAGGTGGTTGTCATCACCTCTTAAAGGTACATTAACTAATTATTTTCCTTAATTAGAAGACATTTGGTGAATGACCAAATGTAGAAGACATTTTGGGTTTTCTTCAAAAGGCTAAACAGAATTCCTGTATGAAGAGATTGGCACACATCAAAAAGAATGAGAACAAGTAGTGTTGGCGGGGATGTGGAGAGAAAGGATTCTTATCCACTACTTGTGGGAATGCCCTCTAGTTCAATCTTTCTGGAAAGCAATATGGAGATTTCTCCAAAAACTGGAAATTGAGCTCCCATACGATCCAGCTAGGAATATATCCAGCTAGGAATATACCCTAGGAACACAAAAATACAATACAAAAATTCCTTCCATACACCTATATTCATTGCAGCACTATTTACCATAGCAAGACTCTGGAAACAACCAAGATGCCCTTCAACAGATGAATAGCTAAAGAAACTGTGGTACATATACACAATGGAATATTGCCACATCCCACTCAGGAGGGGCACACACCAAAAAGTGTAGTGCTCTCCTGAAAAGGAATTATTTGCCAAAAAGGCCCGCTTAGAGCAGTCAAAATCACTTGACCCTTTGCGTGGATTGTTTGGCCATAATTCTAATATGTGGCTGTAACTATCTCTCTCTTTATTTTTAACCAATATTAAAAATCAGGCCTTAGTAAATTCTTTCCAACAAAGGAGGACAGTACAAATCCCGCCAAAAGTCTCCCACTTAACAGCTCCCTGTAATTTTTGCTACTTTGGCGCCAAGATCAGGTTTTTTCCAAAACTTAGCTCATAGTAAAGCAATTTTCAGTTTTCCCCTGTTTACTCAAAACAAGGTAATTTTCAGTTTTTCCCCAAAACTCTAAAACATTTCTCTCTCTTCCCACTTCCCTGAAAATTACCTGTTTCCCTTCTGCTTACCCAAAACAAAACTAACCCAAAACAAACTGCCTTTTCACCTTCAGTATTGGTTCTTTAATATGCTAATTTTAGCCAGGGTCCTCCATTCTTTTCCCAGTTTCTTTGAAGTCAAGAATTTGCACCCTGCTTTCCAAGCCTCAAACCTTTTAAAAGCAGCCAGCTCAAAAAATAAATTTGTCTTCGTCTTTTCAGACGTAAGTCCCCTTACATTCTGTGTGGTCTCATTTTCATTTCTACAATATTTTTTTTGGGGGGGGGTCACACCCGGCGGTGCTCAGGGGTTACTCCTGGCTGTCTGCTCAGAAATAGCTCCTGGCAGGCACGGGGGACCATATGGGACACCGGGATTCGAACCAACCACCTTTGGTCCTGGATTGGCTGCTTGCAAGGCAAACGCCGCTGTGCTATCTCTCCGGGCCCTCATTTCTACAATATTGTTCCGTCATTCGCCATTTCGTGTACCCACTCTCTCCCCGTGGAATTTTTTCCCGAACTCCACGAAGGATCTGTTTGCAGGTGCTGAAGACTGCAACAGAATTGGCTCACAACAGAATATTATGCAGCCGTCAGGAGAGATGAAATCATTAAATTTTCCTATACATGGATGTACATGGAATCTATTATGTTAAGTGAAATAAGCCAGAGAAAGACACAGAATGGTGTCACTCATCTATGGGTTTTAAGAAAAATGAAAGACACTCTTGCAATAATTTTCAGAGACAAAAGAGAGGATGGCTGGAAGTTACAGCCCACTTTATGAACCTCATCACAGAGAGTGATGAGTTTAGTTAGAGAAATAACTATGTTGCGAACTATCCTAACAATGAGGATGTATGAGGGAAATAGAAAGCCTGTCTAGAGTACAGGTGGGGGCGGGGTGGAGAGGAGGAATATTTGGGTCATTGGTGGTGGAAATGTTGCACTGGCGAAGGGAGGTGTCCTCTTATATGACTGAAACCCAACCACAATCATATTTGTAACCAAGGTGTTTAAATAAAAAATATTATTTAAAAAAAAGAATTCCTGAATGAGCCAGAAGATATAATTCTAAGAATTTATTTTTTTAAGTAATTTCTTTATTTAAGCACTTTATAAACATAATTGTAGATGGGTTTCAGTCATAACAAGACAACCCCCCTTCACCATACAACCTTTCCATCACCAATGCTCCCATCTCTTCCCTCCCCACCCCAACCTGTATTTGAGACAGGCTTTCTACATCTCTCACTCACTGACATCGTTATGATAGTTCTCAGCATAGTTATTTCTCTAACTGCACTCACCACTCTTTGTGGTGAGCTTCATATCTTGAGCCAGTCCTTCTGGTCCTCATCTCTGTGTCTTTAATTTTTCTTAAAATCTATAGATGAATGAGACTATTCTGTGTGTCTCTCTCCCCCTGACTAATTTCACTTAGCATAATAGATTCCATGTACATCCATGTATAGGAAAATTTCATGACTTCATCTCTCCTGACAACTGCATAATATTCCATTGTGTACCACAGTTTCTCTAGCTATTCATCTGTTGAAGGGCATCTTGGTTGTTTCCAGAATCTGGCTATTGTAAATAGTGCTGTGATGAATATAGGTGTGAGGAAAGGATTTTTGTATTGTATTTTTGTGTTCCTAGAGTATATCCTAGGAGTGGTATAGCTGGATAGAATGGGAGCTCAATTTCCAGATTTTTGAGGAATCTCCATATTGTTTTCCATAAGGTCTGGACAGATGGCATTCCCACCAACAATGAATGAGAGTTCCTTTCTCCCCACATCCTCATCAGCACTGGTTGTTCTTGTTCTTTGTGATATGTGTCAGTCTCTATGGTGTGAGATGATACCTCATAGTTGTTTTGATTTGCATCTTTCTGATGATTAGTGGTGTGGAGCATTTTTTCGTGTGCCTTTTGGCCATTTGTATTTCTTCTTTGAGAAAGTGTCTGTTCACTTCTCCCCATTTTTTGATGCGGTTATATGATTTTTTCTTGTTAAGTTCTGTCAGTACCTTATATATCTTAGATATTAGCCCCTTATCTGATGGGTATTGAGTGAATAGCTTCTCCCATTCTGCGGGTGTCCTTTGTATCCTAGTCATTATTTCTTTTCGGTGCAGAAGTTTATCAGCTTGATATAGTTCCATTTGTGTATCTCTGCTTCAACTTATTTGAAGAGTGATATTGCTTCCTTGAAGATGCCTTTAGTTTCAATGTTCTGGAGTGTTTTACCTATGTGTTGTTCTATATACCTTGTGGTTTCAGGTCTGATATCATGGTCTTTACTCCATTTGCATTTGACCTTGGTACATGGATTTGTATTTTTTGCAAGTGGTTGACCAATTATGCCAACACCATTTGTTAAAGAGACTTTCCTTGCTCATTTTACATTTCTTGCCTCTTTAGCAAAGGTTGATTGTATATCTGGGGAGCATTCTGTAAATATTCCAGTCTATTCCACTGATCTGAGGGTCTGTCTTTATTCCAATATGATGCTGTTTTTGTTTGTTTGTTTGTTTGTTATTGGTTTTTGGGTCACACCTGGCAGTGCTCAGGAGTTACTTCTGGCTTTATGCTCAGGAATCGCTCTTGGCAGTCTCAAGGGACCATATGGGGTGCCAGGATTCAAACCACTGACCTTCTGCAGGCAAGGCAAACACCTTACCTCTATGCTATTTCTCCAGCCCATATACCATGCTGTTTTAATGACTATTGCTTTGTAATTCAATTTAAAGTTAAGAAAAGTGATGCCTCCCATATTCCTATTTTCAAGGGTTGCTCTAGCTATTCTTGGGTGTTTATTGTTCCATATGAATTTCAGGAGTGTTTTATCCACTTCTTTGAAGAATGTTAGGGTATCCTTAGAGGGATTGCATTAAATCTGTACAATGCCTTGGGGGGTATGCCATTTTAATAATATTAATCCTCCCAATCCATGATCAGGGTATATGCCACCATTTCTGCGCATCCTCTTTAATTTCTTGAAGCAGGGTTTTGTACTTTTCTTTGTAGAAGTCTTTCACATCTTTAGTTAAATTGACATCAAGATATTTAAATTTGTTGGGCATTAATGTAAATGGGATTTTTTTTTGGATATCCATTTCTTCTCTAGCTTTATTGGTGTATAAGAATGCAATTGATTTTTGTGTGTTAATTTTGTAGTCTGCCACATTGCTATATGAATTTATTGTTTTTAGAAGTTTTTTGGTAGAGTCTTTAGGGTTTTCTAAACATAGTATCATGTCATCTGCAAACAGTGAGTGCTTGACTTCTTCTTTTCCTATCTAGATGCCCTTAATATCTTTTTTTTCCTAATCGCTTTGGCAAGAACTTCCAGTACTATGCAGAATAGGAGTGGTGAAAGAGGACATCCTTGTTTTGTACTGAATTTTAGAGGAAAGGCTTTTAGTTTATCTTCATTGAGAATAGTATTTGTCATTGGCTTGTGGTAGATTGTCTCTGCTATACTGAGAAAAGTTCCTTCTATTCCCATCTTGATGAGAGTTTTTTTTTTTTAATCAAGAATGGGTGTTGGACCTTGGTTTTTATTTTTCTTTTTGTTGATATGGTGTATTGTGTTGATTGATTGACAGATGTTAAACCAGCCTTGCATTCCTGGAATGAAACCTATTTGGTCATGGTGAATGATCTTGATAAGGTATTGGAGGTATTGGATCCTGTTTGCCAGAATTTTGTTGAGGATCTTTGCATCTGTGTTCATCAGGGACAATGGTCTGTAGTTTCTTTTTTGCAGCGTCTCTGTCTGGTTTTGGTATCAAGGTGATGTTTGCTTCATAAAAACTAATTGGGAGTTTTCCTGATTCTTCAGTTTCATGAAAGAGCCTAAAGAGGATTGGTATAAGTTCCTTTTGAAATGTTTGAAATAATTCATTAGTGAATCTATCTGGGCCTGGGCTTTTTTTGGGGGGAAGATTCCTGATGACCATTTAAATTTCTTCAGTGGTGATGTGTCTGTTTAGATATGCACAGTCATTCTGGTTTAACTGTGGAAGATTTTGAGTCCAAGAATTTATCCATTTTCTCCAGGTTTTCATGTTTCTTGCCACAGAGTTTCTCAAAGTAGTCTCTAATTACCCTTTGAAACTCTATCTGTGTTGCTCTCCCCCTTTTCATTCCTAATCCGGTATATTAGATTTCTCTCTTCTCTTTGTGAGTTTTGCTAATGGTTTATCAATCTTGTTTATTTTTTTTAAATGACCAACTTCTGCTTTCGTTGATCTTTCAAATAGTTTTTTTGAATTTTTATTTCATTGATTTCTGCTCTATGCTTTGTTATTTTCTTCTGTCTACCTATTTTTCATTCCTTTTATTGGCCATATTCTAGTTGTAAAAGCTGTGTCATCAAGCTTTTTTTTTTGTTTGTTTGTTTTGTTTTTTTTGGGTCACACCCGGCAGTGCTCAGGGGTTCTTCCTGGCTCCAGGCTCAGAAATTGCTCCTGGCAGGCACAGGGGACCATATGGGGTGCCGGGATTCGAACCGATGACCTCCTGCATGAAAGGCAAACGCCTTACCTCCATGCTATCTCTCCGGCCCCTCATCAAGCTTTTTATATAGGCCCCTTCCTCCTTTTTGATGTGTGCTTGTAAGGCTAAATTTTCCTCTTAGTCCTGATATTGTTGTTTCCCCTAAATTTGTGTCTTCATTGTCATTTGTTTCCAGGAATGTTTTGTATTCCTTTTTGATTTCATCTCTGACTCATGGGTGTTCAGTAGTGAACTGTTTAGTTTCCAAGTAGTAAAGTTTTTCTTCTCTGTTTCTTTGTAGTTCACATCTAATTTCAGTGTCTTGTGGTCAGTGAAGGTAGTTTGTACAATTTCTATCCTCTTGACTTTATGAAAATATGTTTTATGGGCCAGCATATGGTCTATCCTGGAGAATGACCCATATGCATTGGAAAAGAATGTGTATCCAGGTTTCTGGAGATGGAGTGCCCTATATATCTACTAGTCTACTTTCTTTCATTTCTGTTTTCAGAGCTAATATATTCTTGTTGGGTTTCAATCTTGTTGACCTATTAAGGGGTGTCAGGGTAGTGTTGAGATCTTCCACTATTATTGTGCTGGTATTGATATCTTCTTTAAGTTTTGTCAAGAGTTGTATTAAATATTTTGCAGGTCCATTATTGGGTGCATATATGTTTAGGAGTGTGATTTCTTCTTGTTGTATATATCCTTTGATTAGTAAAAAAAAAATGACCATCTTTGTCTCATAACTTTTCTGAGTCTAAAGTTTGTTTCATCTGATACTAATATGGCCACTCCAGCTTTTTTAAGGGTGTTGTTTGCTTGGATGATTTTTCTCCAGTCTTTGATTTTGAGTCTATGCTTGTTTTGATTATTCAGATGTGTTTCTTGTAGGCAGCAAAACGTTGGATTCAGCTTTCTGATCCATTTTGCCACTCTATGTCTCTTAATAGGTGCATTTAGTCTATTGACACTGAGAGAGATAATTGCCATCGGATTCAGTGTCATTTTTGTGTAGAAGTTTGGTGTATCTGTTGTCTTTCTTTCCTTAAAGCAGACATTTCAGCTTTTCTTTTAGGGATAGTTTTGAGGCTATAAAGTTTCTGAGCTGTTGTTTATCTGTGAAGCCATATATACTTCCTTCAAACCTGAAAGTGAGTCTGGCTGCGTGTAGCTAGGTGAAGCATTCGTTTCATTGAGTTTTATCACTATATCCCACCACTGCCTTCTGGCCTTGAGGGTTTCTTGTGGGATTCGTCATTGTGAGTAGGATGTGTCTTGGGGTGCCTTTCTTTGGGTTTCTTTTGGATGGTACTCTTCTGGCATGCAGAATTTGGTTGCATGAAGTCTATCTCTGGGAGTTTCTCTGTAATGATGTTCTTGACTGTTGATTCTTCCTGGGGATTTTCTTCCTGGGTTTCTGGGACTCCAAGAATTCTTATGTTGTTTCTGTTGAATTTATCAAACATTTCTATTTTTATTTGTTCAAAATCTTTGAGTATTTTTCCATTGTCTGGTCATTTGCTTTGAGATTCTTTTCCAATCTCTTCTGCTATATGGAATTATTATGCATCTCATCTTCAGCTCACTAATTATGCCTTCAGCTGCTGCTACTCTATTGAAGAGCTTTTATAGAGTTTTTCATTTCCTCTATTGCATTTTTCAGTCCCGTTATTTCAGTTTGGAGTTTTCTGATTTCTATATTTGTGGTCTGTTCAGATCGATTTACGCTTTCTTTGAGTTCTATGAACATCCTCCATATTTCTATTCTAAACTCATTATCTGAGAGGTTAATTAGGTGGTTTGCAGTTTTTGGGGGGTCATCAGAGCTGCCATCTTCATTCTCTATGCATGCTGTTGTCTTGAGTTGTTTCCCCATTGCCACACTTGAAGTGTAATTCTTTTTTTGTTTGCTTGTTTGTTTTTTTTTTTGTGTGTGTGTGAGATTCTTACTCCGTGTTGTGACAGAGTTTGTGTTCTATAAGCAGTGTACTGCTGCAGAGCGAAGTGAAGTGACTGCACTTCTTTTTTTTTTTTTTTTTTTTTTTTTTGCTGTGTTCTTTGATTGTTAAGGGGAATCAGGAAGTAGCCTCAGGTGTCGCTTTTAAAAGAGTTATCTGTAGCCCAAAGCCAGGCAGGAATTAGGCCCCCTCATTGTGGGTGGAAGCACTCCTACTGAGGTTAGGCAATTGAGAGCTGATTTTGTCATCTTCGATTGTCACCAGGGATGAGCTAAGAATTTATTTTTAATTTTTTGATTTTAAGGGTTTTTATTGTTTTTGTTTTTAGTTTTTGGGTCACACCCGGTAGCGCTCAGGAATTACTCCTGGCTCCATGCTCAGAAATTGCTCCTGGCAGGCTCAGGGGACCATATGAGATGCCGGGATTTGAACCAATGACCTTCCGCATAAAAGGTAAATGCCGGCCTCCGCTCCTCTCCCCCGTTGCATCTGTGAGGTTTCTAGAGGCGGCACCAGGTGGGAGAACTTCCCTTTCCTTCGCCCCTCCCCTGTCGCATCTGTGAGGTTTCCAGAGGCGGCACCAGGTGGGGCCCTTTCTTTGCCTCCGCCCCTCCCCCCCCGTCGTATCTATGAGGTTTCCGGAGGTGGCACCAGGTGGGAGAACTTCCCTTACCTCCGCCCCTCTCCCCTGTCACATCTGTGAAGTTTCCAGAGGCGGCACCAGGTGGGGGACTGCTGCGGACGTGTTTGCATCCCTAAGCAAAACCTTAGTGGGTCAGATAAACTCTCACTGGGAATAAGCGGGAACATGAAACGGACGAATATGAAATATGAAATAATGATACCACACACAGTATGTGTGGGGTCAACACATCTCTGGCAAGAGTGTGACAAATTTTAATCTTAGGCAAGGGAGTATATAAGAGGAGAACATGAAACATGAAACATGAAAAGAATGCAATGTACATTGTTTGATTTCAGGACAAATACACATAGCTTAGGGCGTTTAGTAACCTAGAATAGAATAGGTTTCAGTTAGAGGATAAAAGGAAGACAAAATTCTTACGTATCAAAGAAGTTTCTGGCCCTAGGTGTTGTTACTGATGTAAATTAAGGGATAGCAGGAATCCTGGTTTACTCCTGATAACAAATATTCTTTTTTTTTTTTTTTGGGCCACACCCGGTAATGCTCAGGGGTTACTCCTGGCTATGTGCTCAGAAGTTGCTCCTGGCTTGGGGGACCATATGGGACACCGGGGGATCTAACCTCGGTCCGTCCAAGGCTAGCGCAGGCAAGGCAGGCACCTTACCTTTAGTGCCACCGCCCGCCCCGATAACAAATATTCTAACCTGAGGGAAATAGTATTCTAGCTAGGGGCTAAGACCCACTTCCTATGATCTGGTAATAGAAAGAGAAATAACACTAAAGAAAGGGATACAATAATTATACCTAGTGAAATAATTTAATTCTACACTGACCTGTTTGCAAGAAGGTATACAAAGTGACAGTGAGAGTTCCCAAGACAGAAATCATCTGCTTTGAAGCTCAAAAGCAGGGAGAGAAGACCATTGTCCTGAAGATGTTATGTTTTGACTTGGCCTTTGGAAGTGAGAAGGCTGACAGAAAGAGAAAGCTGGCTGGACTTTAAGTTGCAAATATGCTAAGCCAGCAGGGAACTTTTAAAAGCTTGCTTTGGTACTGAAATTCCTTTGTGAGTGTAGAAAAGCTAAAGCTGAATTTCTGTAGTGGCAAAAGAGACAACATTCAAATAAAGAGAAAACGTAATGTCACAGCTGTGTCTGAATTATAAAGCCAATAATGCATGCAAAAGGTCAATAATTTACTTCTCTGAACGGGCCTTTTGGCAGATAATTCTTGAGAGGAAAATTAGACACTGCACCAGGAAGGCAAAAGCCACGTATGGTGCGTGTTTCCTTATGAAGGGGACCTTCCTTTGCCTCCGCCCCCTCCCCCCCCCATCACATCTGTGAGGTTTCCAGAGGCAGCACCAGATGGGAGACCTTCCCTTGCCTCGCCCCTCTCCCTTGTCATGTCTGTGAGGTTTCCAGAGGTGGCACCAAGTGGGAGAACTTCCCTTGCCTCCGCCCCTCTCCCACATCCTGTCTGTGAGGATTCCAGAGACAGGTGGGAGACCTTCCCTTGCCTCCGCCCCTTCTCCCATCACGTATGTGAGGATTCCAGAAGTGGCATCAGGTGGGAAAACTTTCCTTGCCTCCGCCCCTCTCCCCCATCGTGTCTGTGATATTTCCCGGGGTGGCACCAAATGGGAGACCTTCCTTTGCCTCCGCCCTTCCCCCACCCTCACGTCTATTTTAGTAGGGACTCTTTTCACTTCCTGGATTTGCACAGAGTCCTCTTTCCAAAGGGTGGGGAAGTTTTTTGCTAGACCTAGAAAGCCTAAACAGACCCATCACTTCAGAGGAAATTGAAGATGTAATTAAGAAACTCCCTAGGAACAAAAGTCCAGGCCCAGATGGATTTACAGGTGAATTCTACCAAACATTCCAAGAAGACTTACTGCCACTTTTCCACAGGCTCTTCCAAACCATCGAAAAAACAGGAATTCTCCCCAACTCCTATGATGCTAATATCACACGTATTCCCAAAGATGGCAAAGACACCACCAAGAAAAAAAACTACAGACCAATCACTAATGAACATAGATGCAAAGATACTCAACAAAATGTTAGCAAACTGAATCCGGCACTTCATCAAAAAGATCATACACCATGACCAAGTGGGTTTTATCCCAGGAATGCAAGGTTGGTTCAACATATGGAAATCAATCAACATCATACATCACATCAACAACAAGAAAGACAAAAACCACATAATCCTATTAATCGATGCAGAGAAGGTGTTTGACAAAATCCAACCCTTTCATGTTGAAGACACTCAGCAAAATAGGGTTAGAAGGAACCTTCCTCAAGATAGTTACAGCAATCTATGAAAAGTCCACAGCCGGGGCCGGAGAGATAGCATGGAGGTAAGGCATTTGCCTTTCATGCAGAAGGTCATCGGTTCAAATCCCGGCGTCCCATATGGTCCCCTGTGCCTGCCAGGAGCAATTTCTGAGCATGGAGCCAGGAATAACCCCTGAGCACTGCCGGGTGGACCCAAAAAAAAAAAAAAAAAAAAAAAAGAAAAGTCCACAGCCAACATTATCCATAATGGCGAAAAACTAGAAGCATTTCCCCTAAAGTCAGGAACTAGGCAAGGCTGTCCACTCTCTCCACTCTTATTCAATATAATCTTAGAAGTCCTTGCAATAGCAATCAGACAAGAGAAGGGAATGAAAGGGATCCAAATTGGGAAAGAGGAACTAAAACTATCTCTTTTTGCAGAAAATATGATGATATACATTGAAAACCCTAAAGAGTCCACAGTAAAACTCCTAGAAACAACCATTACAGCAAAGTGGCTGGTTACAAAATCAATACATAAAAGACAGTAGCATTTCTCTATACAAATAACAAAGCTGAGGAGAGAGAGATTAAAAATACAATTCCATTTAAAATAGTTTCAAAAAATATCAAGTACCTAGAAATTAACCTTACAAGGGAAGTGAAGGACCTATATCAGGGAAATTTCAAAACACTTCAGAGAGAAATTGAAGAGGATCTAAAGAAATGGAAGAACATCCCATGCTCATGGGTAGGTAGAATCAACATAATTAAAATGACTATCCTACCCAAACTTCTATATAGATTCAATGCAATCCCCATCCAAATCCAGGCATAATTCTTTCAAGACTTAGAAAAATCAATCATATAATTCATCTGGAACCACAAAAGACCCAGGATAGCCAAACAGATACTGAAAAACAAGAAGTTGGGTGGCATCTCTTTACCTAACCTGAAGCTATACTATAAAGCCATAGTGATCAAAACAGCATGGTACTGGAACAAAAACAGAGCCTCAGACCAGTGGGTTAGAAAGGAATTTCCATGGACCCGGAGAGATAGCACAGCAGCGTTTGCCTTGCAAACAGCTGATCCAGGACCAAAGGTGGTTGGTTCAAATCCCGGTGTCCCATATGGTCCCCCGTGCCTGCCAGGAGCTATTTCTGAGCAGACAGCCAGGAGTAACCCCTGAGCGCCGCTGGGTGTGGCCCAAAAACCAAAAAAAAAAAAAAAAAAAAAAAAAAAAAAAAAAGAAAGGAATTTCCAGACATAAATCCCCAGATATACAGTCAACTAATATTTGACAATAGAGCCAAGAACTTGAAATGGAACAAAGAAAGTCTCTTTAAAAAATGGTGTTGGTACAATTGGAAAACCATTTGTAAGAAACTGAAAATTGACCCATACATCAATCCTTATAAAAAGTCAACTCAAAATGGATTAAAGACCTTGAAATTATATAAGAATCTCAATAAGAACCTCAATAAGTTTATTGAGAAAAACATGGGCAGAACACTTGAAGACCTATATATTAAAAAGTTTTTGAGGATGGAACATCAATGGCAAGAATTTTAGCATCAAACATAAACAAATGGGATTACATCAAACTAAGAAGCTTCTGCATGGTGAAGGAAACCCAACTTAAAACAAGAAGACAGCTAACTGAATTGGAAAATACTTTTGCACTCAACACATCAGATAAAGAGCTGATAACCAAAATATACAAAGCACTCAGAAAGCTGAGTCCCCCAAAACCAAATAAAGCCATAGAAAAATGGGGAGATAAAATGAATAGACACGTCTATGAGGAAGACTGAAAGATGGCCAACAAACACATGAAAACATGCTCACCTTCACTAATCGTTAGGTAAATCCAAATCAAGACAACAATGAGGTACCACCTTACACCAGTGAGGATGGCTCACATCAAAAATAATGGGAACAATCTGTGTTGGCCAGGATGCAGTATGAAAGGCACTCTCATCACTACTGGTGGAAATGCCCCCTAGTCCAACACCTATGGAGAACAGCCTGGAGAGTGCTCAAGAAACTCAGAATTGAGCTCCCATTTGACCCAGCAATCGCTCTCCTAGTATCTACCCCCAAGTTGGAAGGACATTCATTCCCAAGTATGTGTGCACCCCACTATTTATCGCAGCACTCAGTATAATGGCCAAGTCTTGGAACCAACCTCGATGTCCAACAACAGATGAATGAATCAATAAGATGTGATATCTATACACAATGGAATAGTATAATAATACAATCACAGACTTTGCAGCAACGTGGATGGACCTAGAACATATTATGTTAAACGAAGCAAGCCAGAAGACAAAAGATAAACACAGAATGATTGCACTATTCTGAAATACCTAGAATATGCACCAGATATACAACCAATACCCCGCAATTAAATAACAGGGTGAAACAGGATAGAAACCTCAAACACTGTAATAATCACCATATACTGGGGAGTAGAAACAACACAAAGCCCGGCTACATATTATATCATAAAGAAACCAGCAACAACAGATACAACAGTGTAGAGAGAACAGGTATGTAATTATCATTTTTACTACAAAGGCCCATAATAATTTACTAGGGATCTTATACAGGATTACAGGTAAAGATTATGATGAGAAATTACTGAATCCAAAGGAAACATTTCAAAACATTATATTTGAATATCTTAACCTTACCACACTTAAATAACCTCTCAGTTTTTCTGTCCATAGGGGTTCCTGGATAGAAAGTGTGAACATCCTATGGTGGTACCTCGGTGCTCAATCACAGGAGGCACCATACTCTGCTTGAATCATGAAAATGGCCGGATAAAACTCTTTAACATACCCTTTATCTCTAGATTATGCCTTCTTTTAGGACCTGAAGCACATGACCAGCCAGATCACTGAAGCAATGACCGAGACCTACAGATTTTTTACCACAAGGCCTAAGCAACAAATACATTCAACCAAACTAACATGCCCTTGCTCTTATACCCTCTCTTCTCATTACTTCGCATTTTTGTTGCTGTTGGTGTTTGATTGTTGGCTTGTTCTGTTTTGTTTTGTTTTTCATTTTCTCTCTTCTTTTTTTTTTGTTTTTTGTTTTTTGTTTTTTGGGCCACACCCGTTTGACGCTCAGGGGTTACTCCTGGCTATGCGCTCAGAAATCGCCCCTGGCTTGGGGGGACCATATGGGACACCGGGGGATCGAACCTCGGTCTGTCTTACGCTAGCGCTTGCAAGGCAGACACCTTACCTCTAGCGCCACCTTCCCGGCCCCCTATTCTCTCTTCTTGTCTCCCTCTTCTTCCACCTTCTCCTCCTCACTATCATCAATTCAATCTATGTCAAATAAAATCCACATGGTTACCTCCTCTATAGGAAAGGAAAGCTGACATATAGGGTACTGTGAGCAAAACTGAAAAGGGTAAACACCTATATAGATAGACCTCACTAACACAATGGTCAGTACTCGAGACACAAAACCTATACATACCCAAAAGTTGACCTATTAGTTTCCTTTCCTTACATGTACTATACTTAGTATTCAGCACACCTCTTGCCCTCCACACCTCTCTACATTAATATACACCTAAGTTAACTTCTATATGTTTATATGTGTGCAGGAGCACACAGAGATAGGAATCCTCCTTAAGGGATAAACCTAAACCACAAACAACCCATAACTATACCCTATATAACCCCTCCCATATACTATTCTCTCTCCCTCCTCTAGAAATCCGACTATTTCTTCACCCCTCAATCCCACCCCCGATATCCCCACCACACTATAACTCTTCACCCTCAGTTCTTAATCCAGTAGGCATAAAGACCAACTTCCTACCCCAATGAGCCAGTACCCACTACCCAATGGAAGAGACACCACTCAAACTCTCACCTCGCTCTCAGCAAGAAAATACAACCAACGCCCCAACTGACCCATGCACTGTGGCCCTCCTATCACCTCTCCCTAATGTGGACTGTGGCTTGATATCGGAACTAGCTCCAAAGGATATCCACTTCAAGAACTTTACCCAAGACCTCCCTGCCTGGACCCCACACCTCACAAGGAAATCTCAAAAGACAATTGGAAGGCCTATACTTTGATCAATAAGTATAGACCTATATAACACAACCTCTTATCCTGTTTATCCCCAAATGTAAAGTTATCTCCGGTATCACTTTCTCCCTTTCTCTTTGTTTTTTTTTTTGTTTTTTTGTTTTTTCTTTTCTTTTTATTCTTGTTAGTTTCTTTTGTTTGTTTTGTTGTAGTTTTTTATATTTGATTTGATTTGTTTTTGCTTCTCTTGTGTCACTCCTGGTGGCATTCGGAGGGTGCTCCTGGTTCTATGCTTGGAGAACGCCCTGGGTGGACACAGGGGACCATGGGGGATTCCGGGATCTGAGCCACCATCCTTTTACAGGAAGGACTGATGCCTTGTCTCCATGCTATCTCTCCCGGCCCCACTTATTCCTTTAATTATGTCTTTTTTTTATAATTACATCTTTTATTTAATTTTTTAAAAGAAACTTTTATTCCTTTAGATATGTGTGAGCATATATATTCTTAGTTTTTGTCAGGTGTCTGTTTTCTTTTCTCTCCACCCCCAAATCCACCAGCAATATAATGTAGCACCACTTCCTCCTGCAAAGACGTATTAAACAAAGGGGAAATTGTACGTGTAAAATAAGCTCTTATCTACTAGGAATAAGAACTCATACTTGTTTACAACACAGGGATATCTCCCACCCTGAACGTATGTCATGTGGAAACAACTTAGGCTCCAGGGAACTAGACACCGACTGTCCAGCTTTGACTCCTGGATCCCAGACATAGAAACGACAGAGTTCTCCACAACAGCTCCAGAAGCCAAACCCCTCCAGGGTATTCACAATGCTTTTCTGACGCCACAACGCGCCAATTCTAAATTGATAACCTGACAATGAGGAAACGGGAACAAATTGATCTAAGAGAAAGTTGTCCTTCCTCATCAGCCAACGATAAGACAAAAATCAGAAAACATGTCACCTTTGATCTGTGCAAAAGCCAAGATCGCTATATACAGACAACTGGTTGTTACAACCAGGACTGGACAGTACGCATCCAGGGACCAACAACAACAATAGCAACAAAAAGTTCTAGCCTAGCTTTTGGTCTACGGCTTGTTCAACAAACAAGATCTCCAATTCCAGAGGTGTGATTGAGACAGCCACAACTGAACGGGTCTTCCGGAAACATAATGAAAGACCTTATCCCAGGTTCCATCCTAGGAGCATCATAATGACCAAGACCACCAACTACAGAAGATGGATTAAAATGACACTGAAGAAGCATAACTGCTATAAGCACAAAGAAAGACTTCATCATAAGCTCCATTCCTTGAGCTGCACAGTCACCAAGATCTCTAGATACAGAGGTCTGATGTTATCTTCCATGATGAAGCAGAAGTCTTCCATACACCACGAAAACACCAAGGGGAGGGTAAATGATCATGCAAGGTGTCTATAGTTAATCCCATGACAGTATACTTCAGGGGTGGAGAATTCCCTCTACAATATCCCCAATAGTTACTGTGCCTATGCAGGGGGGAAAAGAAAAGAAAAAAAAAAAGCACAAAACAATCATTTTTCCACATATTTATTGATTGATCGATTTTTTGATGTCTTTATTTTGGTGTAGAGATTGAAGTTGATGTCTCCACTATTATTTTATTTTATTTTATCTTATCTTTCTCTTTCTTTTTGCACTCCAGCATGATTTGATCTCAGAACCGAGACTATTGAGTGGTGCTTGTCTTTATTGCTGTAGTGCTCACTGGATATTTAATTTGATATTTCTTTCTGTATTGTGGTGTTTCAATTACCTTTTTCACATCCTCTCTCAAACTGAGGTTGAAAGCCTCTAGAAGGACTCTGCCCATTTTCAGCGTATTTGACTTCTTTGGTTTTTTTTCTTTTCTTATTTTGTACCATAATCTATTGCTTTTGTTTCCTTCAAACAAAACCACATAACTCGATTTATCTAGCTCCGCCTCTTAAATAGTGGGAGAAACAAGGGAGGGTAACAGGACCAAACAGATATATGATCACTAATAGTAAGCTAGACAAAGAGGGGACCACCTACTCTAGCAGCCGGGGTGGGGGGTGGAGGGGTGGGGTGTGATGGGGATATGGGTTGCAGAAAGGGAACTGAGATGGGAGGAGGACATATTTGGTGATGGGTAATCCTCTAATTCAATGTTAATATGTACCTAAAATACTACTGTGAAAGATATGTAAGCCATTATGATAAAAAATTGTGTTTTAATCAGAAATGTTCTTTGACTTACATGTATTATTATATTAATTATATTATATGTTATGTTACTTTATTATGTTATGCTAGTTCACCTCAATATGTTAATCAATTTTGTCTCTTGAATAAATTCTTACAGTAAAAAAAAGGCAAATGCCTTACCTCCATGCTATCTCTCCAGCCCGATTTTAAGTTTATTTATAAGCCAATCATCATAGAAGTACTATTCACAGTTACCCAAATGGAAAGACAATACAAATACACATTAACTCACAAATAGATAGACTTAAAAATGCATATAAATCATATTATTCAGATACATGCTACAGCATAGAAATATCTTGAGAACATTTTGCAAAGTAAAAGAAGTCAGTCACATTTAACTGCCTAGTATATCTGGATATTTCATCAATTCACATGAAATATCCAGATTTCAGTTTCTCTATAGACAGAAACCAGATTCTTGTTCGCCAAGACCTGCATAACAGGCTGGGGTCCCCTTTTGTCGCAACATTATGAATTTGCTCAGGTCAGTATAAATGTTATGGTCTGTGTATTTCAACAAAAAGCTCACATGGTGAGTTATGTACATATTTACACACAATAAAATACTATAAACAATGTAGAAAAACAAAGCACAAATTCTAAAAGATTTGTCATGCAACAATAAACAAACTGTGAAGATTTTTTAAAGAAATTCTATAATCAGCTAAAAAAAGTACAAAATAACACAGAGAATGAATAAACAGCCCAATTTATAAAAAGAGAGATAGTTAATTATTTAATTATTAGTCCTCAGAAATGTTTAACCTCATGTAAATAGAAAATGCAGGTAAAATATGTTTTGTTTGTTTTTTTGTTGTTGTTGTTGTTGTTTTTTGTGGTTTTTGGATCACACCGGCAGTGACTCAGGGGTTACTCCTGGCTCCATGCTCAGAAATTGCTCTGGCAAGCATTGGGGACCATATGGGACGCCGGGATTCGAACCGATGACCTTCTGCATGAAAGGCAAACGCCCTTACCCTCCATGCTCTCTCTCCGGCCCTGGTAAAATATGTTTTACTTCATCATTTTAAAAATCCTGATAACCCTTAACTGTTAGTGAATCCAGGGACCAAAAATTTCTTTTATATGATTAGTATAAGTACCAATTGAAACAAATTTGGAGGCCATAAATCATAACCTTTTAGAAGTACATTTCTAGAAATTTTAGAAAATCATTACTGGTGAAAGATCTGTAATTCACTTGGTCACAATAAAAATTATTAAATAAAAAGAAATTAATCTGTGTGTGAAGCAACTAGAACAAAGACCTGATGCATGCACTTAAATAAATATTAGAAAGGTAGTTTTTGCTTGGACTAATACATGTATTGATACTATTTACAACTAAAAAAAAGAAATCTATTATTTTGTACAAGGATACATGCACACATTTTATAACAGTATTATTGTTACTGCCACAGGAAAACAAGAGGAAAGAACTTTAAATAAATGTATAATATATAGTGAAATAGTCCTAAGAATGAATAAACTTTACAAAAGTTTCCTATATGGGACAGTTTTCAATAAAGCAATGATGAATGGAAACAGTTTCAGACTTATTTATAGAATCAAACTGACATGAAGAGAGCGAGAAAAAGAGAGAGAAAAATATTTCAGAATACTGTTCTATTGCCCAAGTCATGAAACAGAAAGGTTGTATTTCTTTAAAGAGAGGCTTCAAAATGTGTGTGAGCGCAACGAAGTGAGAGAGAGAGAGAGAGAGAGAGAGATGAGAGAGAGAGAGAAGAGAGAGAGAGTGAGAAGAGAGAGAGAGAGACTTTGGTGAAACTTTACAGCAGCTTCCTGGACAGTGTAGTGGTCAGGACATTTATGTATTTGGATAGTACAGTGTCTACTGTAATCACACTAAAAACATTTCTTAATAGCTTTTCTAGAAAAGCATCTATAATGATAAATCCAGAACAAAAACCCGATGACCTATTTCTGAATTAATATTTTTTATAGCATTCCCAGCTTCTTTTATTTGCTTCTTGACTTAAATCTGAGAAAAGACAATATGATTTTTGGTTTGAACCAGACACAATTTTTTATGTCCCAACTGAGTAAGTTTATTTTTTGTTACTATTTACCGGAAATTTTTTAAAATATTTCTATTTTATAATAATAATAAATATTTTTAAGCACCATGATTATAAGCATGCTTTGTAGTTGGTTTTCACATTATAAAAAAAAGAACATCCCCTTTCACCCAGTGCAATCTTCTCACACCAATACTCCACCATCGCCACTCCTCTCCCACCCCTACTGTATTATAAGACAGGCATACTACTTCTCTCACTCACTACCATTGTCATGACAGTTGTTAGCATAGTTATTTCTCTAACTGCACTCACCACTCTTTGTGGTAAACTTCATATAGTGGCCAATTCTTCCAGACCTCATCTCTATTGTCTCTGGATGTTATTACAATAATGCCAGACACAATTTTTAGATAACCTTCTTTACTATTGTTATAACTGGGGTGGTGGGAATAATTTTTTTTTTTTTTGGTTTTTGGGTCACACCCGGCAGCACTCAGGGGTTACTCCTGGTTCTACACTCAGAAATCGCTCCTGGCAGGCTCGGGGGACCATTTGGGATGATGGGATTCGAATCACCGACCTTCTGCATGCAAGGCAAATGCCTTACCTCCATGCTATCTCTCTGGCCTCTTGGGAATGATTTCTAATCCGTTTGCAATCAAGGAGTTTCCTAACACTAGCTCATGTTCTCTAAAGGATCACAAATGCAAACTGTTTCCCCCACTCTTTTAGCAGGACAATCTAGTGGGTGATTTTATGGATTGTGTATCTTTAGATTAGCATCCAAACAAAACCATACAAAAATGACACGCATATTGACAAAGTGGCCCAAAAAAGTTTAGTAGCTCCATAGTTCTCTTGGTGTACTAAATCCAGATTGCCTCCCTGACTGTTCAAACACACAGGAATGTTTAATTTACATCCTACTTTTTCATAGTCATAAACAGTTCCTAATGCAAGCCTAGCTGGCAGAAGCCCTGACAGTGATCTTGGAAAACCTTTACCACAGGAGACCAAGCCAAAGAATTCTGTTCTTGAGATATCAACACAAACATATAAATATCGTGTGTTTATAAATGATGCAATTAAGATGGGGTTTCTGTTTGGTCAGACTGGTAACTACTAATTGCACAAGCTATTTGAAACTAAGAGAAGTGATTAATTCTGAAGAAGAAAGCACAATAAATGTTTCTAGAACCACAACCTTCCCCATTAAGATATAAACCCTGGGATAGAGTAAGACGACAGGATTTGGTTCTACTTCTTTGACAAAGATTTTATCACAGACTACTTAATTGTCACACGGCATTCCTTAGTACATAATAGTAAGGCAAAACATTTGGCTAATCACATGGATATTAATTGGATTATCTTGCCAAGGCACAAGAACACATACTTGATCTTCTGGCCTTACTTGACTGAATGAGAATGAGATATAAAACAAAAATAATAGGACTCTAATTACCTCCTCAGCAAGAACGCCACGGAGTAAGTTAATTAGTAGAGTAATAGTAGTTTAGAAAAAAGGACAATATCAGACTTAAGTCTCATAATAAAAATAATTACACCTCATGAATCCTTTAAATAAACAATTCTTTATAATGATGGGCGATGATTAGAAGTGTTATTTTATGTGTTCATATACACATTTAAAAAAGAAAAAACATTTTCTTTATTTTTTTTTTTTTTTTTTTTTTTTGGTTTTTGGGTCACCACCCCGCAGCACTCAGGGGTCACTCCTGACTCTATGCCTCCAGAAATCGCTACCTGGCAGGCTCAGAGGACCATATGGAATGCCAGGATTAGAACCACCATCCTTCTGCATGCAATGCAAACCACCTTTATCTCCATGCTCATCTCTCCAGTCTCAGGAAACCATTTTCTTTTATCTACAATCCTAACACCTCTGGAGGGTTTTTTTCTTAATGAATATTTTTTTTATAATTTTTATTGAGACATGTGAATTACAAGTCTTTCACATTTATATTTAAGGTACATAGTGACAGTGAATTAGGGCAATTCCCCACCACCCAGACGTTGACCTCCCTCCTCCCCTGTTCCCAGCATGCTTCCCCTGTTCTCCATCCTTAGCCCCCTGGACTGTTTGTGTAACTAGTCCTTTTTGTGTATAGCTTGTCTGTTAGTGTGGGTCTCCTGATTCTATTGTCGTTGACTTTGGGTTGGGTATTTAGGGCTGTTCATTTGTTACTTTCCGCTCAATATTCAGAAGGACTGCTGTGCCCCTAATACTATCCACCTTTTTTTCTCAATTTATGAGGCGAGAACAAGCTAACTTCATGTTTTATGGTTTCTGCTTGGAAAAAAAGGGGGGGGGAATACCCCTGTGTAGAAGCTATGAATTTAAATTTAGAAGAAGGAAAAAAGAAAAAGAAAAAAACAAAACAAAATTTTAAAAATAGGATGGGGCTGGTGTGGCAAGTTTTATTTTTTTGGTTGGTTTTGTTGTTATGTTTTGTTTTGCCCATAGGCACAGTAATGGGAAAATTAGAAAGGAAATTCCCCCTTGACTAAGAGATACAGTTTCTCCCCACCCTTGAAGCATACTGTCATAGGATCAACTACAGGCTACAGCCATGTTTGTTGTCGAACCCTAAGGTCTTTTTATGGTGTCAGGGAAATGTTCTGCTCAGTTGTGGTAGTCAAGGTCAGTCTCTCTGTAATTAGAGATCATTGATCTCTTGCAATGCCCTAGGACAAAGTCTAGGATAGAGTCTTTCTTTATGGATCCAGAAGTTCCTGTCTCGTCACAGTTGTTGCTGCCTTCTGTAATTATCTTGGTTTTCACACAGAGTCAAAGGATGGAGTGTCTTTTCATTTTCATCTCACCTTTAGGTATAAGGTTGGGGAACCTACTGCCTCTTGAGTTTATATGAATGGGACTGGGTACCTAATGAGACTTGGTTTTGGCCTACGATGGTTTGAGATATGCGAATTTATGTACAAGCAGGGTGGCAGAACTGAATAGTTCTATGCTAAAACAAAAGAAATTATGCATTGTGAGGTATGTCTGTAGACAGCACCAAGTTCATTTACAAAGAGTATAGCCAGGAAAATGGAAGAAAGTTTAGAGATATGATAATTGTTAAATAGGCAGGAAACAATATAATCAATTTGAGCTGTTTATTGGATAATTAACAATAATATTCCTCCCTTATCTCCTCATCAAAACTCTCAGCAAAGTTTAAGTTCTACAGGATGAGTGATTTCCTTTTAAAGACGGATTGGAGGCCCCACTCAGTGAAACTTAGAGCAAACTCCTAACTCTCTGCTTATGAGTTACTTCTGGCAGTTCTTAGAGGACAGTGGGCCAGGGGTTTAATCCCAAGCCTCTCATTATGCAAAGCATACACTCAGCCCATCAAGCTATCTCTTCAGCCCCAGGCATACTTGTTTGAACTAAAATACTACCATTTATAAAATGCGCTCCTTAAATTGCTTATTAAGCCTCTACATTTTTAACCTGTAAAAATGAGAAAATGTTAGCATCATTTGATTTATATAGATTTTTGCTGTGAATTAATGTTTAATATTTTAGAGAAACATATATAAGAATAAAAAGAGTTTAATATTTTAGAGAAACATATATAAGAAATAAAAAAGAGTATATCTTCATTCATTCTGATCTGTCCCTTTATCTTTTTATGCATAGACTGAAACCAATCCTCTTTATCCGTCAGACTTTTCTTTTCTTTTTTTCTTTTTTTTTTTTTTTTGGTCTTTTCAGGCACACCCATTTGAATCTCAGGGGTTACTCCTGGCTAAGCACTCAGAAATTGCCCCTGGCTTGGGGGGGACCATATGGGACGCTGAGGGATCGAACCGTGGTCCTTCCTTGGCTAGCATTTGCAAGGCAGACACCTTACCTCTAGTGCCACCTCGCCGGCCCATATCCTCAGACTTTTCAATTTATTGATCACCACCAGAACATTTTGAATAAGGAATATACATCTGACTTCCAGTAAAAAAAAGTCTACAAGAGAGTTAGGGAATGGTTTCATAAAATACCTACTTTATGGCTACGGGAATAGGCTCAAAAGGATTTGAGCTCACAGACCTTACAGAGAGTGTAGATTCAGGATACTTCCCTTGTAAAACCTCACACTGTGTGTAGGCTCCTGAAGGCATAACAATCAATCTGTTTTAAAATATATTTTCTAGGAGCCAATGATATAAAAACAGTGAGTAAGGCACTTGCCTTGCAAGTAGCCAACCAACTCAAACACAGAGACATATATGGTTCTCTGAGCTCTTTCAGTAGTGATCCCTGAGTATAGAATCTGGAGTAACTCCTGAGTTATATGTGCCCCCTCCAAAACACGTATTTCAGAGCTGAATGAGACATTTCCATATTTAGATTACTATACTAATCAACCTTCCACCAAAAAGTAAGCTAATTGTTGAATATAGCTCCCAGATTACATCAGGATTTAGGACTGTAGAGATAGTATAGAGTAGGTCGCTTATTTTTGCACACAGTTAACCTGGGTACAATCCCCAATACCCTGTGGTCCGACAACTCCTGCCAGGAGTAATCCCTGAATTAAAAATAAAAATCCCTGAATCAGCAGTAAGCCCTGAACACTCATGTGTGCCACCACAATACAAGCATTAGATAGAGGACATCCATTCATTTGAATTTCAGATAAACAACTAATGTTTTATCTAAAATTTGAACTTATGTTAATTGAATCTTTTAATCCTATATGTTAGTTGATATGTCTACAAAGTAGGACTTAAAATAACTTACCTACAAGATTTTGTAGCAAACAGATCTGAAGTAAAAAAAAAAATCTTTATTTTTAGAGATAGCGAGAAAGAAAGCCAGGGGGAGAGAGAAAGTGTCTATCAGAGAGGCAGGTTGGATGGAGGTGGGTGCCCCCAGGTGGAAAAATGGGAACATTGGTGCCAGAAAATAAACACTGGTGAAGGGATGGGTGTTGGAATGTTGTATGAATAACACTCAACTGTCAACCAATGTTTAACTCTGTATCTAGTGGATTTAATTAAAAAGATGTTTTTAGGGGCCAGAGAGATAGTATGAAGTTAAGGCATTTGTCTTGCATGCAGAAAGATGGTGGTTCGAATCCTGGCATCCCATATGGTCCCCCGAGCCTGTCAGGAGAGATTTTTGAGCATAGAGGCAGGAGTAACCCTGAGCACCGCTGGGTGTGACCCAAAAATAAAAAAAAAAATTAAAAAAGATGTTTTAATCTGTATTCTTGAATAAACTATAGAAGCAACTCTGAGCAAGTTAGCTCTCTGAGCCCCAACCTTCTTATCCTTCAACAAGCTGCCTGCATAAAAAGGCTCTAATGAGGTAGTGTTATGTGTTTATGAAGCTGAGCAAATAAAAGAACTGTCAAAGAATATTCATTTGTCTTCTTTCCCTTGTGATGCTTCAGGTCTAATCCTTGAATGAGATACTAAAAATCATTTTTTTTGTCTAGAATAATTAGAATCAGCCTTGGAGTCAATTAAATTAAGGAAATAAAGTTATATTTAAATGTCACATTTTCCTGTATAAATTATTTGTTGCCACAATAATGTGTAACAGATAACTATTAAATATCACTCACATTCAACAATAAGCATCTTTTTTTTTTTTTGGTTTTTGGGCCATACCTAGCGGTGCTCAGGGGTTACTCCTGGCTGTCTGCTCAGAAATAGCTCCTGGCAGGCACAGGGGACCATATGGGACACCGGGATTTGAACCAACCACCTTAGGTCCTGGATCGACTCCTTGCAAGGCAAACACTGCTGTGCTATCTCTCCGGGTCCAACAATAAGCATCTTTTCCTACTTAGGAGTCTAGATTTGGTCTAGCAGTGCTGCAAATATTAAATGGGCTAATGGGATCATTAGTTTTCTCTGAGGTTGGCTAGTGGTTGACTAGTCATTCTAATTATCTCAGTTGGGATGAATCAGTTCTAGAATACTTACATTTCATCTTCTGAGACTGACTTTGGACTTATCTTAGATCCTGGCATGAAGGTGCAAGGAAAAACTATAAATATGCAAGGGCTTCTACAAGACCATGTGTTTCAAGTTTACTATTTACCATTAATCAAAGCAAGACTATGACTCTGGTCATATCAGATTAGGAAGTGCTACCAAAGATAATAATATAGAGAGATACAAAACATTGGGATCATTGGTGCAACTGATCTATAACACACACATCAATATAAAATTTGTAAAATAAACTTTCAAATTTAAGACATCAATAAAGGTTTGGGGCTGGAGTGATAGTACAGAGGGAGGGTGTTTGCCTTGCTTGTGGTCAAACCGGGACAAACCCGTGTTTCCCCACATCCCATATGGTCCTCTGAGTCTGCCGGGAGTGATTTCTGAGCACAGAGCCAGAGTAACCCCTGAGGGCCACCAAATGTGGTCCAAAACAACAAACAAACAAACAAGAAGACATCAATAAAGAAAGACATGAACAAAATAGACAATATACTGTCTGTCATTTCTGAAACCACCAGCCCATCCAGAGGAGTGGGTTTCTCCAAAGCTGTATAACTTTACATCCTTAGAGGATAAGTTAAAAGTGGGGGGAGAGAAAAACTCTTCCTATTGATGCTGTAAAAAATTACCACAAACTAAGTGGCTTAATCAAATGTAAGAGTTATAGATATAGTACAATGGATAAAGTCCTACTGTGCCTGTAGTTGATCAAGTTTGTTCCCCAGTACTACATATGGTTCCTCAAGTTCTGCCAAGAGTGATCATTGAGTGCAGAACCAAGACTACAAGTATTCTAAATATTACCAGGTGTGGTCCTAAAATAAAAGCAAAAATAATGTCAAATGTATTTCTTGTCATTTTTGAAATTTTTTATTTACTCGGATAGGATTCCACACATTACCTTTTCCATCTTCTATGGATGTCAACATTCCTTGGCTTATGGTTGCATCAGGACAGTCACTGCATCCATTGATATTTCTCCTTCAATGACTTTGACCATCTAGTCTCCATCTTTTAAGGAGCCTTATGGTACTAGGTAATCCTGAATTTCTAGGTAATCCTAAATAATCTCCCCCATTGTTTTTAGATTTTTTATAGTAAAAGCAAAGCAGCACTTCACAGTTGTCTGGGATTATGATACTGGTGGGGACATCATTTAATTTTCTATAAATGCTCAAAGAAGAGAGATGCAAAGTAAAGAATGTTTCACAATTTATTTCTAGTCTTCTTGAGAACATTCCTACATTTGTGTCCCCATGTCCCCTGTTTTCTAAGACATCTTTATAGTTATTGTTTTGGCAGAGATTTTTCTAAAGTATAACGTTGAGAAGCATTCTGAAGGTTCATTGGAATGTATAATCAATGAGCATATCTGGCCTGAGCACCAAATGAGAGAATTTGGTCATAGTTTTGACAAATTTATCTTTTCTGCTTTAGTTGAGACACTATTAAATTAACATGACCAAGTGTCTTTTTCTCATCAAAATTGAACTTAAGCTCTAAATATTTAAATTCTTTTTTTTCGATTATTATGACCAAAGTGAATTACAAATTTTTCACAGTAATATTTAAGGTACATAGTGACAGTGAATCAGGGGCATTCCCACCACCAGTGATGTCCTCCCTCCACCCCTGTTCCCAGCATGCATCCCATACTCTCTCCTTTACCCTCCCCCCAGAATACTAGAGTAACTAGTCCCCACTTGTACAGCTTGCTGTGGATTAGATATAGATTCTGTTGTCACTGACT
The DNA here is from genome assembly GCF_024139225.1 of Suncus etruscus. Classification (NCBI taxonomy): domain Eukaryota; kingdom Metazoa; phylum Chordata; class Mammalia; order Eulipotyphla; family Soricidae; genus Suncus; species Suncus etruscus. Next base: position 38,403,361 of record NC_064849.1, on the reverse strand, counting down.
TTGGGTTTGATGTTCAGGTCCGATAATTTTTTATTTCCACTAAATGTTCATGCCAGTGTCTGGACCTGGTACCATTCATTTCCACCACCACCCTTCAATTTATGACGTGGAACCAGATGATTCAAGCAATGTGGTTCTGTTGGAGATATAGAAAAAGAAAAAGGAAAAGAAGAAAGAGAAAAAAAGCTCAAACTAGGAGGGATTCTTCTAGGTGTATAAATATCAATTTAGCAGAGGGAAGGAAACAAAGAAGAAAAGGGTAACAAAACAAAAAAAACAATAACAACAACAAAGCAATAACAAGAAAAATACAAAAACAAAAAGAACCTACAAACATGGGCCAGAGAGATAGCATGGAGGTAAGGCGTTTGCCTTGAAACCAGGACAGTGGTTCAAATTTCGGCATCCCATATGGTCCCCTGAGCCTGCCAGGAGCAATTTCTGAGCTTAGAGCTACGAGTAACCACCCTTGAGCGCTTCTGGGCATGACCCAAAAACAAACAAACAAACAAAAAACAAAAACAAAAATCAAAGCCAGCAACTAAGAAAAAGACAAAAAAAATCAGTCTAAAAACTCCAATGAGCAACTACATAAAAAGGTTTCTTCTTCTTCTTCTTCTTCTTCTTCTTCTTCTTCTTCTTCTTCTTCTTCTTCTTCTTCTTCTTCTTCTTCTTCTTCTTCTTCTTCTTCTTCTTCTTCTTCTATCTTCTTCTTCCTCCTCCTTCTTTCTTCTCCTTCTTCTCCTCCTTTTCTCCTCCTTCTTCTCCTCCTTCATTTTCCTCCTTCTTCCTTCTTCCTCTTTCTCTTCCTCTTCCTCCTCCTTCTTCTTCCAAAGGCATAGTAAGAATTGGGGGAGTTAAAAAGGGAATTCTCTTGTCCTAAGAGATTTTGGGTTTTTCCACCCTTGAAGCATATTGTCATGAGAACCATTACAGGCTCCGTATACATTCTTTTTCTCTCCCCAAAGTCTTTTTATGGTGCTAGGATGATATAATGTGGATGATATAATCAGGACTCTCTAACTCGATATCTTGGTATTTACAGAAGTCATAGGACGAAGCCCAAGAATACTCTTTTTTTTTATAGTTCTAGAAGTTCTGTTCTATTGCTGTTGTTGTAATCAGACTTTTATAATTGGTGGTCTCAGTTTTTGCACAAATCCTAGGGCAGAGCCTAGAAATAAAGTTTTTTAAATTATAATTTCAGAAGTTCTATTCTATCACAGTTGTTACAGTCAGATTTCTGGGATTAGAGATCTTGATTTTTGTACAAATCTTAGGCCTAACTAAGCCTATGCTAGGATCTTTTTTTATTGGACCCAGGATAGGTGCTGCCCAGTCTTTGTTGTCAATGTCAGTCTTCAGTAATTAGTAATCTTGGTCTTTGCATAGGTCAAAGGGAGATGTGTCTTCTGATTTTATCTTACCGTGAGGACTTTCTGCTCTTGGATCAAGTTAATTCCTTTTCCTCTTTGCCAGGATGTCATATGTTGTTGTATTAGTTGGTGCTATGTTGGTGTATATGTTGGCATATGTTGGTGCTAGAGAGGTATTAGGAATTTCCCGGAGGGAGTTTGGTTCCTGGTGCTGTTGGGGGAACAGTGTCATGACATTTAAGTTCTTGTTAATGGTCTCAGATTCTGAATTAAGAATATTCATGCTGCCATGCTGCCATTTTGTATTTGGCCAGCTCTATAGACTCACTCTACTCTTGAAAAAAATGCATACCAAGATGTGAAAACCCTGGGTACACCAGCCATGCAGCTGAAAATGGCAATCTAGAGAGGAAAGAATGAGCTAAGTTGCCACCTTGCCAAAGACATACTAGCTGCACCCACCACCCACAACTTCTTTGGCCCAGCTTCACCATTCAACCACAGAGCTCTGCAGAGATACTAAACTGATCAAAACTCCAGATATCCCAGTATTTGGCCTGATATCTCTAAGGACATTTTTGGAGTGAAAGCTAACACCATCTCCCCACCTTCTCATACTTCTGGAAGGTCTGTCAGCCAAAACCATGGCCCACATAAGCCACAGTATTATTCACAGAGCTTGGAGTTCCTAGAGCACATGGCCACATATGCAGTTGAGTGAGAACTCTAATTTTTTATTTTAGTACTGGACTAAAAAGTTTCTATAATAGTTAATATTTCTAAAATTCTACCAATAAGTGAGGTTATGTGATATTATGTCCTTCAGATCCTCTTCTGTCATTCATAAACAGTGTATTTAGTAAATTCCAACTTCTAATTCATATCAGAAAAAAAAATAGGTCTATTCTTTGTTGAAGGAAAGTGAACACTGATGAAGGAATTGGTATTAGAAAAAAATATGCCTGAAAGTCAATCATGAATAACTTTGTAATTCACTGTGATTCAATAGAATTTAAAAAAAATAATATTCTTCAGGAGATTGTAATCTGCAACATGTTAATATGAAAATTTGGTGTATGGTTATGTGTTACCACGTACTAAATACTTATCTCTTCAAAAATTGAAACAAAGCAACACCCTGCTAGTGATTTTACTATCCTACACCTTTCCCTTCAATAAAGCATTTGCTGTTCACAGCACCTGAGCACAACCCACATTAAAGCCATCACATCTCATTGACTGTTCTCAAGTGTTTTGGACATATTCAAAAGGCAATCTGCATCACTTTGCACATTTTTTCTTGTCAGTGAGTTCACACAGGAGAAGGGAAAGTTCCCTGGTTTCAAGATCAAGTTTTATTTCTGTCCGTTTTGTTTAGAGTTGTGTGCCAGGAACTGACTTTTGCCTGGATCTTTGGCCTAGCTCTTACCAGGGATTATTGCTAAGTGACATTTAATAAAGTCACTCATCACTCACTCCAGTGATCACAGTGACATCAGTGTTAAAATTATGCCATCACATTCACACAGGACAGGAAGGAAAATAAGCTGAGCCTCTCATGCCCCAGAATTTACCAAAAAGCGAAGGGTAGACTGGAAAGTGTTCTGTTTTCTTAGCAGTATAAAGATTACAGAACCAGTGAGACACTTAGCAGGCGAGAGGAGACTAACAACTTTATAAAAGAGACGCTGTCTTGCTAAGTGTCATAAAATTTTTATCAAAAAGTTTTTCCTCTGAAGACTTAGGAGATATGTGTCTTCTATAACTTTTAAATCTCATGAAATTAATGTTAATAAAGTAGTATTTTCTACTAAAAACTATTGTTAAAAAAGAATAATGTCTGTTTACATGTTTTGCCAAGAAATTAAAAGATGGTCTTTGCCAAGAAGCATAAATATACATGACAGAATCCAGAAGCTCAGTAGCAAAGATAAAAATAATTGTTTTCTTCAGCCAGTTGCTCACACTTACTACAGAACATTTGTCTTCTTTCCTGGCGTGAATTTTCTCTCCTCAAACAATATTGCTCTGGGAAACAACTTCCTATGATCCTGAATGGTCTGAGAGAGACAAAAAGAAGCAATTTCAGAGTCACATAATTGCACTTATGCAACCCCAGATATATAGGCACATGGACAGGAGAGTTCCTAGTTTAATAGTCAGTGAAGAAACTCAAGGATTATTTATGTCAGCACTGTGGTGCTTTCAGACTTTCTCCCTTCACTCTTTAGATGTCCCTAAAACAATGACCCTTGGGGAAATAAACAACCACAGTGGTCTGTTCTGAGCAAAGCCTCTGTGTTTCCTGTGACAAGTGGCCCAATATTATTTTTTTCTTAACCCAAATTGATTCTTTGAGAATAACCAAAACATATAACTATGACTTATAGATAAAAAAAAGTCTGACATTTCTTAAAATATGAGCTATGAGCAGTAAATAATTAAAAATTAAAAAAAGAATACTGTTGTTCGTAGTAAGCTCTAATGATGTCTTGGATTTCTGGGAGTTCTGTTGTAATTTCGTGCCCCCCCCCCCCGCTTTTTTCTGTTTTGGGGCCATACCCATTGACGCTGAGGGATTACTCCAGTCTATGTGCTCAGAAATCGCTCCTGGTCTGGGGAGACCATATGGGATGACAGGGGATAAATACTTAAATAAATACATACATAAATAAAATAATCCCCCAAACTTACTAAATTACTCTCATGTTTAAAATTATAGTTTGAACCACAGTCTGTCCTAGGCTAGTGCTTTTAGTGCCACTGCTTCGCCCCCCCCCCTTTCATTTCTTATCCAAGACATTTGAGATTTTTTTTTTTTGTGAGTCTTGCCCTGGTTTTTCTACCTTGTTTATTCTATCAAAAATAAAAGCAGTTCTTGGTTCCATTAATTTTTGCATTGCTTCCTTGGTTTCTATGTCATTGACTTCTTCTCTTGTTTTTTATTATTACTTTTCTTCTACTTGTGTTTGGGTTTCTTTGTTGTTGGTTTCCAGATATCTATGGTGTGCCTTTAGGTTGTTGATTTTACATAGCTGTAAGGAATGATGCCATCATGCAATTCCCTGCAACATGGATGAACTGGAAGGTATTATGTTAAATGAAGTTAGCCAGAAAAATGATAAATACAAGATGACTTTACTTATATATTTATGTGGTATTTAGAATAACTGCATGAAGAAATGCAATGGCTTAAATGGAGGTTGTTTAGAACATTCTAAGTGGGGCCGGTGAGGTGGCGCTAGAGGTAAGGTGTCTGCCTTGCAAGCGCTAGCCAAGGAAGGACCACGGTTTGATCCCCCGGCATCCCATATGGTCCCCCCCAAGCCAGGGGCAATTTCTGAGTGCTTAGCCAGGAGTAACCCCTGAGCATCAAACGGGTGTGGCCGAAAAACCAATAAAAAAAAAAGAACATTCTAAGTCCCAATATATTGGGGGGAGGAAGAAAGAAATTGAGTGAGGGAGAAGAAAGACACGTATGCCAAGTCAGGAGACTAGGGCTAATGGGTCTCAGATACACGGATGGTGTTAAGAAATGACAGGACTAAATACCCAAGCCACAGAGTCAGCAACAATGAAATCATGAAACCCAAAATTTAACAACTAAACTTAAAAAGGTGACTGTATTGAGACCGGAGTGATGGCACAGTGGTAGAGCATTTCCTTGCACATGACTGACTTAGGATGGATAGTTGTTCAATCCCCTGGTGTCCCATATGGTCCTCCAAGCCAGGAGTGATTTCTGAGTGCAGAGTCAGAAGTAACCCCTGAGCATCACCGGATGTGGCCCCAAAACAAAAAGGTGCCTGTTTTGATAGCAGGCTGGGGCTGATGGTGGTGGCATGGATGGATTCTGAGAATATTGTACAGAGATTGACACTGGTGATAGGATTGGTACTTGGATTATATGTCTAAATTCAACTATGAATAACTTGCTAAATCACAATGATTTAAGTAAAAAAAAAATTAAAACAGTTCTTGGGGGCTGTCGAAATAGTACCATCTGTAGAATGCTTGCCTTGTAAAAAGTAGAATGGCCTTCACCATCCCCAGCATCCCATATGATTCCTGTAGTCCCATAAGGAATGAAGTTTGAACACAAAGCTCAAAGTAAGCCCTGAGTAGTGCTGAGTGTGACCAAAAACAAAACAAAACAAATATCAAATCAGTTCTTAAAAGTGAATTCAATACATACTTGATAATACTACAGTTGTATATCTTTTTATTTTGTGTCCTTTTTGTTTGGGAGTCACACAAGGCCATGCTCAGTCTTACTCCTTGCTATACATGTATGATTCTTTCCTAGAAATGCTCACGGGTTCATACAGCATGCCAGGGATAGAACCCCAGTCGGCTGCATGCAAGGCTTATCCATTGTTCTTTCTGATCCATCCGTTGTATATCTTTTAAAAATAACACCCCAATGGGGTTGGAGTGATAGCACAGTGATAGGGCATTTGCTATGCATTGCAACTGACCCAGACTGACCTGGGTTCGATCCCCAGCATCCCATATGCCCCCCTGAGCCTGCCAGGAGTGATTTCTGAATGCAGAGCCAGGAGAACTCCCTGAGCACTGCCAGGTGTTGCCCCAAAACCTAAACAAATAAATCAATAAAATAACCCCTCAAACTTTCTAAATTATTCTCATGTTTAAAATTATAGTTTGTACAATTACCTCACTTCTCTTCTGAACTCGGTTCAGAAGGAAGCACCTCTAAACATAAAACCCGGGAGCAAAATAGAATCCCTGTTCCTCAATGAGCTTAATCAAATGGAAGAGGTAAAGCACCTAATCATAGAAATGGACTCTTATTCCAAAAGTCCTCTTTCTTCTCTCCATGACTACCCTTACAAAAAAAAAAAAAAAAAGTAATTATTTTCTTATTACCCATTATTTAACTTGTGTCAAAAGCTTCTACAAAGCAGTTATCTTAGATCTTTTCTTTAAGAAAAGTAAGCTATGCTGTAAATGCTGCCTATAAATCCTAATCATAGATAGTAGGAACATGACTGGGATTCTTGGAGGTAGGAAGAGAGCTAAAGAGGAAAGATGGATGTCTTTTGGAAGAAGGAGATGACTAAAATTGGCTATTGAACTACTGTGAAATTGTACTATGTGTGCTTAATTAAAATTACACCACATTGCTGATATATTATAGAATAGTCAAACATCCTGCGGCAACATTTTTTGTACATTAACAATACCATTATTGAGAAATTTCTCCGCTAAACTACCCGTAAAGGGGTAGAAATGTTATGGTTCTTCCCATAATATTGTCTTAACAAATAGTTAAACAAATCAGACTTTCTTTTAATAAACCAAGCAAGTCAAGTTTATTCCGGGGGGCGGGGGAAGTAAAATAGAAACTAGTTGAAAGCTACCATAAGATTCAGATGATAAACCACTTACGAGTACCTTTTACTATTCTTTCATGACTTCATGCATCAAAGCTTAGATTTATACAAATAATAACCTGGGAAACCTTTCTGATAATGCAAGGTAAAATATCTTTAGTAGCCAACTTTTGTATTTAAACTTAGAAGTTTCTAAATGTAATTTTAGAATTATATAAAATGTAAATCAAACAACAGGAAGCCACTTCCAATATGAGTAAAACACAAATAGTCTAAAACTGTAGCAGAAAATTAAAGTCTTCCAGAAGTCACTTTAAAATGAAATTCTGTTTAAATTTGCCACATGTTAATTGCCACTGTAACTAAGATACAAGAAAAAAACACCCCAATTTTTTTATTTATCCTGAGTGAGGTTTTAATATTTTATAGCTATGAATGACAGTATTCATATGATTTTAAATTATAGTCTTATGTTTATCAAAAAGGTTTCAGAAAAAACTTAAATAAAGGGAACATAAAATGTAATTATGGAAAATTCAAACCCAAAATGGGCAGATTTCCAAAGCACACATTTCTAATCCTGAAATAACCTTCCTTTCCCTAAATAACTAGCAAAACTTTACAGATACCTTGCCCTGCGTCCATCTTGTCCTCTTACATATTTCCCAGGTTCCCAAGAATTTATAAAACATACCCATACGACCAATCTAAAATGACTTAGCCTTACATTGAGGAAAATCTAGGCAGAATCTCCATGAAACTAATCTGAGAGGAATCTTTTTTTTTTTTTTTTTTTTTTTGAGAGGGAACACCTGATGACTCTCGCTCAGGGGTTACTCCTGGCTATGCATTCAAAAATCACTCCTGGCTTGGGGTACCATACGGGATGCTGGGGGATCGAACTATGGTCCTTCCTAGGTTAGTGCATGCAAGGCAGATGCCCTACCACTTACGCCACTGCTCTGGCCTCTCAGAAAAGTCTTTCATGAGATTACTTCACTGGAAAAGAATGCCAAAGCAGACAGACTCAGAGAGGTAACTCAATGGGCTGAGCATAAACATTACATAGAGCAAGCCTGAGTTTGATCTTCAGCACTGCATGGTCCCCAGAGCACTGTTAGTGCTGATTCCTGAGCACAGAAATAGGATTGTTTTTCTTGGTCCCAAGTATCGTTCAACTCAGTGATGAAATGACAGGAAGAGGCATACTGTGAACTAAAGTTGATGCCAAAGGAACGTATCAAAGTGCTGGAGACTAAACTAAAGTTATCTTTGATGAAAGTACAGAGATAGAATACTTACTCTCCATTTTATTTTACTTCCAGAGAAATCATCCCATATTCTTGCTTGGACTTTTAGAGTTTTAACTTACATTATTAACAAATCTCATTCCTTTTCATCTCTATAATAAGCCAGTCAGTAACTAACAACAAAAAAGTATATCTTTACAATAATCATATAAGGAATTTCTTGGGGCTGGTTATTTGGTGTGACTGCTTTATTGTTGTTTTGTTGTGTACTTTTTAAGGTGATAGATATGTCAGGAAATAAAGTGTTTCGAGTAGTACAGAAAGTCTTGAACATCAAACATTCACAAGAGTTTTCTGCTCATCTCTGACCTTGGCTATGTGGACAACAATCACTCACTAGCAAACAAAGCATTTCTGACTCTCCTATGGAAATCAGCAGAACCTCTGAAGCCAATTTTCCACAATGCTGCTATGGGGTCTCCAGGTTCTCAGTCCTCTGAGCAAGCATCTATTCTGTAACCAAAAAGATTTCACAGCCCTGAAGTCTTTTTGCCAAAAATGAGTGATTCTACCATAACTAGAAGAATAATGTTAAATACTGCTGTCCTAACCCAATAATCTGCAACTTCTTTCTTTATTTCCTTCTCTCTCTCTCTCTCTCTCTCTCTCTCTCTCTCTCTCTCTCTCTCTCTCTCTCTCTCTCTCTCTCTCTCTCTCTCTCTCACTCTCTCTCTATCTCTCTCCCTCCCTCCCTCCCTCCCTCCCTCCCTCCCTCCCTCCCTCCCTCCAGCTTCTTTAACTTCTTTAACTGTGGGCACACCAGGACAGAAATAAAGACACACTTGACATAGAGATGTGAATAAAGCTTTTGTAAGAGACTTGGCTCTAGCTGGCACAGACTCTTTATCTTATATAGGAGGAAACAAGCTCAGAGAACTCTGGAAAGTTGCCCTTAAGCACCTTAAACACTTTGGAATGAACAAATGTAAAATACAAATATAGTAATAATTTCACAAAGTAGTACTGTTGTTTCTTTTTTTTTATTTTTATTTTATTTAAACACCTTGATTACATACATGATTGTGTTTGGGTTTTAGTCATGTAAAGAACACCACCCATCACCAGTGCAACATTCCCATCACCAAAGTACTGTTGTTTCTTAATACAGTCTTTATAAAGAAATAACAAAAGATTTAATTAAGAATGAGGTTTAAAGTTTCCACAGACAATAAAATGTCATTAGGTTCTTACATGATCTTCTAATTTATATCAACCTGAAAACCTTTCAGCAGGGGGATTTGGAGACTCCTCTTTTCTCTTGTTCAACCTATTGACCCCCATTATAGCATGTAATTGTTAAAGATCCTATTTATTTCATCAATATTAGGATAACCTGGACTTATTCTGATACCCCACAATGGTGGGTGATCCCAGTGCCACCAGCCAGCTGGAGCAACAATGCATCTGACTGCCTGAGCATTGAATCTTTATGCCCAGTGACTCCATGATACCATCTCCCACCCTTTATTACCAGTTATGTGGAATGTAGCTACTTTAAAGAAAAAAATTTATACACGTATAACTATACATAAAAGTCAGGATATATGGACAGATAATGTTCTGAATGGGAAAATTCTATATGAAAAGCATATTTAGCTTATTTAATATTATATTAAAATTGAAAATAAAAAATCCAATGACAGTTCTGCATCTCACCTGGGGATCACAATTCACATCCTCACAGAACGGCATGTGGATTTATATAAAACCTCATAAAATATGCATATGAAAGGAATTACTTCATTACAGCTGTGATGAGATATCAAGAAAGTCCAAACTGTACCAGCAGCATATAACACAGCATATAACATATCTGGCACTGTCTGATGGAAAATATATTTAAGTCTAATTGCAAGACAAATGATTTTTTTCCAAACACAGTAGAATCTTAGGACCTGATGACGAGAAGCTGCTGAATTACTGGCAGCAGCAATTCCAGATGGGCCCAGGAGTCAGTCAGACCTGGGCAGTGTCCAAAGGCACAGAATTTCTCAGGACCCACACAGATGGCTTGTTTTGTGTTAATCTAGCAGGAAATTTGGCACTTCCCAAAACTATCCAAACAGAGCCTGCAAGGTGAGGAGAGAAGCTAGTTTAGGCTTCCTGCTTGGAATCAGTGGTGCTGCTTTTGCAGAAGGAAACAGCTGAAGGCCAGCTGGTGGAAGCTGGAGATGAGGAGGGCCAGGGAAATAAAGCTGAGCTCACCCCAGTTCGAATAAACTTGGGCAAAAGGTCAGATTCAAGTTTATTTACAAACAACAGTGCATTACTTAAATTCCACAAAGCAAAATTCAGTGAAAAATACTATGAATTAGAAGTCCTTCTGATTAAAAACTTCTTAGAACAATAATGAAATAATACTTTCCCCAAGACTGGATTATATTTGTATTTGACTTGGCAAATAAATTCTCCTTGAAGATGTCAAGATGGAATATACCTCTCTGTTTTCATTCCCTTTATCTTTTGTTTGTGTGGGTTTTTTCATTTGTTTGTTTGTTTGGGGCCACACCTGGCAGTGTTCAGAGTTACTTCTTGGTCTGCACTTAGGAATTACTCCTGGGATGCTGGGGGATCAAACCCAAATCGGGTGTGTGCAAGGCAAATGCCTTACTCTATTACTATCTTTCTGGCCCAGTTTTCATCTCCTTTAAAGATGACTGAAGGTGAATTAAAGATGAATGAGATCAATATCTTTAATTTATTTTGACTTGACTTTCATCTAAGGTGCTTTAGAAAGAGGTCTAAGTTATTGATTTATTTATTTTTACATGTGACCAACTAATTTTTCCAGCAACATTTGTTGAAAAAGTTTCCCTTGCTTCATTTCATAGTTTTTACTCCTTTGTCAAAGATTAATTGCCCATATACTTGCAGATCTATTGCTGGAATTTCTTTTAATTTTCTTCTATTGGTCTATCTGTCCTTACTCTAAAACATCACTATTTTTATTATTACAGATTTATAGTATATTTTAAAGTCAGAGAGGGAGATGTCTCCTCTCTTCTTTCTCTCTAGGATTGTTTTGGTTATTCGGGGGATTTATTACTTCATATAAATTTCAACAGCATTTGAAAATGTCTTTAAAAATGTCATAAATATGGGGCCAGAGTGGTGGCATGGAGCGGTAAAGTGTCTACCTTGCTGGCACTAGCCTAGGACAAACCACAATTCAATCCCCCAGCGGCATCCCATATGGTCCCCCATGTCAGGAGCGATTTCTAAGCGCATAGCCAGGAGTAACCCTGAACATCACCAAGTGTGCCCCCCCAAAATAAAACAAAACAAAACAAAACAAAGAGTCATAGATACTTTTATTGTGTTGTGTTGACTCTATCTAATACTTTGAAAATTTCCATTTTGACAATATTGATTCCTCCAATCTATTAACACAACTATATTCCATTTTCTCATGTTCCCTTTTATTTCTTGTATAGATCATTTACCTCTTTTGGTAAGCTAATTCCTAGGTACTTGATTTTATCAGGCAAACTGAAGAGTATTGTTTTTTAATTTCTCTCTTCTATTTTATTAGTTTTATATAGAAAATTTATAGATTTCTATGCATTGATGTGTAACCTGACACTTTACTATATAGGCTATTATTTCTAGGAGCTTTTTGTAGAATCCTTATGGTTTTCTAGATATAGAATCATGTCATCTGCAGAAAGTGAGGAACAGACACAGAATAATCTCCCTTGTATGTGGTATATAAAGAAACAACAATTACTTAGTAAAGAAATAAATACTCAACAAAAACCGAGAACTGATCTTTAATAAGAAGCATATTACTATAGAAAGGATGGGAAAATAGAATGGGGAGGGGACACTGGGACATAGTAAAGGGAGGGTGATACTCTTTTTTTTTTTTGGTCACACCCAGCAGCGCTCAGGGGTTACTCTTGGTTCTACGCTAGGAAATCGCCCCTGGCAGGCTCAGGGGATCATATGGGATGCCGGGATTCGAACCACCATCCTTCTGCGGGGAAGGCAAAAACACCTTATTTCCATGCTATCTCGCTGGCCCCAGGGTGATATTCTTTTTTTTTTTTTTTTTTTTTGGTTTTTGGGCCACACCCGGCAGTGCTCAGGGGTTACTCCTGGCTGTCTGCTCAGAAATAGCTCCTGGAGGCATGGGGGACCACATGGGACACCGGGATTCGAACCAACCACCTTTGGTCCTGGATCAGCTGCTTGCAAGGCAAACGCCGCTGTGCTATCTCTCCGGGCCCCAGGGTGATATTCTTATAAAGGATGTTGTGTTGAACTTTTTTGCATAAAACTCTGCCATCATCAATATTGAAAATCACAGTGTCTAAAATAAGTTTATATTGAAATATGAAAACATTGATATAATCATGTGTTTTTATCTTTGATTTTGTTGTTAGGATGTAACTGATTGGTATCTACTGTATCATCTTTGAATCCCTGGAATGAATCTTATTTGATTATAGTATATGATCCTTTTGAATATTACTGAATTTAGTTTTATAGTTCATTGAGGATATTTGCATCAATCTTCATCAGATTATTGGTCTATAATTTTTTTATAATTATCAGATTATTGGTGTATAATTTTCTTATTTAATAGTCTATTTCTATTTTTTAGTGTGAGTGTAGAGATGAACATATATGTGTTGCAAGAGGTTAATCTCAATTCTTTTTTTTTTTTTTGAATTTTTTTCTTTATTTTTAATTATGAGAACAAAGATACAAAGAAAGAGGACAAGGTAAAGTTACAGCGGAAGGACAATCACCCATAAACAGAATTCTCAGAAGTCCCCTAGCTGATATCTTAACTTTGAACTATCAGGCAAAGAACATTGAGAAAAATAAAACAGAACCCATGTAAATTACTTTGTCCTTCAAGTCCCCAGATTGTAATACATAATATTTCTTAGCAGCACACAAAGCAATCTAAAGCCATAAAACTATGTAACTCCTTAACATTGAAGGCACAGTATTTTTTTACATTTCCATGCACATGCATATTAGTTTAAGTGAACCTCAAAAGTTTAAGTGGGTTGTTTTCTTTAAGGATTAGAGTCAAAGGAGCACAGTAAAACCGGTGTTAGAGTGGCAATTATTGTTTGCATAGGCCCACCAAAATATGAGGGACATAGAAAGGAAAAGCCTTGGCCTAAATACAAGGAGACCCTACCCCTGAAGTTTCCTGGCATAAGACCAACTCAAGGCTCCAGACAAACTACTTAATCCAATCCAAGTCATTGTGTGTAGTGCCAATACACTTTTATTTTTCACACAGTCTCTGTTGTTGATATCATGTTTCTGTATTAAAGATACTGGAATCTGCATATCCTATATTGCAGTCAGGATGTTGCGGAGCATCCTCTAGTTTCACCTCACAATTAAAGGGCAATGCAGAGAGCCCGGACCTGTAAGCAGGTTGTTGATGTTATCAAGTCTTCTTAGTGTTAAGGGAGGTCTCTTTTGAGCAGGTAGATGTCAGAGCAGCGGTAGGGTCTTTCCTGGTAGAGGGTTGCTTCCAGTTGTTGTTATTAAAAAACCTTGGATTTTTTTTTTTTTTGGTAGATAGCTTCCCTGGTTCAGGGGTGAATGAAGAAAGCCCATTTTTCTGAGGCCTGTCCCAGGTCATTATGTCAATGTTCAGGGTGTAAGGTCCCATTGCACTACAAGATTTGTGTGTTCTAATCTCTATAAAATAAGAACTTATTTGTATATATAGTATTTTCCCATTTTAATGTGCCTGTGCAAAGAACAATGTCATGTGGCATTATCGGTGCATATGGGGGCCATAAGAACAAGTCCAACAATCCCCATGACATGGTTCAATCATAAGCATTAAACTGAGGGACTCTTTCACCTAAATTCCTTATTGAACAGCTCCTCAGTTCCATATGGGGAAATGCATCTAAGCTGGAACTAATCTGAAACCTAGTGTATTAGCAACCACACTTACACAATGAAGCAGGAAGAGGCCAAGAGGTCGCTGAGAGTAAACAAGTAGGAAAAGAGTACTGGTCTCTTCCCAGCCTGAGAGTACATCCTCTCATTTTTCTTTTCAATATATATGGTACGCGCGGGTCAATCTCAATTTTATAAGCATCACTAGATGCTGCTCACTAGATGAAGGACCCAGAGCACTATGCTTTTTACATTGGGTAATTGTCACATCCTTGTCTCCTTATATTAAACAGCCAGCAGAGTTGTTCAAGACTTGCTCGGAGAATCCCTAGATTTCTGGAGAACTACTTGGTAAGCTCCCACCAAAAATAAGAACAAGTTAATTCCCAACTTGTCCTTGCAGCAGAAACAAAGAGAAAACAATAGGTATATTATAAACACTTCACTAAGCCTATGTTGTACCCTGCCATACTAAAATTCATATTCTAATCCATAACACTTCTAAAATGTTTTGAGATCCCTGATTAGTTGGAACAATAATAGGTACCTGTAAAGTGGTGTCTTCCCAGTATGGTGCTTTTTTATTTATGAACATGGAGTTAGCTGGTATATTTGACCACAGAGAAGTTTAACTTTCTATTAATTGTGTGACGACTGAACAGTAATTTATTTGTGACTTGTCACGTAATTTCCAGGTTTCTCATACCCCTAAGAAACACTGAGTAATATACTGTGGGAACAAACTTAATTTAATTTAGTCACCCCTTTAGAGAAAAGGGCATAAGAACAGCAGTGTGTATCATTCTATTATTACCCAGTTGCTCCTGTCCATAGAGAATGTTTGTGATTCATTGCTTATTAAGAAACCAAGTATAATGGAAAGTTGCCAAAAACCTTCAGATCCAAACAAAACTTCTTGCTCCCTGGTTTTAGGATCAAAACTGAATGGCTCATTTTCAACTTGTTCAGGGTCACACATCAAATTGTGAGCAGAAAAGTCCTAGGGGACTTGGACGCCAAGCCTTGCCCTGGGAGTATAGAATGCCAACCTCAGAACTCAGAGCCTGCTAAAGTTCTCAGGAAGAGAAAGTCATGCTAAACCCAGACTGGGAGGAGGATTGATGCAGGGACAACAATAATCCTTGGGATGTTTTCAAGGCATGATGGATCAGAGGGCATCCTTATTTTCCCATACTAAAATGTCCCTGGTCAACCTTATTCTGAAAATGAGCTTGGGAAAGGACGTAAGTTTGAAAAAATGTTAGCTTAATGAAAGATAAATGTGTTTCTTGAATAGCAGGATTTATATAAACTTTCAATCTATTAATATCATTATTACATTATTACATTCACTATATTTTAATATTTGTAGAATATTTTTTAAATACTATATTTTTCATTAGAGCAGAATGCCTGACCCAGAGACAATCAGGGATTGGAGGGATTGGGGAATGGGAGGAAAATGGGAGGCTTGGTGGTGGAAAATTTGCACTGGTGAAGGGCAATATATATTCTATGACTGAAAACCAAGTATGGACATTTCTGTAAGCATGGTGCTTAAATAAATTATTCTTAAAATATTTTCATTAGAAAACAGGCCTCTATGTTTTAGTTAATTGGACAAATAATTGAACCAAACATATTAAAATTATTAACAAGGTTTATAAAATTCTGACTCAGTAAAAAAAAGTTCCAAACTGCCTTGAATGGTCTGCAGGACTCTGCTGGCAAAAAGTAATTAATGGCATAATCAATTTCTAGTTTCCTTTGTCTCCCTCTAGATTTGTAATCCCATCTGAGAGGGGGATCTCAAAGTCTGGATCCCCCAAAATACAAGCTTCCTAAGTGTTTAGAACATAGTTAATATGTAATTTATTGTCCTTATTGAAACCAAGTAAAATATGTGATTAGTTAATAATATTTAAAAGTATAAGTTCTCAAATAGAGTTGTATAGTTTGGTTAAATTATGTAATTGATGCTTCAAGATTCTCATTTACAAGATAAAGTAATAAGAGCTTATAAATTGGCTATATTATGTAATTTATACCTTCAGTTTTTCATCTGAAAAATGGAGTAATGAAAGTTTTTTGTTGTTGTTGTTGTTTTGTTTTTTGTGCCACACCCATTTGATGCTCAGGGGTTACCCCTGGCTTGGGGGGACCATATGGGACGCCGGGGGATTGAACTGCGGTCCTTCCTTGGCAAGTGCTTGCAAGGCAGACACCTTACCTCTAACGCCACCTCACCGGCCCATAATGAAAGCTTTTAATTCATGTGATTAGATGAGAGTTTTATGAGTTAGTATTGTTAAGAGACATAAAATAATGCCAATACACTATATAGCTTCATTAAAATCTCCTTAAAAATTTCAATGGCATTTTTAAGGACATAAAAAAAAACTACTAATATATATGTGGTCCCATAATACTCCAGTATTCCCCAAAGCTATAAGAAAAAAGGTAATATACATTCCCCATATTTACATGAAAAAAGCTGAATCATTAAATCAGTGTGATATTGGAATAAAAGCTGACAATCAAATCAATAGAATAGATACAGAGAGCCTGCAGATAGATCTTCACATATATGGAAGTTAATTTATAATAAAGGAATCAACATAAAGTAGAAGAAATAAAGTCTAATAAATGGTGCTAGGGAAACTGTTTAGCTAAGTGAAAAAAAATTGAAACAGTCTGAGGAGGTAGTTGAACAGGCTGAAGTCCTATTTTCCAAAGAGAAGTCCTGAGCTTGATCCCTGAAACCATTTGGTCTTCTGATTAATTTGGAGGAGCAACCCCCAAGCCCTTAATCAGAAGTAACCTCCAAGCACTACCAGTTATGACTCCCAAACAAGAAAACAAACAAACAATAAAACAATAAAAAAATATACTTCTCTGGCTTACTTCATTAACACAATACCCTGCAGTTCCATCCATGTTGGAGTGAATTGTATGTATGATGGCATCATTTCTTACAGTTATGCTGTATTTCACATATATGTAACACATCTTCATGATTCATTTGTCTGTTGTTGGACATCTAGGATGATTCCAATGCTTAGCTATTATACTGAGTGCTGTGATGAATAGTGATGTGTATACATTCTTTTGAATGAGTGTGGTTTTTTTTTTTTTTTAATCCTGGGGATAGATTCCCTAGAGCAGGATTACTGGATAATATGGTAGTTTGATTCTGAGTTTACTGAGAACCCTCTATATTTTTTTCCATGGTGGTTGGACCAGGCAACATTCCCACCAGCATTCCCACCAGTGAGTTTCTTTCTCACCACATATCCACCAATACAAATTGCAGAGAGGAGTTGAACAATGGACACCACCTGGAGCAACTCCAAATTTATATCTATTGTATCTTAAATACCTACAGCTACTGAAAAGGTTGACACCATCAGAACGGATTACACTTATTCTATCATCATCTTGTAATATTCCAATAAGGAAAAGCACTAAATGGAAATTTCTCTTGGACAGTTTTCAACTTCATTAGGCAGAGAGGTTGCTGAACAGATAGCCCCATGAAAGTTGTGGGACCAGTATTCATCTCATTCTCATATAAGATATTGATGTTCACATAAAATCCTTGTACAAATGATAAAATCAAGGATTTATATAACTTATATTTTCCTGTTTTATAATAAAGTACAATGATTACCCAGGTACTCTACACTTTCTTTCATCCTAAAGAAAGAATGAAAGAGCCTAAAAGCACTCAGAGTATGAGATAATTTAAATTCCATGAGATAATTTAAATTCCTATCCATGTTGTACATCTTAAGTCCATTGGGAAAGTGTGTCTTGAATCAGCTGCCCAAGATTCTGTGCCAAGAGATAAGGTATATACAGATTTTCACACATTGATTTAGTAACCAATATCTATAATGGCTCAATGTGATCAGTCAGCAGCTCTTTCCTATAGTGGTTGGAGGACAGACAGGAGCAAAACCAACAGCATTTGTATGTGCTACAAGAAATGAAAGAGCTCGAGTAGAGGCTTCCTTTCCTAGAAGAAAGTAGGAGATTAAATGTAAAAGATGAAAATAGCTATTTATAAAATAAATCAAGCTACATAAACTTGGAGAGTATAAAGTTAAAGGACTCACATCACTTACTTCACATCAGTACTTACTATAAGATTATGGTGGTAATCAAGAGAGTATGGTGTATTCCCATTTGATTCAACAGAGGAAAAATCATATATTCAACTACAATATAGGAGCAACTGGATACTTGTAGGCTTAAGAAATAAAATTTTACTTAAACTCTACATCAATACACAACTTATATATACAATCTAACGTGGATTTGAAAGTGACATAAAATCATAGAATTTTTTTTAAATCATAGGAAAACATTTAGGATTATAGGCTAGAAATTAAATATTGGCCTTTACCCCAAGAGCACATTTTTTTTTTAGCTTTTGATTACTTTATTTAAGCACCATGATCTCAAAGTTGTTCATTATATGGGTGTTTTTTGTTCCACAGTTACAAAGCTGT
This sequence comes from Suncus etruscus, assembly GCF_024139225.1. Lineage (NCBI taxonomy): Eukaryota > Metazoa > Chordata > Mammalia > Eulipotyphla > Soricidae > Suncus > Suncus etruscus. The sequence continues at coordinate 38,384,921 of NC_064849.1, read as the reverse complement.
TCATGATTGAATTTCAGTCATACAATGTACAACACCCTTCACAACATTTTCTGCCACCATTGTCCCTAGTTGCCCTCCCACCTTCCCCCTGCCTGTTTCTGGGACAGACATTTTATTTCTTTCTCTCCTTCACTCTTTCTCTGTCTTTCTCTTCCCTTTTTCCTTTTAGACATTGTGGTTTACTCTATTGTTAATGAAGGAGTACCATACATATAATTTTATTTCCTTTTATCTTCCAGTTTTTTGTCGAGTGATCATTTCCAACCATCATTGTCATAATGTTCCTCTCTCCACCCTTCTAAAAGATAAATACTTATATATTATACTTCATTAAGATTAAATACTTTTGGAAGTCAGGCCAGAGGAATCTGCCCCTGCTGTGTGATTACTAATTGGGAGAGACTGTGCGTGTCGCTTGTGTCCTGAACTTCTCCTGAGTGGGTCGAGAAGGGCCTGCAAAAATTGTCTATGAATACTTGAGCCCTTCAGGAAGTGACCCATAAACACAGAGCTGCTAGAAGTCCCTGAACACCATCAAGTGTGAGCCTCACCCACAAAAAAAAAAAAAAAGATAGAAATAGAAAGAAGAAAGAAACTACAAAAGCAAAAAAAAAAATGTTTAAGGTAGAAGTATGTTAATTTTTAAATATTCAGTTTGGAAGTATCTATCATATATCCAAGGACAAGTGTATGGAAGGAATTGAAAATGTTGGACCAAAAACACATTAGTCATGGCTGTCATATGCATGAAGAACTGAAGCTACAAATGTTTCACAGGAAAGAAATTCATTCATTCAATTAAATTTTTTTGATCTTTACTCTGAAACAAAAGTTTTCTAGGCACTAGAGATACATTAGTCACAGATCTTGTTTTAATGGAATGTACATTTAAGTAATCCAAATACAAAATTTTAGAAGACATTTACTCTTAGCAGATAAAGGGTAACAAAATAGGGAACAGATACTATATTATATTCCAGATGTCAAAGAAGAGATTTCAAGAGAAAAAATGAAAATATTACAGAGAATAGGGTAGTGCAAGAGTGATAGTGCAAGCGATAGGGCATTTGCCTTGCACACGCTGACCTAGGACGGACCTTGATTCTATCTCCCGGCGTCCCATATGGTCCCCCAAGCCAGGAGTGATTTCTGAGCTCATAGTAAGGATTAACCCCTGAGTGACACCGGATGTGGCCCAACCCCCCCAAATTACAGAGAATTAATTGTTGATAACACTTATTGAGTGTCCTGTACATAATTATGAAATAGGAGACCAGAAAATGAATGTAGTCCATGGCACCTCAGATCCTCCCAAGCACCACCCAGTACTCTTAATAATAGCAATAAAGTAAATGAAACAGGAAACAAGAACTAGTAGACTCTGTGGGCTAAAGGGTAGATAATGAATAACAAGATTAAAGTATTAGATTTGCAAGTATCTCTCTGTTTGAGAGAATGAATAATAGAGCCTAAGCAGAACCTTAGGAAGTTGATTTAGTGGAACAATTGATATAGTACTATAGGTGGAGGTGGGTGGGTGGAGAATAGGAAAAGGAATCTTAAGATGTCAGCAAGACCATGGTGCCTGATATGACTGAACTAGGATGAAGACACTAAGAATCTGCCTCTCACAGAGATGTCAGACTTACAAATAGTTCATGTAGATTAATCTTACTTCAGAGAAACAGTTACTTTGTGGCTTATTGAAAGCACATCTTCCTTAACTCACAAGAGTAGGTACTTGCATGCAAATTATTGTATAAATTACAAAAGATTTGGAACTCTTGGCACACTACTTTAAAAGTGTATTTGCCTCTCACAGAGATGTCAGACCTTGACTGCACAGGCTGCCCTAGGCCTTACTTCCTGACTGTTTAAGAATGGTGCAGAAGGGCCCGGAGAAATAGCACAGCGGTGTTTGCCTTGCAAGCAGCCGATCCAGGACCAAAGGTGGTTGGTTGGAATCCCGGTGTCCCAGATGGTCCCCCGTGCCTGCCAGGAGCTATTTCTGAGCAGACAGCCAGGAGTCACCCCTGAGCACCGCTGGGTGTGACCCAAAAACCCAACCCCCCCCCCCCCAAAAAAAAAAGAATGGTGCAGAAGCTGGAGGAATGAGAGCACAGAAAATGTTTGATTCAAAGGAAAGAAATCCAGGCAGAATAAAGACTAGAGAGGTGGATTTCTTAAGGAAAAAAAAAATGATATTTTGGTAGAGGGAATAGAAACTACATGTATACATTTTTTACGTTTGTTTAACTAGAAGAAAATAAAAATTAAAAGTGGAACTAAAGCATGCAAACAATTTAGCAAACCATGCTTTTATTGAGAAATTTGCATACTGCCGTGTCTGCTTTGGAAAATAACTGAGTCTACTTATTTCTACTGAAATAAATAATGCATACAGAATTTAGAAAGTATGGAAACAAAAATACCAAAAATAATTAACCTACATTAACCCACAATCCAGAGGAATACATGTTAAAGTTTGATGTCTAAAATTTTTTAGGAATATGGACATACTACTTTTAATTATTTACAATTATGATAACTACCTTAACAGCTCATTTTTGAAAACATTTTTTAGATTTATTTATCTTTAAGTGGAGATATTTATCTTCCCCTTTGAGAGTACACTTTTTGTTTTGTTTTTGTGTTTTTAGTCCACACTTAGGAGTGCTCAGTTGCCATTTCCAGCAGCATTCAAATAATCAAGTAGTGCCAACAATTGAATTTGGGACCCTCACATGCAAAAGATGCACTCCAGCCTTTCAGCTTCTCACCAGTCCAAGAAGCATAATTTATAAAGGTTTTAGATAATCAAAATAATGTCGAATTATTTTTCATGGAATTATGCAAATTAGTTCCCTACCCAGCAAAATAACAAAGTATTCATTTTGTCCCACAGTCTTATCAAATCTCATACTCATTTGTAAGAGTTTGAATTCTTTTCGTGTCCTACATAATTGACCATTGTTATTTCTTCTTTTGTGAATCAGTTATATTTCTACTGTCAATTTTTCTTTTGTGGAAATATTCATTTTTCCTTATTTTAAGAGTTCATATTGTAAGAATATTAATTTTTATGTCACATACATTGCCAATGTTTTATTTCTACTGTCAATTTTTCTTTTGTGGAAATATTCATTTTTCCTTATTTTAAGAGTTCATATTGTAAGAATATTAATTTTTATGTCACATACATTGCCAATGTTTTATTCCCAATTTTTTGTATTTTGGTAGCTTGATTTAACTTTATTTTAAAAACTTGGAGATAGGGTAGTAGTTGTGGATCACATGTAGCAGTGCTTGGGAATAGTCTCAGAAATGATCCCTGGTGGTGCTCAGAGGACCATATGTGGTGCCCAGGATTTATGCTGGAATCAGTCACATACAAGGACTTACCGCCTATATTATATCATAAATTGTTTTATAAAATTTTATAAAACATACAGAATTATTTTAAATTTTATGGTAAACATGTCAGTCTATGTTTTCTTCTAAGCATATTATATGCTATATTTAGAAAATTCTCCCTCCTTTCCACTCACATACAAGATTAATATCTATTCTCCTACTTTTCCTAAAGATTTTTAGGTATTATATATGTATGTATATAAATATATGCATCTATGTGGATTCATCTTGTGGATAGATTCATCTATGTGGATCTCATTCTTGCATTTATGTTTTAAATAATCAACTATCTTAGCACATATTTTACAACTTATTTTCTGGAGATCTTTGTTCAGAGAAGTGCAAATTGATGCCATGAGAAATAGGTCCTTGACAAAGTATGTTTAAACTAATTTGTATACTACACTGGTTTGTTTTTTTTTTTTTTTTTTTTTTTTGGTTTTTGGGTCACACCTGGCAGTGCTCAGGGGTTATTCCTGGCTCCAGGCTCAGAAATTGCTCCTGGCAGGCACAGGGGACCATATGGGGCGCCGGGATTCGAACCGATGACCTCCTGCATGAAAGGCAAACGCCTTACCTCCATGCTATCTCTCCGGCCCCATACTACACTGGTTTTTAAGGAAATAATCATATCAATCTCATAAGGAATCTTAAAACCTGGTTATTTAATCTCAATGGTTTATAAATATATTGAGCATATAAAAACTTCAAATTCAAAATATTTATTGCTTATCTGCCACTTTAAGACATAAAATTATGGGGATTTAAAGATGTAAATGATTGATCCTTAGCAAAGAAAAAGCTTAAAACCAAATGAATAGTATTTTTATTAAAGCAAATTACAGTCTAATAGAGAATGTTTTAGAAGAAACAGCAATATATTATTAACTCCAAGTAAACAAAATGTTTGCAGCTCATCAACTCATTCACAAGAGTCTGGAAAGGGAAGGCCATACAAAAGTCTAGTGATGCCATGTTGAGTGAAAATGACTTAGTTTGACTAAAACAATGGCCCATCCAGCTATAGGCAATAAAATATATAAACCTGAAGGACAGATGTGATGAGCAAATAGATATTTGGAAGACAGAAGTATATAAAAAATACAAAATTCACAACATATTTGTATAAGTGTTAAGAGTAATACTATGAGAAAAAAGAGCAGAAACTGGTGTTGGCACTGGGCATATCTAGGGAGTAGCAGGAGGACCTAGGAAAAGCCAAAGATGATGGCATCATAAAGGAAAAAGAAGAGTCTTAAATAGATTTAGAGTGCCTTGGAGTAGGATTGTTTCACAAGATCATTCTGGGATATTTGATTAAAAATTAATTGGCAATTTCCTGGATGAGAATCTTGGGACAGAAGGTCAAGTGTCTAACTCAGGGGACCATAATGATTCAGTAGCTACATGTCATTTCACTACACAAGAAAATGGAAATGCCAATGCTGAGAAAAAGAAGAAAACTAAAATTCTACAAATCACATACAAGAATAATATAATCATAAAATGTAAAATTTAAAATTGATGACTGCAATTTCAAATTGCCATGACTATATGAAATTGTCCATTTTGCTTTGGGAAAGCAGAAGAAAACAAACTGATGACAGAATAAATAGGTACTGTTGGGTCCCCCATGAACTGGGGCTATCTATGTTTAAAAGTCAACTTGAGTTTTCAAAATTTACAAGTGGGTGAAGATTTCACAATAAGAAGTAGAAACATAAGGGTTATAAGTCACAAATGTTAGAGTTTATGAGAAATAGTTGGTTAAACAATAAGTAGAGGTGTGATTCCATAGGTTCTGATGTGGGAACTGAAAATTCATTTGGGTAACATATAAGAATTCCTTACTCTTGACATTTTTTCTCCTAGCTTCCATAGGGTATCTTTGGTTTATCTCCTGTGTCTTTGATGGGTTGTTTTAACATTTTTTTTCTCGTCCCATTTTTTAAATGGCTACCTAATCCTAAACCTTTAGTATCAGATGTTTGAGCTATTTTTCAGAAGATATTATCTTTTCATTTCTCTTTTCAGTGTCCGTTTTCTCACCAATAAAATCAATCTCCTTGGTTCTCTACTCCTGCTAGTGTGTAGAAGCATTCCCAGAGGCATGGAGAAATCACAATTAAATGTATGTCTGTGGGTTACACTGGGCCTGAACGAAGTTATTGGAGGTGGGAGCATTCAGAGTCTCATTTTGGGACTCTGTTTCCCAGACACTGAATTACTAAAGACAATTCCTCATGCGTCACTAGTTTAATTATAGAAATTAAATCCATAACACCCATCAAGAAATAGCCAATATCTGGGGCCGGAGAGGTAGCATGGAGGTTAAAGTGTTTGCCTTGCATGCTGAAGGGCAGTGGTTTGAATCCCAGCATCCCATATGGTCCCCCAAGCCTGCCGGGGGCAATTTCTAAGCTAGAGCCAGGAGTGGCTCCTGACCACTGCTGGGTGTAACCCCCCACCAAAAAAAAAGAAATAGCTAATATCATCTGAACATGTGTTGCCTGAGTAGATGGTGCCCAAACACATGTTGTCCACATCTTATCTCTCCTCTTGAGACATGTACTTTCATACTTCAAGGCTGGAAAGTGCAGTGGATTCTCTCTGCCTTTGTAGAAGCCTGCATTCTCTCATAAGCACATTTCTCTTTTTCTCTCGTTTCCCCCTATCAGAATTTCTAAATAAAGTTTGTTTTTACTTGGAAAAAAGGAATACACAACATCATAGTTCAGTATTCACTGATTTTCTTACTATACACTAGTCATTGTTGTAGAAACTTTATAGGCATTAAAGAATTTCATAATCAACCTCCTTTAAAAAGGGAAAAACCAAAACACATTTCTGGTTAAATAATTTATTCAGCTGGTAAGTGGAGGAAGCATAATTCAATTCAAGTAGTCTTACTCTGACATATATTTTAAAAATCATAAGTGTCTATAACCACTTAAACACAGTTTCCAGCAAAGAAAAAGGGTTAGAGAACTGAGAGATAAAGTTGTATACAAAAATCAAAGGAATGGATATTCTAAGATAAGTATACAACTGGGAAGAAACATTGTGATCTACTAGCAAGTGGACAAGAAGACCATGTTTATTCTAACTAGGCTGTCTTTTCCTACCCTCTTACAGGCCATCCTTCATGATAATTCCCTCCTGAAACAGTAATCAGTCTACTTTCCCTCACCAAATTCTGTCTATCCAGGTAAAGCATCCAACCTTCATCACATTCCCATTCTTTTATCACACTTAAGATATCCATTACTTATCTAAATATATAACCTTATATTTATTTATATCATTATTTAGTAGTCTCATATGGTTCCTGTTTATTTTTCCAAATCAGTGAAATTTCCTCAAGATTAGGTCATATGTCTTAGACATGGTCCTTCCCATCATCTACCTTTCTCTCCTTAAAATGTCCACATAAAATCCATTGAATGAACCATTGTTTACTCAAGTTCCATTAGTCTGCAATCTTGGCATGAGTAAATTCCCAATATTTAACTTTCGATTTGTATGTAGCACGCAATGGCGAGCCATTGTTTGAAATTATATTCAAAACTTCTGCTTACTAAGTATGGTTTGAGTTATTTCATACAAATCCCTCCAAAAAAAGATCTTGACTTCCGGAAAACATTTTTTATAACATTGTTGTTGGCATCTAAAATGCTGAAATGGAACTACTTTATTTTGGTTGAACTTTGAGCACAGATTAACATACTTCAAGTTTCACTTGGACTGAACTTTACTCTTAAACAAACTTCCTAAGATTACCAACTAAATATCTTAGTATAAAGCATAAATAGTCATTTGTATCCAAGAAAATAATATAGATGAAAGTAAATGGTCTGTTTTCATTTTACTGGTTTTAGTTAAAATGTTACGCAATTCTACACTGTAAATGATAAATCTAAAATTTCCAAATGTTTGCCTATGTACAAGCCCCCAAAATTAATTTCTATTTAAAATTGGAAAATAATATAGGCTCTGTCTTACAATATGAACAATAGTAGACAACTAACACTTCTCAGACCAGTATGATTTTAGAATTTATAACACCTAAAATTTTAAAATATTAGAGAGGCAGGGGCTGCACCCAGAAGATTCCACATGCCAGTTCTTCTGTTTCTCTTCAGCTGGTATGTTGGGGGCTTGGGAAGGACAGCTAGCCATAGGCCCCCTGAGCTGACCACTCAGTCCAGGGGACTGAGATCCCTCCACACCAGAGTGGTCTTCAGGGCCACGCCTGGTAAATCGGGCCCTGGGGGGGAGGGGGGAGAGAAATTTCTCCTCTATGCATACTGGACCCCATTCAGGAGTTCTTTTCTTCCTACTTTTTTAACAACACCCCAAAATATTCTTAATTCTTGACTGTTTCTAGAAAAAAAATTGAATTCCCTAGATTTGGAGGATAATATTCAAATAGGTCTCTAAAATCAGTGTATTTGTAGATGTGACTTCCTATACAGTGATCCTCTCTGACTGCCAAGCCTAATCCATAAACAATTCATCTATACAATGTATATAGCCCCTCTTATATGTTTCCCCTCCTCCACACCAGAGCCCCTTCTACTCCCTCATCTCCCAATCAGGATTCATTATCTTCCCCTTAATTAAACCTCTTTACCCTCAGTTCTTTAATTTGTTAGGCGCCAAGACCAACCTCTTGCCCCAACAGATTCTGCCCTTTCGTATACCCCTACAAAGCTCATTATTAGTCCTTAACTCTCTCACCCCAATCATCTGTACCCCACATTTACCCTTTTTAACTTTAGTACTACACAGTTCTAATCACACACCAAAGTCCTGCATTGAATTTAACAACCCCCAACTGTTTCAAAAGACATAAAATGGACACATATGTCTTTTGAATATTTTATGTGTATTTTCTTTAACAGCTATAACTCTTTCTAAATATTCTTTTACCTTGACGATTCAACACACTTTTTATCTTGTCTTCTCTTTGTGAACTGTTCAATAAGGAATTTTGTTGGAAGAATCCCTCAGTTTAATGCTTGTAATTGAATCATGTCATGGGGATTGTTGGACTTGTTCTTATGGCCCCCATATGCGCCGATAACACCATGTGGCATTGTTCCTTGTTTGCATAGGCACATTAAAATGGGAAAATACTATACATATAAATATGTTCTTATCTAATAGAGATTGAAACACACAAATCTCGTAGTGCAATGGGACCTTATACCCTGAACATTGATATAATGATCTGGCACAGGCCTCAGATGAATGGGCATCCTCAATTCACCCCTGAATCAGGGAAGCTATCTATGATACATCCAAGGTTTTTATAACAACACCTGGAAGAAATCCTCTGCCGGGCCCGGAGAGATAGCACAGCGGCGTTTGCCTTGCAAGCAGCCGATCCAGGACCAAAAGTGCTTGGTTCGAATCCCGGTGTCCCATATGGTCCCCCGTGCCTGCCAGGAGCTATTTCTGAGCAGATAGCCAGGAGTAACCCCTGAGCACCGCTGGGTGTGGCCCAAAAACCAAAAAAAAAAAAAAAAGAAAAGAAATCCTCTGCCAGGGAAGACCCTACCATGGCTCATCGACCTGCTCAAAAGAGACTTCCCTTAACACTAAGAAGACTTGACGACAACAATGACCTGCTTACAGGACAGGGTTCTCTGCATTGCCCTTTAATTGTGAGGTGAAACGAGAGGACGCTCTGCACCATCCTAACTGCAATGTAGGATATGCAGATACCAGGATCTTTAATACAGAAACATGATACCAACAACAGAGACTGTGTGAAAAATAAAAGTGCATTGGCACTACACACAATGACCCAGATTGGACCAACTAGTTTGCCTGGAGCCTAGAGTTGGTCTTATGCCAGGAAACTTCAGGGGTAGGGTCTCCTTGTATTTAGGCCAAGGCTTTTCCTTTCTGTGTCCCTCATATTTTGGTGGGCCTATGCAACAATAATTGCCACTCTAATACCGATTTTACTGTGCTCCTTTGACTCTAATCCTTAAGAAAAACAACCCACTTAAACTTTTGAGGTTCACTTAAACTAATATGCATGTGCATGGAAATGTAAAAAAGTACTTTGCCTTCAATGTTTAAGGGGTTACATAAGCTTTATGTCTTTAGATTGCTTTGTGTGCTGCTAAGAAATATTATGTATTACAATCTGGGGACTTGAGGGACAAAGTAATTGTACATGGGTTCTGTTTTATTTTTCTTAATGTTCTTTGGCTGAAAGTTCAAAGTTAAGATATCAGCTAGAGGACTTCTGAGAATTCTGTTTATGGGTGATTGTCCTTCCACTGTAACTTTACCTTGTTCTCTTTCTTTGCATCTTTGTTCTCATAATTAAAAATAAAAAATTAAAAACAAACAAAAAAAACAAAACTATCTCTTATGTACTAGGGAAAAAAACTCATACTTGTTTACAACACAGGGACATTTCCCACCCTGAACGTATGTCATGTGGAAACAACTTAGACTCCAGGGAACTAGACTCCGACCATTCAGCCTTGACTCCTGGACCCCAGACACAGAAATGACAGAGTTCTCCACAACAGCTCCAGGAGCCCAATCCCCTCCACGGCATGCATAATGCTGCTCTGATGCCAACATGTGCCAGTGCTAAATTGATAGCCTGACAACGAAGAAATGGGAACAACTTGATCTAAGAGCAAGTTGCCCTTCCTCACCAGCCAACGATAAGACAAAATCAGAAAACATGTCACCCTTTTGATCTGTGCAAAAGCCAAGATTGCTATATACAGATGACTGGATGTTACAACCAGGATGGGACAGTACACATCCAGGGACCAACAACAACAACAGCAACAAAAAGCTCTAGCCTAGCTTTTGGTCTATGATCTGTTCTACAAACAAGAGCTCCAATTCCAGAAGTCTGACTGAGACAACCGCAACTGAACGGGTCTTTTGGAAACATAGCGAAAGACTTTATCCTAGGCTCCATCCTAGGAGCAACATAATGACCAAGACCACCAACTACAGAAGATGGATTAAAATGACACTGAAGAAACAGAACTGCTAGAACCACAAAGAAAGACTTCATCATAAGCTCCATTCCTTGAGCTGCACAGTCACCAAGATCTCTAGATACAGAGGTCTGATGTTATCTTCCATGATGAAGCAGAAGTCTTCCATACATCACGAAAGCACCGAGGCGAGAGCAAATGATCATGCAAAGAGTCTATAGTTAATCCCATGACAGTACACTTCAGGGGTGGAAAAACCCTGTATCTCCTAGACCAAGGGAAATCCCTCTATAATATCCCCAATAGTTACTGTGCCTATGCAGGAGGAAAAAGAAAAGGGAAAAAAAAGCACAAAACAATCATTTTTCCACATATTTATTTATCTATTTTTTGAAGCCTTTATATTAGTGTTGAGATTGAAGTTGATGTCTCCAATATTATTTTATTTTATTTTATCTTATCTTTCTCTTTCTTTTTGCACTCTGGCATGAGTTGATCTCAGATATGAAGTCTGCTGTGTGGTGCTTGTCTTTATTGCTGTGGTGCTCACTAGTTATTTAATTTGATATTTCTTTTCTGTATTGTGGTGGTGTTTCAATTGCCTCTTTCACATCCTCTCTCAAACTGAGGTTGAAATCCTCTGGAAGGACTCCACCTATTTTCAGCATACTTGACCTCTTTTTTTTTTTTCCTCTTATTTTGTACCCCAATCTATTGCTTTTCTTTCTTTCAAACAAAGCCACATAATTCTATTTATCTAGCTCTGCTTCTTATATAGAGGGGAAGACAGGGGAGGGTACCAGGACCAAACAGATATATGATCACTAATAGTGAGCTGGACAAAGAGGGAACCACCTACTCTAGCAGTCCAGGGGGGTGATGGTGGGGTAAATGGGTTGCAGAAGGGAAACTGGGATGGGGGGAGGACAAATTTGGTGGTGGGTATTTCCCTGATTCAATGTTGATATGTACCTAAAATACTACTGTGAAAGATATGTAAGCCATTATGATCAAAATAAAAATAAAAAATAAAAAAGTAAAAGAAAAAAAACATTGATAAATTCTCAATATCTAATCTTATACAGTTATCCAACTTTCACATCCTTAAATATGTCTTTCAATTGAATTTTACACCATTAACAAGTAATTCCTTTGTATCTCCTACAACACTTAATTATAACACCTTAAAAACAATATCCGAATAAATATATTTAATTGAGCAATCCTATGTTTCAAAACCAATATGTTAATAAATTTACTTAACTTCAATATTTTTCCATTCGACTGCAGGTTTTTCGATTTTAATATTTTATTGTTAAAGAATATAGCCATTCTTTATTTATAAGCATTACTTACAAATATTCATCCTGTATTTATTCAAACAGCTGAATAAAAAAACACACTTAAAAGAGGCATGGCATCCCAAGTAGGTGGCTGGAGGGATGAACAACTACCAGTATGGGGACCTGTTCTACCTGAACAAATGAGTATAGAGCCCACTTCCTACATATCAGAGAATACCCCCAAAGTGTGGCTTCCTTGCCTGGCTGCTAGTAGTGGCTGCAAAATAACAACTCATCCTTATTAAGCTTTCTCAGAAGTAGTAGGGAAGATTCTGACAAAGTGTTAAGAAAGACACAATTCTAGACAACAAAAGTATCCATGGTAAAGCAATACAGAACTCTACTGTGTTTGTAGGTGAAGACCCAATCTGTTACTAATGTCCAATATAATCACCTTGAAAAGGATTTCAGAGAATAAATGCTTAGGATGGTCAAAGAGCTTAAAAAAATAAAAACAATGGAACAGACTGCCAATAAAACCCCAGAGGATGTAAGAGCAGAAATAAGAAATATACAAACAGAAATGAGAGAACTAAAACACTTGGTAGGTAAAATGAAAATTCACTGAAAGGCCTTGTCAGCAGATTAACAGTTACTGAGAACCAAAGCAGTGAGCTCAAAGATTAAGTACAAAAAACCTCCATACAACAACAAATAATTGAAAAATTCTTTAAAATAAATGCACAAGATGACAAGACAACTTTGGGATGAATGAAGAAACTGTGGTACATTTACATAGGGAATATTATGCAGCTTTTAGAAAAAAATGAAGTCATAAATTAACCTATACATGAATGGGCATGGAAACTTTATACTGAGTGAAATGAGCCAGAGGGAGAGGAATAGACACAGAATAGTCTCACTTATCTGGGGGCTATAAGAAAAATAAAAGACACTATGACAATAATATCCAGAGACAATACTGCTGAATGTTGGGAGGACCAGCTCATGACATGAAGTTTGCCAAAAAGAGTACTAAGTGCATCTAGAGCATACCCAAAATGACAATTACCTTGACAATGATAATGAGGGAAAGAGGCAGAAGCCTGTCTTAGAGACAGGTAGGGGGTTGAAATGGGGTTAGGGAATTGGGGGGACATTGGTGGTGGGAATGTCACATTGGTAAAGGATGGTATACATTCTATGACTGATACCCCAGTATGAAAGTTTTTGTAAACATGATGATTAAATTAAATAAGAGAAATAGGGGCTGGAGCAATAGCACAGCAGTAAGGTGCTTGCCTTGCATGTGGCCAACACAAGACGGATCCCAGTTCAAATCCCAGCATCCCACATGGTCCCCGAGCCTGCCAGGAGTGATGTCTGAATACAGAGCCAGGATAACTCCTGAGCACCACCAGGTATGACCCAAAAACCAAAAGCAAACAAACAATATTATTTAAAAAAAAAAAAGAAATAAAGAGGACACAAAGAATTAAAAACACACATGGATTGGTAGGATTAGCATCATTAAAATAGCAGTACTTCCTAAAGCACTGTAAATACTTAATGCAATTCCTATAAGGCATGATATTTCTTTTTTTCTTTTCTTTTTTTTTTTTTTTTTTTGGTTTTTGGGCCACACCCGGCGGTGCTCAGGAGTTACTCCTGGCTGTCTGCTCAGAAATAGCTCCTGGCAGGCATGGGGGACCATATGGGACACCAGGATTTGAACCAACCACCTTAGGTCTTGGATCAGCTGCTTGTAAGGCAAACACCACTGTGCTATCTCTCCGGGCCCATGATATTTTTTTTATAAGTATAATTTTTATTCTAATCATAGTGGCTTACATATCATTGACAATAATATTTTAGGTACATATTAACATAAAATCAGGGGAATTCCCATCACCGAATTATCCTCCCTCCACCTCCATTCCCATCCTACCTCCCATATCCTCCTCCCTCACCCCTGGGTCTGCCAGAATAAGTGGTCCCCTCTGTGCCTAGCTTACTATTTAGTAGTCCTACACTTGTTTGGTCTTTGTACCTGACTTATTTCCTGCTCTGATGGGTGGGGGGGGGGGGAGGGACTAGATAGTTAATCAAGTTATGTGATTTTGTTTGAAGAAGAGAAAAAGAAGGGGAAAAAATCAAATATGCCAAAAATGGACAGAGTCATTCTGTAGGCTCTCATCCTAGGTTTGAGAGACGAAGGGGAAAAATAAGGTGAAACACCACAACAGTAGACGAAGAGGTATCAAATAAAATATCCAGTGAGCACTCCAATAAAGATAAGCACCAAATAAAAGCCATGGTCTTGAGATAAAAAAAAACATGGTAGAGCACATAAGGGAAAAAAAGAAAAGAAGAAAAAAATAAATATGAATGGAGACAAAAACTTCAATACTACACCAAAACAAGGAAATCGACAAAGACTAGATAAATAAATAAATTGTTTTGTGCTTTTTGCCTTTTTTTTTCCTTTTTTCTTCCCTCCTGCACAGGTACAGTAAATATTGGGGTCATTCAGAAAGGAATTCCTTTGGCCTAAGAGATACAGGGTTTCTCCACCCTTGAATTATATTGTCATGGGATTAACTATATACTCCTTTCAGGTTCATTTACTCTCCCCTTGTTGCTTTTGTGGTGAATGGAAGACTTTTGCTCCATCCAGGGTGATAAAATCAGACCTCTGTATCTAGAGATCTCGTATCTGCACAGGTCAGGGAGTAGAACTTATGATGAAGTTTTTCTTTGTGGTTCTAGAAGTTCTGTTCTCTCAGTGTCATTTTAATTCATCGTCTGTGATTGGTGGTCTTGGTCTTTGTGCTGATCCTAGGATGGGGCCTGGGATAGCGTCTTTCGTTACGTTTCCAGAAGACCCATTCTGTTGCAATTGTCTCAGACAGACCTCTGGAACTGGAGATCACGGTTGTTGTGCAGGTTATAACTCAAACCCTTGACTAGTTGTTTTGTTTTGTTTTGTTTTGTTTTGTTTTGTTTTGTTTTGTTTTTGGTCCCAGGAAAAATACAGTCCGGTCATGTTTCTATCAGTCAGTCATCTGTAAATCGCGATCTTGGCATTTGGACAGACCAAAGGGTGACAAGTCTTCTGATTTTGTCTTATCGTTAGCTGGTGAGGTAGGATAACCTGCTTTTGGGTCAAGTTGTTCCCAGTTTCCTCGTTGTCAGTATATCATATTAGAGCTGGCACTTGTTGGTGTCCAGGCAGTATTAAGGATGTCCTGTATGGGATTTGTTTCTTGTGGCTGTTGTGAAGAACTGTGTAATTTCTATGTCTGGGATCCAGGGTTCAAGGCTGGGCGGTTGGTGTCTAATCACCTGGGATCTAAGTTGGGTCCACATGACATATTTTCAAGGTGGGAGATGCCCCTGTATTGTAAACAAGTATGATTTCTTATCTCTAGTAGATAAGAGCTCGTTTTTATATGTAAGATTTCCCCCTTTTTTTAGTGTGCCTTTGCAGAGAGAAATGGTGCTACATTGTATTGCCGGTGCATTTGAGGGTGGAAAGAGAAGAAAACAGAAATAGGTCACATCCCAAAAAAGATAAAAATAGAAATAAAAATAAATGTGCTCACATATATATAAAGGAAAAATATTTAAAAAATAAAATAAAAAGTAATTAAAGGAACAAAGTGATGCAAGAGACTACCTTACATTTGGGGAAAAGCAGATAGAGAGGTAGTGTAATACAGGTCTTATACTCATGATGGAAGTATAGGTTTCCCCCATTGTCTTTTGAGATTTTCTTGTGGTGTGTGGGTACATGGCGCCTTTTCATCACACTACCTGACCCTCTTGAGAGTGGCAAAAGATTTTCGGCAGGGAGGTCTTGGGAAGAGTTCTTGTATTGGGGATACTTTTAGAGCTAATATGGTTTCAAGTAACAGACCACGTTTGGAAGGGTTGGTAAGGAGGACCGTGCAGCATAAGTCAGCAGGGGGATTGGTTGCCTTTTCTTGCAGGGGGTGAGGTGTGGGTTTGACTGGTTGTCCCTTCACTTGGGTGCTGGATACTGGTTCGTTGGGGTAGGAGGTCAGTCTTGATGCCTAATGGATTAAGAACTGAGGGTGAAGAGTTTCAATAAGGTGGGAAATCTGGATGGGATTGAGGGTTGAAGGAATAGTCGGATTTCCAAAAGGGGGAAAGGGGAAAGTTTATGAACGAGGCAGGAGAGGAAAAAAGAAAAAGTAAATTAAAAAGAAAAGGAGAGAGAAAAAATAATTAATAAAAAAGTAGTGAGAAGGGAGGAGAAAAGGGCAAGGGAATGCTAGTTTGCTTGAATGTGTTTGATGAGTAGGGCCTGTAGTATAAGTCTGTAGGTCACAGTTGCTGCATCGGTGGTCTGGCTGGTCACGTGTTTCAGGTTCTAAAAGAAGGTATAACCTAGAGATAAAGGCTATGTTAAAGAGTTTTATCAGGACATTCTCATAGTGCAAGCTGGGTATGGTATCTCATGTGACTGAGCCCCGAGATGCCATCTTAGTTTGTCCACCCTTTGAATCCAAGAATGCCTGTGGGAAGAAAAGCTGAAAGGTTATTTTAAATATAGTAAGTTTAAGGCATTAAAACCAACTTTTATGAAATGATTTTTGTTAGAGTCAGTGATTTTCCATGGTATTCTTTACCTGTAATCCTGTATGAGATCTCTATGGGGTTTTTATGGGCCTTTGTAGTAGAAGGCTGATTACATACCTGTTCTCTCTATGATGCTGTTTCTGCTGTTTCTGGTTTCTTTGTGGTATAATGTGGAGTCAAGAGTTTGTGTTGTTCCTCTTTCATGTGTTTTGGGTACTGCTCCTAAGATAAAATGAATAGACACTTCTATGAGGAAGACCAAAAGATGGCCAAAAAACACATGAAAATATGCTCACCTTCACTCATCTTTAGGGAAATCCAAATCAAGACAAAAATGAGGTACCACCTTACACCAGTGAGGATGGCTCATATCAAAAATAATGGGAACAATCTGTGTTGGTGGGGATGCGGTATGAAAGGCACTCTCATCCACTGCTGGTGGGAATGCCCCTTAGTCTAACACCTATGGAAAACAGTCTGGAGAGTGCTAAAGAACTCAGAATTGTGTTGCCATTTGACCCAGCAATTGCTCTTCTAGGTATCTACCCCCAAGTTGAAAGGACTTTCATTCCAAAGTATGTGTGCACCCCACTATTTATCGCAGCACTCAGTATAATAGCCAAGTCTTGGAACCAACCTCAATGTCCAGATGAATGGATCATCAAGATGTGGTATCTATACACAAAGGAATATGACATGGCAGTCAGAAATGATACAATCACAGACTTTACAGCAATGTGGATGGACCTAGAACATATTATGTTAAACGAAGTAAGCCAGAAGATGAAAGACAAACACAGAATGATAGCACTACTCTGAAGCACCTAGAACATACACCTTAGATACAACTAATACTCAAAAATCAAATAACAGGGTTTAACAGGGTAGAAACTCCAAACACTGTAACAATCAAGTCATGATATTTTTGTGTGTGTGGTTTTGGGGTTACACCCAGCAGTGCTCAGGGGATACTCCTAGCTCCATGCTCAGAAATTGCTCCTGGCAGGCATGAGGAACCATATGGGACACCGGGATTTGAACTGATGACCTTCTGCATGAAAGGCAAATGCCTTACATCCATGCTATCTCTCCAGCCTCAAGGCATGATATTTTTAAAGAAATAGATTAAACACTCTTTAAATTCATATAGAACAATGAACCTCCAGGAGTAGCTAGTGCAAACCTTGGGAAAAAGAAGATGGGAGGTGTCACTTTCTTTTACTTTAAACTGGATTATGAAGTCATTAAAACAGCATGGTACTGAAATAAAGACAGATCCTCAGATCAATGGAATTCTTGAATACTCTGAAAGGGACCCTCAGGACTATGATCAAATAATCTTGATAAAGGCACAAGAAATACATAGTGAAGAAAAAAAAAGCCTCTTGAACAAGTGGTGCTAAAAAAAAACTAGTCAATTACATGCAAAAACTTAAACTCGGACAACTCTTTAATGCCATGCACAAAATTCAAATCAAAATGGATTAAATATCTTGATAACAGGTCTGACCCATAAGATTACATAGAGAAAATATAGGAAGAACAATCCATGACATTGAAGCTAAAGTTCTCTTCAAGTAGAGTACCACCACTGGCCAAACTAGTGGAAGCTTGGTAAAGATAAAACAAACAAACAAACAAAACAGGGAACTACATTAAACTAAGATGCTCTGGCACCTCAAAGAAAAATAGTGACTAGATAAAAAGACTGCCCATGGAATGGGAAAAACTAGTCAACCAATACCTATCTGATAGGGGGTTAAAATCTATGCTATATAAGGTACTGTAGAGCTTAACAAAAAAAAATATCTAATCCCATTCAAAAAATGGGAAGAAGAGATAAACATTTTCTCCAAGAAGAAATCCAGAATGCCAAAAGCACATGAAAGAGTGTTCCACATCATTATCAGGGAGATGCAAATCAAAATAACAATGAAATAACAATGAAACACACAGAGACTGGCACACATAACAAAAAACAAGAACAACCAATGTTGGCACAAATACAGGGAGAAAGAAACTCTCATTTACTGCTGGTGGGAAAGTAGATTTGTCCAGCCTTTGGTGAAAACAATGTGAACATTACTCAAAAAGCAAGAAACTGAACTGCCATATGGCCCAGCAATCTCACTCATAGAGATATACCTTAGGAGCCAAAAAAAACACAATGCAGAAAAGTCCTCTTCATTCCTATGTTCATGGCAGCACTATTGGCAATAGTCAGAATCTGGAAACAACCTAAGTGCCTGAGAACAGATGAATAGATAAAGAGGGCCAAAGTAGTGGTGCAGCAGTATGGTGTTTGCCTTGCTTGTGGCTGACCTAGGACAAACCATGGTTCGATCCCTGGGTAACTTATACAGTCCCCCAAGCCAGATGTGATTTCTGAGCGCATAGCCAGGAGTAATGCCTGAGCATCACTGGTTGTGGCAGGAAAAAAAAAAAAAAAACAAAGCAAAACAAAAAACAGCTACCTATCCTCAGAGGAAAGAGGGTAAGCTTTTTTGTGGAGATTACTATGCTCATTAATGCTGACTAGAAAATTCTAGATTGACCAGTCTCTTCATTTTGGGGAGAGACTGAAAGTGAAATTAGGTTAGGTATTAAGCCTTGGCAGGGCTTGCCATGGATGTCTGTATTTGGTTTCTATTGTTTAATTTCTTGTTCTTTTTAAGCAGCCTAGATATCTATTCCTTCAGAATGACTTTTCTGAGCCTTTGAGTTAGAATTATGTTCCCCTACATGTCCTGTACTTTCCTTCTATAACAGAGCACTACAGTGTGATTTTCTGTTGTTCTCCTTTAACAAGAGTTGGCATGAATGAAGAAATGTAACTGTCTTCCTTTTGTGCTTTTTTGGTTATGGCAAGTATTGTACTTTATTTTATACTTATTATTAAGACAGTTGGGCAAGAACTTTGGTGTTCCCATTTTATTCAAACTAATTTTTATCCTAAGTCACCCAGGATATCACTGCAGGATAGATTTTGATCTGGATCGTTCTTGGCCCTTCCTGAAAAACCAGGAACCCAGAAGGTTTCGGTAGATTCCACTAGTTCTTGGGTTCAGAAACTCTGTTGGCAATGCCTAAAGGAACTAAAATGCCAGCGAAGCCTTGAATCACACAATTCTTTTGAGGGTTTCTCATGACTCCCAGAAACAAGAGTTCCACACACTACTCCCAGTACAACCCAGCAACTCTCAATAAAAAAGGCACAATCTGAAAAGAGGCCCCTTTCACATCTCCCTCGTGCATAACTAACTGCACATTATTCTCAAAGCACTCAGCACACAGTTCAAAAGGGAAACAGCTTGCCAGCAACTTCTGCTTTATGATTCCTCTGAGACAAGGTCGTCATAATCTGGCTCCTTACTTATATAAGGGAAGATAAAGAAAGAAAAATATAATCTTGTTATCTTGGGTCACTCCTCAATTATTTATAGCTGGAGTTTGGCCCCAAAACAAAGGAACACAATTTATCTTAATGAATTTAAAGATCTAATTGGGTTTTATGAAATAATTTATGAATCGGGCAATATTCCATTAATTGAGTAAAAGGTACTTATAAAAGTTGTATAATATGGAGGGTTTTTATAATCGAAGAGTCACAATTCAACAAAAAGTAAGTGTCTTTCAGGAGAGCCATCTTTCCTCTGAAAAGTCAAGGGTGGTACTGAGATCTCATCATGTGGATTTCTCCACTCATGCTAACCAGGAAATTTCAGATTGATTGGCCTAAAATTCTACTTTAGGAGCAGCTAGAACTAAAGTTACAATTGCTACTAAGTCTTGGCAGGGTTTGTCCCAAATAACATTGAGGATGTAATGCTTCTTTTATAACATTCCATCAGAGCAATTTCCACCAATAAGAGACATTCCTTACATGGAAGGCTGATGAGATTCTTTGATGAAGACACACATTCAGCCACACGTAGGGTCTATGAATCTACTCTGAACTCTTCGTCTTGAGGTTCTGTCAGGAAAGAGGTAGGGGAGCCAGAGAGATAGCATGGAGGTAAGGCATTTGCCTTTCATGCAGAAGGTCATTGGTTCAAATCCTGGCATCCCATATGGTCCCCCAAGCCTGCCAGGAGCGATTTCTGAGTGTGGAGCCAGGAGTAGCCACTGAGCAATCCGGGTGTGACCCAAAAACCAAAATAAAAAAAAAGGGGGGAAAGAGGTAGGGACACCCAAAACAAAAGTCTGAAAGTAGAAAAAATAGTTGACATAAAGTAGGTGCAGGAGGCATGGCCTGGAAGGCAGCAAAGATAAATAGAGACAACAGATGACAGGTATATGGATGGAACTGGCCAAGATAATACCACATCTAGACAGGGAGTAGTGTTTGGCTCCTATGTCAGTGCCAGTTCTATAGAAGCACTTCTGCTCTCACATTCTCCTCCATACATGGGAACAAATGTTGAGCTTTGCCTACATTTAATCCAAATAAATGGTTTGACCAAACACCTGTTGGACAGAATCCCATCTTTCCACCATTGAAAGAATTGGATGCAATTTGAATGTGTTATTTTCATTATGAATAGTCATAATCAATTAAAGCTCCTCACATCAAAAAATCTGTAATCTGGGTTTGAGTTTTTTTGGTTTTTCAGCCACATCCGGTGATGCTCAGGGGTTACTCCTGGCTATGCGCTCAGAAATCGCTCCTGGCTTGGGGGAACATATGGGACTCAGGGGGATCGAACCACGGTCTGTTCTAGGCTAGCACAGGCATGGCAGATGCCTTACCCTTTGTGCCACCATTACAGCACCTGGATTGTTTGTTTGTGTTTTGTTTTGTTTTTGGTCATACCAGGTGACATTCAGGGGCTACCCCTGGCTATGCACTCAGAAATCGTTCCTGGCTTGGGGGACTATATGAAACTCCGAACTGTGGTCCATCGTAGTAGCATGTGCAAGACAAACACCCTACCGCTTATACCACTGCTCTGGCCCTGTACTCAGGTTTTTAAGAATCACATTAGCACACAACTTTAAGCAAAGTCTAAATGGAAACATGAGTTGGTGTGAACTCAAATTTCAGTACCTAAGGTTTGTTTTCATCACCTCCAGTTCAAAGAAAATAAATATGTTTATGGATTCATCCTGAAAACACTTTTCTTTATTAAAAATATTTTACAGTAATTTTCTAGCCTTCTGCTTGAGGCCAAAACTATATTTCGAGTTTAATTCTACTTTTTTTTTTTTTTTTTTTGGTTTTTGGACCACACCCGGCAGTGCTCAGGGGTTACTCCTGGCTTTCTGCTCACAAATAGCTCCTGGCAGGCACGGGGGACCATATGGGACACTAGGATTCGAACCAACCACCTTTGGTCCTGGATCAGCTGCTTGCAAGGCAAACGCCACTGTGCTATCTCTCCGGGCCCTAATTCTACTTTTAATGCATATATTTTATCACAGAAATTTTTTCTTCCTTTTCAAATCTACTTCATACCCTGTATTCTTGATTTAAAAAAAGAGAAAGAAGGGACAATCTGGATACCCTTGGGAGAAGAAAACACACAATAATTTATTTTTATGACACTTCAGCAGAACATAGTGGAAGAAGTCCAAGCCCAGAAATGAGTAGCCACGTCTCTGCTCCCAGCATCAATCTTGTCTCTGGGTGGGAGTTCATATGCTTACTCAGACTGGTTTTTCTCTTACAATATTTGTAAATATGAGGAGTGAAAGAGATGTTTTTTAAGTCAATGCATCCCACACTTGACTGTCTTATCCAGGTGTGCATATTCAGGTGCAGGCAAAGCATTCTGCTTTCTCTCCAGTTAAAGGAAAGCCAGTATTGCACAACCTCAACTCATTCTGAGCAACAGGGTTCTAAAGGAAATTCTGGATCTTAAAATGTTCAGTGTTGGTGGGCTCGGGTTTAAAAACAAAAAGGAGCACTTGCTGCTGGCAGGAATATAATTTGATTCAGACCTTATGGAAAAAGTATGCATATTACTCAATAAAATAAGACAGAGTTTTCATATGTCCCAGTGATTGTTTTTGACTCTATCCCAAAATACTAATTCAAAAAGACATATGCCTACCTATATTCACTGCAGCACTTAGTGAAGAATACCCAGGATATTAAATCAATTCAAATGAGAAAGATGAGTAGATAAAGAAGTTATAATAAGCAGACACAATGAGATATGAAGCCACAAGGACTGATGAATTCATGAAGTTTGCTGCAAATTGAATAGGAATGCAGAGTATCATGTAAAACAAAATAAGTCAGTGGGTGAATGACCAATAGCATATATTCTCATTTGTCTGTGGTATAAAATGAGTAAAAAATCTTGATCCTGGATGATAGAAATGAGTCGCAAGGCAATGGAAGGAGGGGAGAAGGGGGTTAAGAAGTAGACTGGTGGTAATATAAAAACATTGTCAGGGGCCCGGAGAGATAGCACAGCAGTGTTTGCCTTGCAAGCAGCCGATCCAGGACCAAAGGTGGTTGGTTCGAATCCCGGTGTCCCATATGGTCCCCCGAGCCTGCCAGGAGCTATTTCTGAGCAGACAGCCAGGAGTAACCCCTGAGCACCGCCAGGTGTGGCCCAAAAACCAAACAAACAAACAAACATTGTTCAGGATCTTGGCCACTTTGGAGGTTAAATAACTGTATTTGGCAAAATACAGCACCATTACCAAAATCCAACATGTGAACAATGCTGTAATAATTAAATAAAAACTATGAGGTTGCATAGGAGGTGGAATGGGATGGAAGGGAATCTCGGGATATTGATGAAGGAATGTAATATTGATGGAGGCTGTGGAGCTGGATCATTTTATGCTTGAATCTCTATTACTAACAACATTGTACATCATGGTGTCTGAATAGAAATTAAAATAAAACAATTTCATATATTCAGAATAAATGTTTGGATACAGACTCTCATAAATTTATGCCTCACCTTTTTTGAAATAACATTTGAATAGTTAGGAAAAGTGAATATTATTAAGAGGCAAACACCCTACCCACTGTACTATCACTATGGCTCTCTGTAAAATGTCTTTCATACAATGCTTGGTAAATAGTAAATATTATTATTGTCTACCCCATGAGATTAGAAGTATAGCATTAGTATTTGATCCCTTAAAAGTGCTTTGGGGGTGGTGGAGTGATACCACAGTAGTAGGGCATTTGCCTTGCACACAGCAAATCCAGGACGGATCACATTTCGATCCCCAGCATCCTATATGGTTCTCCGAGCCTGCCAAGAACAATTTCTGAGTGCAGAGCCAGGAGTAATACTGAGCACTGCTGGATGTGGTCAAAAACAAACAGACAAGTGCTTTGTAGGGTCAGAGAGATTGAACAGTGGGTAGAGTGCATACCTCGCAAGCAGTCAACCTGAGTTTGACCTCCAGAATTCCATATGGTCCTCTGAGTCTTATTTTTCTTTTAATTTTTAATGTATAATCTCTCATTTTATTGTATAATCTCTAATTTTTTCTTTGAGGGGGGGGCTCTGCAGTTGTCTCAGATGATCAGCAGAATTTTCAAATTCTTCCTGAGCAATTATTTATAAAAAGAGTCCTTAGAGGTTGAGTAAATTAAAAACAGCTCATTATTTTTCTCCAGAGATAGGGTTGTGAGTGATTTTTTTCAAAAATCAATCAAGCCCAAACTGAGGGGTCCAGGAGCCGAGTTAAAAATTTCTAAGCCTCAGTTTCCTTATCTCAAAATTTGGGATAAAAATGTTCTCCAGCTCTAAATTTCTGGGTTTTTTGTTTTTTGTTTTTGTTCTTATTTATAATATTTTTATTTAAGCATCTTGATTACAAATATGATTGTGATTAGGTTTTAGTCATGTAAAGAACACCCCCCTTCACCAGTGCAACATTCCCACCACAAATGTCCTAAATCTCCCTCCATCCCACCCCACCCCCACCTGTACTCTAGACAGGCTTCCCAGTTCCCTCATTCATTCACATGGTTATGGTAGTTCTCAGTGTAGTTATTTCTATAACTGCACTCACAACTTTGTGGTGAGCTTTATGAAGTGAGCTGGAAGTTCCAGCCCTCCTCTCTTTGTCTCAGGATTGCTGCAAAAATGACTTTTATTTTTCTTAAACCCCATACATGAGTGAGACTATTCTGCGTCTCTCTCTCTCCCTCTGACTTATTTCACTCAGCATGAGAGATTCCATGTACATCCACATATAGGAAAATTTCATGACTTCATCTCTTGATGGCTGCGTAATATTCCATTGTGTATATGTACCACAGTTTCTTTAGCCATTCATCTGCTGAAGGGCATCTTGATTGTTTCCAGAGTCTGGCTATTGTGAATAAAGCTGCAATAAATATAGGTGTGAAGAAGGGGGTTTTGTATTGTATTCTTGTGTTCCTAGGATATATCCCTAGGAGTGGAATAGCTGGGTCGAATGGGAGCTCAATTTCCAGTTTTTGGAGGAATCTCCATATTGCTTTCCATAGAGGTTGTACTAGATGGCATTCTCATCAGCAGTAGATAAGAGTTCCTTTCTCTCCACATTCCTGCCAGCACTGATTGTTCTTGTTCTTTGTGATGTGTGCCAATCCCTGTGGTGTGAGATGGTATCTCATAGTTGTTTCGATTTGCATCTCCCTGATGATTAGTGATGAGGAGCATTTTTTCATGTGCCTTTTGGCCATTTGTATTTCTTTTTATCAAAGTGTCTGTTCATTTTTTCTCCCCAGTTTTTGATGGGATTAGATGTTTTTTTCTTGTAAAGTTCTGTCAGTGTCTTGTATATTTTGGAGATTAGCCTGTTATCTGATGGGTATTGAGGGACCATATGGGATGCTGGGGATCGAACCGTGGTCTGTCCTGGGTCAGCCATGTGCAAGGCAAATGCCCTACCATTGTGTCATCGCTCTGGCCCCATCCAGTTTTAACACTTAGGGATAACTCCTGTCAGTGCTCAGGGGATCATATGGAGTGCTATGTATAAATCCTAAGTTGGCTGCTTGTAAGGTAAGTTCCCTACTCACTTTACTATTGCTCTAGTTCTTTCTTGAATTTAGGAGAGTCCTTTAAATTCTTAAATCTTTTTCCCAAAAATAATGGTAACCAATTTCTTCATTATCCAGACTGTGAATAATAATTTAGCTTCTTGTTTTATGTATCAAATCCTCACCATAAATCTGACTGGTTAATATTGATAGTTCAGCCTATTTAACAGATAAGAATCCTGAGAAACACAAGAGGTCAAATAAGTTGCTACACAGCCAAGAATTTTAAAAGTGGAAAAGCCACAGAATCTAGTCTATGCTCTTACAACAAAGCACAAGCACTGATATGAGCAAGTTGACAGTCCAGAGGAAACAGTACAAACTTGCTTACAACACAACAGCCTCGAAACAAATTTTTAAAAGACAATAACATTGGGAGGGATAAAAGGATGGGAGAGAAGATATTGGAACAAGAAATGATAAGGGACAATAAGTCTTCTGAGAAGAGAGGTTGGAAATGGGCTGAAAAGTGAACACAGGACATTTCTTGTGATGAAAGGACATAGAAAGAAAAGATTTTGAGAAGAAAAGACATATAATAAACAGATTCTAAGTAGAAGAAACAAGGGAAAACAAAAGCCATAAAGGTAATGTCAAACATATTTGAAATCTATCACTACTGTTCAGTGAAGGAGTATAACTAATCTGTGGAAATGAACTTCATGATAGCAAAAGTCAAAATGGTCTGATACAGTTGTTGGAAGAAGGAAAAAATTAAAAGTAAATAAGGAGAAACTTTACTGAGGAAAGATGCAAAGAATCTAGCAACTTTCTAAGACCATCAAACTCTGATTTGTTTTGTGGATGTCTGATATCTGGCATAGATCCAAAAGCTGTGAATGTGAACTCAAATAATGAAAAAAGAAAAATATTGAAAAATAATCAGGTTAGAAAAGGAAATCACTAGTTATAAATAATTCAGTATCAAAAAAATAACTTTAGCTTGTTAGCTGAAGCAGAGAAGTAAAGAAGAAAAAGTGTTTGGAGGAATGCCAGTCTCTTTCATCAGGATCTGGCAAAGATAAAATCAAATAAGATTAGTACAGTACTTCTGTAGCTCTACCCGTGGGATATATATTTCTATTCATTTATGACTAAACATTCTTGAGTATTCTTAGTGCTTTATACTCATTTAGCAAACATTCCATGAGATCTGAAATCTGTGCTATAAAAATAAACATAATATTTTTACTACTGTGTAGTGGTTGAGATAGAAACTAAATAGAATAACAACAATAATGAATATTTATTAGCTATTTATTGTATATCAGGTAAATGTACTGTGTGACTCCAAACATATTTGAAATCTATCACTACTGTTTAGTGAAAGTGTAACTAATCTGTGGAGTAACAGATTATCTGCGTAATAATCCTGTGGGATATAATTATCATTAATAATTACTGAAATGAAAGCTCCTTACCGCCAAAAGATGTGCGTTCTCTAGTTCTAGAAGCCTGTGAAATGGTATATTATCTGGCAATGGGAAATTAAGCTGCAGCTGGAATTCAATTTGCTTATCAACTGAGAGGAAAGGGATCCTGTATTACCCTAATTAGTTCAATATAATCACCAAGGCCTTTCAAAGTAGAGCAGGTAGTAGAGGAAGGAAATGTGGTTATGGAAGCAAAGCAGGATAGTTGTCAATTCTCAACATATCATTCTTTTTAAAATGGAAAAAGCTTATGAATCCAGGAATGGAGCAGATTTTAAAATTAAAAAATTTCACAGAAATAGATTCTTCGCCTAGATTCTTTCTCCAGTTAAAACACAGGCATGTCAACAGGCTGTTAACTGTATTAAAATTTTTTTATTTCAGACATTAGACATCCAGAAATGTATATTTTTTTGCCACTAAGTTTGTGCTAATTTGTTACCACAACAATAGAAACTGGGCCCGGAGAGATAGCGCAGCGGCGTTTGCCTTGCAAGCAGCTGATCCAGGACCAAAGGTGGTTGGTTCGAATCCCGGTGTCCCATATGGTCCCCCGTGCCTGCCAGGAGCTATTTCTGAGCAGACAGCCAAGAGTAACCCCTGAGCAACGCCGGGTGTGGCCCCCCAAAAAAACAAAAACAACAACAAAAAAAACCAATAGAAACTAATATACATTTCTAATTTTAATATTTTTTATTAAAAATAAGGAAAGGGATTCATATGAAATTGTGACATCCAAATTTTGATCACTTAATACAATTTTTTGTGTTGTTGGAAATGCCCTCAACCTTTCTGGGCACTTGGCTAATTTTATTACCTCTAATGGGTTGTTCCTCAGGGATTTCCCTCTAGATAGTTTTCTCTTTTTCTAGTGATCTCATGTACTGCGGGATTTTTAATATTGTTTATAAATTGATTAGTCTCCACATAAAATTTCTAATTGGGATGTTCTCTTCTTAGCTCCACATTAGTAAAATTATTCTCTGCCACTGTGACTCTTTTATTAATATAGCATACAAATATTTCAACTCTAATACATTCAAAATAATCAATCCCTACAAAACTAGTTTCCATTCTCACATTCACTTACATTCTTTTTTATTATTTTTTTTCACTTACATTCTTTTTTTTTATAATATAATTTTATTTTGATCATAGTGGCTTACATATTGTTGACAATAATATTTTAGGTACATATTTACATAAAATCAGGAGGGATTCCCATCCATCACCGAATTGTTCTCCCTACCCGTCCGTTTTTGTCTTCCCTCCCATTTCTTCTTCCCTCACACCCAGGGCGGCTAGAATATGTGGTCCCCTCTGTATCTAACCTATTACTTAGTAGTCTTGCACCTGTTTGGTCTTGAGGCCTCCCTTATTTCCCCCTCTAACTGGAGGCAAGACCAGCTATTTCAAGTTACGTGGTTTTGCTTGAAAAAGAAAAAAATAATAAATTGGGGTAAGAGTCTAATACCCCGAAAATGGGCGGAATCCTTCTAGTGGCTCTCATCATCGATTTGGGAGGTGAAGGAGAAAGAGAAGGTGAAACACTCCACCAGTACCAAAAGAAGTGTCAAATCTCCATTGAGGACTCCAGCTATATCGATAAGCACCACAAAAAATCAAACAAAAAACAAAACAAAACAAACAAAAAAACCAACAAAAACAAGCACACAAACAAAAAACACACCATGGTCTTGAAATAAGAAACATGGCATAGCACATAACGAAAGAAAAGAGAGGAAGAGAAAAAATAAATATAACTGGGGACAACAATTTCAATAATCACACCCAAAGAGAGAAATCGACCAAAATAGATACATAAATAAAAAAAAATAATAATAAATGAAGGTAAAAAAAATATATATATATATAAATAACCAAGGTTTTGTGCTTTTTGTATTTTTGTTTTTTCCCTCCTGCCCTGGCACAGTAAATATTGGGGTCATTTGAAAAGGAATTCACTTGGCCTAAAAAATATGGGGTTTCTCCGTCCTTGGAGTATACTGTCATGGGATCAGCTCTAGACTTTGCTCAGAATCATTTACTCTCCCGGTGGCATTTTTGTGGTTGGTAGACTTCTGCTCTGTCCAGGGTGATACAATCAGAGCTCTGTGTTTAGAGGTCTCAGTATCTGCACATATCCTGAGATGGGATTTATGATGAAGTCAGTCTTTGTGAGTCTAGAGGTTCTGTTACCTCAGTGTCATTTTAATCCATCTTCTGTGGTTGGTGATCTTGGGCTTTGCACTGAGCCTAGGATGGCACCTAGGTTAGCGTCTTTCTTTGTGCTTCCAGAAGCCCCATTCCGTTACAATTGTCTCTGCAGGACCTTTGGGACTGGGGATCATGCTTATTGTGCAGGTCATAGTTCAAACCCTAAACTAGGGCTTTTTTATTGGTCCCAAGATGTGTACAGTCTGGTCGTGGTTCTATCAGCCAGTCATCTGTAAATCGCGATCTTGGCTTTTGGACCTACCAAAGGGTGCCAAGTCTTCTGGTTTTGTCTTGTCGTTAGCTGGTAAGGTAGGCTAATCTGCTCTAAGGTCAAGTTGTTCACATTTTCCTCATTGTCAGGATATCATGTTAGAGCTGGCCCTTGTTGTTGACCCCGCAGTATTAAGGCTGTCCCGGATGGGATTTGTTTCCTGCAGCTGTTATGAAGAGCTGTGCCATTTCTATGTCTGGGATCCAGGGTTCAAGGCTGGATGAATGGTATCTAATCACCTGAGGTCTAAGTTGATTCCACATGACATATTTTCCAGGTAGGAGATATCCCTGTATTATTAACAACTGTGAGTTCCTATCTCTATTAGATAAGAGCTCTTTTCTATATGTAAGATTTCCCCTTTATTTAGTGTGCCTTTGCAGGGAGAAATGGTGCTACATTATATTGTCGGTGTATTTGGGGGTGGACAGAGGGGATAACAGAAACAGGTCACATACCCAAAAACGATAAAAAATAAAAAAATAAAAAATGAAATAAAATAAAATAAATAAATAAATAAAGAAAGGGAATGAAAATGTATATGTAGGACAGGCATTTGAAAAAATAAATTAAAAAATAAATAAAAGAAAAAGAAATAAAATGAGTTAGCGAAGCTTTTAAAGGACCAAAGTGGTGCAAAAAACTACCTTACATTTGGGGGAAAGCCGGTAAAGATGTGGTGTATTAGAGGTCTTATGCCTATGTTGGAAGTACAGTTTTTCCCATTGCCTTTTGGGTTTTTCTTGTGGTGTGTGGGTTCCCACGCATCTTTCTATCACACCCCCTGGCCTTCTTCAGTTTGGTAAAAATTTGTGGTAGGGAGGTCTTGGAAGAGTTCTTGTATTGGGGATACTTTTGGACCTAGGCCGGGTTTCAAGAAACAGTCCACGTTAGGGGGAGTTGGTAGGGAGGGCCGCGCAGCATGAATCCGCAGGGGAGTTGGCTGTCTTTTCTTGCAGGAGACTAGGTGTGGGTTTGACTGGGTGTCCCCTCGCCTGGGTGCTGGGTACTGGTTCGTTGGGTAGGAGGTCGATCTTGATGCCTAATAGATTAAGGACTGAGGGTGAAGAGTTTTAATATGGTGGGAGATCTGGATGGGATTGAGGGGTGAAGAGATAGTTAGATTTCCGGAGGGGAGAAAGGGGATGGTATATGAGAGGGGTATAAAGGGGGAGAAAAGAAAAACTACCTTATAAAGAAAGGGAGAAGAGAAAGGGAAAAAAAGTAAAGAGAAGAATAGAAAAGAAAAAAATGAAGAAAAAAAAAGAAGAAAGTAGTGAGAAGAGAGGAGAGAATAGCAAGGGAATGCTGGATTGGTTGATTGTGTTCGATGAATAGAGCCTGTAGTTTAAGTCTGTATGTCGCAGTTACTGCTTCGGTGGTCTGACTGGTCATGTGCTTCAATTCCTAAAAGAAGGTATAACCTAGAGATAAAGTGTATGTTAAAGATTTTTCTCGCGGCCATCTCGTAGTGCAAGCAAGGTATGGTATCTCGTGTAGTATCCCGAGTTGCCATCTTAGTTTGTCCGCCCTTTGTATCCAAGGGTGCCTGTGGACAGAAAAGCTGAGAGGTTATTTAAAATATAGTAAGATAAAGGCATTAAAACATAGTGTTATGGTATGTTTCCATTGCAGTCAGTGATTTCCCGTGGTGTTCTCTACTTGTGTTCCTGTATACGATCTCTAAGGGATTATTGTGGGCCTTAGTTGTAGAAGTCTGATTACATACCTGTTCTCTCTATGCTGCTGTCTCTGTTGTTGCTGTTTTCTTTGTGGTATACTGTGTAGTCAAGAGTTTGCGTTGTTCCTTTTTCATGTATTTTGGACACTGCTCCCAAGTATATGTTGACTATTACAGTGCTCGGAGTTTCTACCCTGTTAAACCCTGTTATTTGATTGTTAGGTATTAGTTGTGTATAAGATATATGTTCTAGGTCCTTCAGAATAGTGCTACCATTCTGTGTTTATCTTTTGTCGTCTGACTTACTTCGTTTAACATAACATGATCTAGGTCCATCCACGTTGCTGCAAAGTCTGTGATTGTATCATTTCTGACTGCCATGTAATATTCCATTGTGTATATGTACCATATCTTAATGATCCATTCATCTGTTGTTGGACATCGAGGTTGGTTCCAAGATTTGGCTATTATACTGAGTGCTGCGATAAATAGTGGGGTGCATATGTATTTTGGGATGAATATCCTTCCAACTTGGGGGTATATGCCTAGGAGGGCAATTGCTGGGTCAAATGGCAGCTCAATTCTGAGTTCTTTGAGCACTCTCCAGACTTTTCTCCATAGGTGTTGGACTAGGGGGCATTCCCACCAGCAGTGGATGAGAGTTCCTTTCATACCGCATCCCCGCCAACAAAG
Source organism: Suncus etruscus (assembly GCF_024139225.1). Taxonomy (NCBI): domain Eukaryota; kingdom Metazoa; phylum Chordata; class Mammalia; order Eulipotyphla; family Soricidae; genus Suncus; species Suncus etruscus. Next base: position 38,353,334 of record NC_064849.1, on the reverse strand, counting down.
GTTGTTTCCATTATTTTTGATGTGAGCCATCCTCGCTGGTGTAAGGTGGTATCTCATTTTTGTCTTGATTTGGATCTCCCTGATGATGAGTGAAGGTGAGCATGTTTTCATGTGTTTGTTGGCCATCCTTCTGTCTTCCTCAGAGAAGTGTCTATTCATTTCATCTTCCCATTTTTTTATGGCTTTATTTGGTTTTGGGGGGCTCAGCTTTCTGAGTGCTTTGTATGTTCTAGATATCAGCCCTTTATCTGATATGTCGAGTGAAAAGATTTTTTCCCATTCTGTTAACTGTCTTCTTGCATAAAGTAGGGTTTCTTTCGCCATGCAGAAGCTTTTTAGTTTGATGTAGTCCCATTTGTTTATATTTGCTGCTAACGTTCTTGCCATTGGTGCTCCATTCTCAAAGACCTTTTTGATATATAGGTCTTCGAGTGTTCTGCCTATTTTATTCTCGATAAACTTTATAGATTCAGGTCTGATTTCAAGGTCTTTGATCCATTTTGAGTTGACTTTTGTATAAGGGGTGAGGTATGGGTCAATCTTCATTTTCGTACATGTGGTTTTCCAATTGTACCAACACCATTTGTTGAATAGACTTCCTTTGTTCCATTTCAGGTTCTTGCCTCTTTTATCAAATATTAGTTGGCTGTATATCTTGGGGTTTATGTCTGGGAATTCTGTTCTGACCCACTGGTCTGAGGTCCTGTCTCTGTTCCAGTACCATGCTGTTTGATTACTATGGCTCTATAGTATAGTTTCAAGTTAGGTAAGGAGATGCCTCCCAGCTTTTTGTTTTTCAGTATGTGTTTGGCTATCCTGGGTCTTTTGTGGTTCCAGATAAATTTTGTGATTGATTGTTCTATTTCATTAAAGAATGGTGTCTGGATTTGGATAGGGATTGCATTAAATTTATATAGTAGTTTGGGTAGGATAGTCATTTTGACTATGTTAATTCTACCTACCCATGAGCATGGGATGTTCTTCCATTTCTTTAGATCGTCTTCAATTTTTTTCTGAAGCGTTTTGAAGTTTCCCTGGTATAGGTCTTTCACTTCCCTTGTAAGGTTGGTTCCTAGGTACCTGATATTTTTTGATACTATTTTAAATGATATTGTATTTTTAATCTCTCTCTCCTCGACTTCGTTGTTTGTATATAGAAACGCTACTGTCTTTTGTGTATTGACTTTGTATCCAGCCACTTTGCTGTATTGGTTAATTGTTTCTAGGAGTTTTACTGTGGACTCTTTAGGATTTTCGATGTATATCATCATATCATCTGCAAATAGAGATAGTTTGTGTTCCTCTTTCCCAATTTGGATTCCTTTGATTCCCTTCTCTTGTCGGATTACTATTGCTAGGACTTCTAAGGTTATATTGAATAATAGTGGAGAGAGTGGGCAGCCTTGCCTAGTTCCTGACCTTAGTGGGAATGCTTCTAGTTTCTCGCCATTAAGTATAATGTTGGCTGTAGGCTTTTCATAGATAGCTGTAACTATCTTGAGGAAGGTTCCTTCTAACCCTATTTTGCTGAGTGTCTTTAACATGAAAGGGTGTTGGATTTTGTCAAACGCCTTCTCTGCATCGATTGATATGATCATGTGGTTTTTGTTTTTCTTATTGTTGATGTGATGTATAATGTTGATTGATTTGCGTATGTTGAACCAACCTTGCATTCCTGGTATAAAACCCACTTGGTCATGATGTATGATCTTTTTGATGAAGTGCTGGATTCGGTTTGCTAAGATTTTGTTGAGTATCTTTGCATCTATGTTCATTAGTGAGATTGGTCTGTAGTTTTCTTTCTTGGTGGTGTCTTTGCCATCTTTGGGAATGAGTGTGATATTTGCCTCATAGAAGGAGTTAGGGAGGATTCCTGTTTTTTCTATGGTTTGGAAGAGCCTATGGAAAAGTGGTAGTAAGTCTTCTCGGAATGTTTGGTAGAATTCACCTGTAAATCCATCTGGTCCTGGGCTTTTGTTCTTAGGGAGTTTTTTAATTACATCTTCAATTTCCTCTGAGGTGATTGGTCTGTTTAGGCTTTCTAGGTCTCCTTGTTCAGTCTCGGAAGAGGGTTTTTCTCCAAGAATCTGTCGATTTCTCCTGGGTTCTCTATCCTAGCTGAGTATAGTTGTTCATAATATGATCTTATGATATGTTGTATTTCTTGGGGTTCTGTTGTAATATCTCCCCTTTCATTTGTGATCCTACTGATTTGGGTGTTTTCCCTCTTTTTTTTGGTGAGTTTTGCCAGTGGTTTGTCTATCTTGTTTATTTTTTTTGAAAAACCAACTCCAGGTCTCATTGATTTTTTGTATTGTTTTCTTGGTTTCTATGTTGTTTATTTCTGCTCTGGTTTTTATTATTTCTTGCCTTCTGGTTGTTGTTGGATTTCTCTGTTGCTGTTGTTCCAATTCTTTGAGGTGATCTTTTAAACTGTTGGTTTTGTTATTTTCCTGTTTCTTGATATAGGCCTGTATTGCTATGAGTTTCCCACTAATTACTGCTTTTGCTGTGTCCCACAAATTTTGACATGTTGTCTCTTCATTGTCATTTGTCTCAAGGAATCTTTTTATTTCTTCCTTGAGTTGTTCTTTGATCCAGCTGTTGTTGAGCAGCATGTTGTTTAATCTCCAGGTATTAGTTTTTCTCCATTGCTTCTTCTTGATGTCAATTTTGACCTCTGTTGCATAGTGATCTGAAAGGGTACTTCTAATGATCCTTACCTTTGTGGTCTTATATAGGTTGGCTTTGTATCCTAAGACATGGTCTATTCTGGAGAAGGTTCCATGTAGGCTTGAGAAGAATGTGTATTCTGCTTTTTGGGGATGGAGGGCTCTATATAAGTCTATTAGCCCCAAATCTTCTAATTTTTCATTTAGAGCTCTTATTTCTTTGCTATTTTTCTGTTTGGTGGATCTGTCCAGTGGTGAAAGTGGAGTATTGAGGTCCCCTACTATTATCACATTTCCCTTCATGTGTTTCTCCAGGTTTACGAGCAGCTGCCTCACATATTTTGCTGACTCTACATTAGGTGCATAGATATTGACCAGGGTTAGTGTTTCTTGATCTAATGTTCCCCTGATCAGTAAGTAGTGACCCTCTTTGTCTCTGATCACTTTCTTGAGGTTGAATGCAATTTGGTCTGATATAAGAATGGCTGTCCCTGCTCTTTTTTTGTTTTCCATTGGCCTGAATAATTACTTTCCATCCTTTTATTCTAAACCTATGCTTATCCTGTAGCTGTAGGTGTGTTTCTTGCAGACAGCAGAAGTCCGGTTTATTTTTCCTAATCCAGTTCTCTACTATGTGTCTTTTAATTGGAGAGTTTAGGCCATTAACATTTAGAGGGATTATTGAGAGAGAGGACTGTTGTGCAGTTGTGTTGTGTAGGGTGACTTTTGTTACAATCGGGGGTTTGGATTGTGTAATTCATCTCTGAGTAGGTCGTTTAGAATCGGTTTTGTTTGCACAAATAGCTCTAGTTCGGTCTTGTTTGAAAATGTTTTTAGTCTTTCCTCCCATATGAATGATAGTTTTGCTGGATATTGGACTCTAGGTTGAAAGTTTCTTTCATTCAGTCATTTAAATATGTCATTCCACTGTCTTCTAGCTTGAATTATTTCGACTGGCAGTTCTGGTTTGATTCTTATGTCCCTACCTTTGTACTTGAGGTTTTTTTCTCTCTTATTGCCTTAAGAAGTTCCTCTTTCTCTTTCTTTTTTGCCATTTGGATTACTATATGTCTTGGTGTTGGTTTATTGGGGTCTGTTTTATTAGGGACCCTCTTGATTTCCTGGATTTGCCCTGAAGTTTCATTCCAGAGGGTGGGGAAGTTCTCTGCTATTATCTCTCTGACTACTTGTTCTTCCCCTTTCCCTATTTCCTCCCCTTCTGGTATACCCACGATTCTTAGATTGTTTCTTTTGTCCTTGTACATTAGGTACTGGACTTTTCCTTCCAGTGCTTTGCCTTTTATTTCTTTGTTGGTTTCTTGGTCATTTTTTGTTTGCAGTTTTCCTTCGAGTTCTTCAATGTGTTTCTCCAACTCTGTGTTTCTGCTAGTAAGGCTTGTTACTTTGTCTGTTAATTCCTTCATACTTCTTTTTGTATGGACTCTCTCATGCTCTTTAACATTTCTTCTTTAATTTGGCTGATTCGTTCCTCCATAGATATCTTATACTCGGTAGCTAAGGTTTCTCTCATTTCTTTTATTGATTCTTGCATTTCCTTCCTCATTGCTGCTTTTAGGTCGCCTTCCCACGAATCTGTGCATTTTGGCGGACTTGGAAACTTGTTAGGGTTTGTCTCCTTATCTTCAGAACTTAGGATTCTCTTTGATTTACCCATATTTCTTTGTGTTTATTGGTGCGCTTTGAAGTACTGTTCCTTCCAATTTCAGCCTGTTTTGATCCCCTGTGGTGTGGGAATGGGTGCCCTCCCTGAGGGTGGATCTAGAGGTACTGTTGGGTGGGTTTGCTGCGGTTTGGCTCCTTCTGTGCTCTTTCTGTGGCCTAACCCGACGGGGGATTGGGTGCGGCAGGTGTTCGCACAGTCAGCGTGTGTGGGCGGAGCTTCCCTACCTTCCCTGGGGCAAATGAAACCCAGCAGGAAGGTGCAGCCATTCGTGCTGTCCTTCCCAGAGCAAGAGAAACCCAGCTGGAGCAGGTGGCCATTTGCGCGCTCAAAGTGTGTGGGCGGAGCTTCCCTACCTTCCCTGGGGCAAGTGAAACCCAGCCACACGGGCGGCCGTTCACACAGTCATTCCCGGAGCAAGAGAAACCCCTCACTTACATTCTTAACTAAAATTTTATGAGCTTCCTTCATTTCTTTTCCTTACCCTTCTTGTTTTTTTGTTTTGTTTTTTTAATTTAAACACCTTGATTACATACATGATTGTGTTTGGGTTTCAGTCATAAAAGGAACACCACCCATCACCAGTGCAACATTCCCATCACCCAAGTCCCAAATCTCCCTCCTCCCCACCCAACCCCCGCCTGTACTCTAAACAGGCTCTACATTTCCCTCATACATTCTCAATATTAGGACAGTTCAAAATGGAGTTATTTCTCTAACTAAACTCATCACTCTTTGTGGTGAGCTTCCTGAGGTGAGCTGGAACTTCCAGCTCTTTTCTCTTTTGTGTCTGAAATTTATTATTGCAAGAATGTCTTTCATTTTTCTTAAAACCCATAGATGAGTGAGACCATTCTGCGTTTTTCTCTCTCTCTCTGACTTATTTCACTCAGCATAATAGATTCTGTGTACATCCATGTATAGGAAAATTTCATGACTTCATCTCTCCTGACAGCTGCATAATATTCCATTGTGTATATGTACCACAGTTTCTTTAGCCATTCGTCTGATGAAGGACATCTTGGTTGTTTCCAGAGTCTTGCTATGGTAAATAGTGCTGCAATGAATATAGGTGTAAGGAAGGGATTTTTGTATTGTATTTTTGTGTTCTTAGGGTATATTCCTAGGAGTGGTATAGCTGGGTCGTATGGGAGCTCGATTTCCAGTTTTTGGAGGAATCTCCATATTGCTTTCCATAAAGGTTGAACTAGACGGCATTCCCACCAGCAGTGGATAAGGGTTCCTTTCTCTCCACATCCCCGCCAGCACTGTTTGTTCTCATTCTTTGTGATGTGTGCCATTCTCTGTGGTGTGAGGTGGTATCTCATTGTTGTTTTGATTTGCATCTCCCTGATGATTAGTGATGTGGAGCATTTCTTCATGTGTCTTTTGGCCATCTGTATTTCTTCTTTGTCAAAGTGTCTGTTCATTTCTTCTCCCCATTTTTTGATGGGATTAGATGTTTTTTTCTTGTAAATTTCTGTCAGTGCCTTGTATATTTTGGAGATTAGCCCCTTGTCTGATGGATATTGGGTGAATAGATTCTCCCACTCAGTGGGTGGCTCTTGTATCCTGGGCACTATTTCCTTTGAGGTGCAGAAGCTTCTCAACTTAATATATTCCCATCTGTTAATCTCTGTTTTCACTTGCTTGGAGAGTGCAGTTTCCTCCTTGAAGATGCCTGTAGTCTCAATGTCCTGGAGAGTTTTGCCTATGTGTTGTTCTATATATTTATGGTGTGGGGTCTGATATCAAGGTCTTTAATCCATTTGGATTTTACCTTCGTACATGATGTTAGCTGGGGGTCTAAGTTCAATTTTTTGCAACTGGCTAGCCAGTTGTGCCAACACCACTTGTTGAAGAGGCTTTCCTTGCTCCATTTAGGATTTCCTGCTCGTTTATCAAAAATTAGGTGATTGTATGTCTGGGGAACATTTTCTGAGTATTCAAGCCTATTCCACTGATCTGAGGGTCTGTCCTTATTCCAATACCATGCTGCTTTGATAACTATTGCTTTGTAGTAAAGTTTAAAGTTGGGGAAAGTAATTCCTCCCATATTCTTTTTCCCAATGATTGCTTTAGCTATTCTAGGGTGTTTATTGTTCCAAACAAATTTCAAAAGTGCCTGATCCACTTCTTTGAAGAATGTCATAGGTATCTTTAGAGGGATAGCGTTGAATCTGTATAACGCCTTGGGGAGTATTGCCATTTTGATGATGTTAATCCTGCCAATCCATGAGCAGGGTATGTGTTTCCATTTCCGCGTGTGCTCTCTTATTTCTTGGAGCAGAGTTTTATAGTTTTCTTTGTATAGGTCCTTCACATTTTTAGTCAGGTTGATTCCAAGATATTTGAGTTTGTGTGGCACTATTGTGAATGGGGTTGTTTTCTTAATGTCCATTTCTTCCTTATTACTATTGGTGTATAGAAAGGCCATTGATTTTTGTGTGTTAATTTTGTAGCCTGCCACCTTGCTATATGAGTCTATTGTTTTTAGGAGCTTTTTGGTAGAGTCTTTAGGGTTTTCTAAGTAGAGCATCATGTCATCTGCAAACAGTGAGAGCTTGACTTCTTCCTTTCCTATCTGGATTCCCTTGATATCTTTTTCTTGCCTAATCGCTATAGCAAGTACTTCCAGTGCTATGTTGAATAGGAGTGGTGAGAGAGGACAGCCTTGTCTTGTGCCAGAATTTAGAGGGAAGGCTTTTAGTTTTTCTCCATTGAGGATAATATTTGCCACTGGCTTGTGGTAGATGGCCTTAACTATATTGAGAAAGGTTCCTTCCATTCCCATCTTGCTGAGAGTTTTGATCAAGAATGGGTGTTGGACCTTGTCAAATGCTTTCTCTGCATCTATTGATATAATCATGTGGTTTTTATTTTTCTTGTTGTTGATGTTGTGTATTATGTTGATAGACTTTCGGATGTTAAACCATCCTTGCATTCCTGGGATGAAACCTACTTGATCGTAGTGGATGATCTTCTTAATGAGGCATTGAATCCTATTTGCCAGGATTTTGTTGAGGATCTTTGCATCTGCATTCATCAGCGATATTGGTCTGTAATTTTCTTTTTTCGTAGCATCTCTGTCTGGTTTAGGTATCAAGGTGATGTTGGCTTCATAAAAGCTATTTGGGAGTGTTTCCACTTGTTCAATTTCATGAAAGAGTCTTGCCAGGATTGGTAGTAGTTCCTCTTGGAAAGTTTGATAAAATTCATTAGTGAATCCATCTGGGCCTGGGCTTTTGTTTTTGGGCAGACTTTTGATTACCATTTTTATTTCATCAATGGTGATGGGGGTGTTTAGATATGCTACATCCTCTTCTTTCAACCGTGGAAGATTATGAGTCCAAGAATGTATCCATTTCTTCCAGGTTCTCATTTTTAGTGGCATAGAGTTTTTCAAAGTAGTTTCTGATTACCCTTTGAATCTCTGTTATATCAGTAGTGATCTCTCCTTTTTCATTCCTAATACGAGTTATCAAGTTTCTCTCTCTCTCTTTCTTTGTTAGGTTTGCCAGTGGTCTATCAATCTTGTTTATTTTTTCGAAGAACCAACTTCTGCTTTCGTTGATCTTTCGGATTGTTTTTTGGGTTTCCACTTCGTTGATTTCTGCTCTCAGCTTTGTTATTTCCTTCTGTCTTCCTATTTTTGGGTCCTTTTGTTGAGTACTTTCTAGTTCTATTAGCTGTGTCATTAAGCTACTCAGGTAAGCTCCTTCTTCCTTCCTGATGTGTGCTTGCAAAGCTATAAATTTTCCTCTCAGTACTGCTTTTGCTCTGTCCCATAAGTTCTGATAGTTTGTGTCTTTATTGTCATTTGTTTCCAGGAACCTTTTGATTTCCTTCTTGATTTCATCTCGGACCTACTGGTTATTGAGTATGAGGCTGTTTAGCTTCCAAGTGTTAAAGTTTTTCTTCTGAGTCCCTTTGGAACTCACAAATAATTTCAGAACCTTGTGGTCAGCGAAGGTAGTCTGCAAAATTTCTATCCTCTTGATATTATGGAGGTATGTTTTATGTGCCAGCATGTAGTCTATCCTGGAGAATGTCCCATGTACATTGGAGAAGAATGTGTATCCAGGTTTCTGGGGATGGAGTGTCCTATATATATCCACTAGGCCTCTTTCTTCCATTTCCCTCCTCAGGTCTAGTATATTCTTGTTGGGTTTCGGTCTGGTTGACCTATCCACTGTTGACAAAGCAGTGTTGAGGTCCCCCACAATTATTGTGTTGTTATTAATATTGTTTTTCAGATTTGTCAACAGTTGTTTTAAATATTTTGCTGGCCCCTCATTTGGTGCATATGTTTGGGAGAGTTATTTCTTCCTGCTCTACATACTCCTTGATAAATATAAAATGTCCATCTTTGTCCCTTACAACCTTCCTGAGTATAAAGTTTGCATTATCTGATATTAGTATGGCCACTCCAGCTTTTTTATGGGTGTTGTTTGCTTGGATAACTTTTCTCCAGCCTTTTATTTTGAGTCTATGTTTGTTCTGACTATTCAGGTGCGTTTCTTGTAGGCAGCAGAAGGTTGGAGTGAGTTTTTTGATTCATTTAGCCACTCTGTGTCTCTTAACTGGTGCATTTAGTCCATTGACGTTGAGAGAAAGAATTGTCCTGGGATTTAATGCCATCTTTATATCGAAATTTGGTGTGACTTTTGGTCAGTCTTGTTTTAAATTAGGTCTTTCAATTTTTCTCTTAAGACTGGTTTTGAGTCTGTAAAGTTTCTGAGCTGTTTTTTGTCTGTGAAACCATGTATTCTTCCGTCAAACCGGAAAGTGAGTTTTGCTGGGTACAGTATTCTAGGTGAAGCATTCATTTCATTCAGTCTTGTCACAATATTCCACCACTGCTTTCTGGCATTGAGTGTTTTTGGTGACAGGTCTGCTGTAAATCTCAAGGATGCTTGCTTGAATGTAATTTCCCCTTTTGATCTTGCTGTTTTCAGAATTCTGTCTCTATCTGTGGAATTTGTCATTGTGACTAGGATGTGTCTTGGGGTGGTTTTTCTTGGGTCTCTTTTGGTTGGTACTCTTCGAGCATGCAGGATTTGATCACATATATTCTTTAGCTCTGGGAGTTTCTCTTTAATGATGTTCTTGACCATTGATTCTTCCTGGAAATTTTCTTCCTGGGTCTCTGGGACTCCAATGATTCTTAAGTTGTTTCTGTTGATCTTATCATAGACCTCTATTTTCATCTGTTCCCATTCTTTGACTAATTTTTCCATTGTCTGTTCATTTGTTTTAAGTTTTTTTTTCCAATCTCTCCTGTTGTATGGAATTGTTATGTATCTCATCTTCCACAGCACCAAGTCTATTCTCAGCTTCTGATACCCTGTCCCAGAGCTTATCTATTTTGTCATTCACTTCGTTTACTGATTTTTTCAGGCCTGTTAGTTGACATGTTATTTCAGTTTGGAGTTTTGTGATTTCTGTCTTCATATTTTCTTGATTCTTATTAGTGTTCTGTTCTACTCTCTTCATGGTTTCTTTGAGTTCTTTGAGCATATTCCATATTGCTACTCTAAAGTCCTTATCTGAGAGATTGATTAGTTGGTTGGTCGTTAACTGGTCATCAGAATTGTCATCTTCATTCTCTATGTCTGATGCTGGCCTGCGTTGTTTCCCCATTGTCACACTTGTATTGTGGGTTTTTCTACGTGTTGTGGTGGTATTCATTGGTTATATAATGCAGGCAACACACTTCTCTGGCTCCGCCTTTTCTGGATGGGCCGACTTGCCTCCAAGGTAGGGGAGTCCTCCGTGGATGAAGCCTCACACAGGATCAAATCTTAGGCCCGGGCACGCAGCAGAGTAGACAGTCTGGAGAGAAATTCTTGCTTCTGTGATCCAGCACAGTTCTTAGTGTGGTTTTTTTCTTCTTGTGATGGTGGTCTTTTTTTAGAAAGAGCGCACGGCTGCGTAGCGAAGTGGAGCTAAGTGCCTTCTGGAGCCTCTTTTCAGCCCACTCTCAGGAGGTTCACGCAACAGGATAGCAGAGAGACACACACAAGCAGCACTCACAGTTTTTCACAGTCGGGCCCCACTGGTCAGGCGTAGTTTTCACTCGCTCGCTGGGCAGCTTCAGAATGCTGTATTTTTGGCGTTCACTTCCCAGGACTCTGAGGAGAGTCACTGGCTCGCTGGGTAGCTTCCGAATGAAGTTTCTTTGGGGTTCGCTTCCCAGGGCTCTGAGGAGAGCTTCCAGAGTTCAGGAAAGACAGAGAAGAGTAGGACAGGGCTCCCTTCAGGTGCTCAGTTTCTGGCTCGCTGGGTAGCTTCCAAATGTAGTTTCTTTGGGGTTCGCTTCCCAGGGCTCTGAGGAGAGCTTCCAGAGTTCAGGAAAGACAGCGAAGGGTAGGACAGGGCTCCCTTCAGGTGCTCAGTTTCCTCAGAAGAAGCACAGCTGGGTGGAGACTCTGCAGGTAGAGCAATCAGCACTCTGCCTGGAAACCCCCACATCCAGCCATTTCTTACTCACTCACTGGCTCGCTGGGTAGCTTCCAAATGTAGTTTCTTTGGGGTTCGCTTCCCAGGGCGCTGAGGAGAGCTTCCAGAGTTCAGGAAAGACAGAGAAGGGTAGGACAGGGCTCCCTTCAGGTGCTCAGTTTCCTCAGAAGCACAGCCGGGTGGAGACTCTGCAGGTAGAGCAATCAGCACTCTGCCTGGAAACCCCCACATCCAGCCATTTCTTACTCATTCCCTGGCTCGCTGGGTAGCTTCCAAATGTAGTTTCTTTGGGGTTCGCTTCCCAGGACTCTGAGGAGAGCTTCCAGAGTTCAGGAAAGACAGAGAAGAGTAGGACAGGGCTCCCTTCAGGTGCTCAGTTTCCTCAGAAGAAGCACAGCCGGGTGGAGACTCTGTAGGTAGAGCAATCAGCACTCTGCCTGGAAACCCCCACATCCAGCCATTTCTTACTCACTCACTCCCTTACCCTTCTTGTTAATCCTACCAGTATCCACCCATTCTTTGTTAGTCTTCACTACTTCTAGCTCGGTCCAAATCACTATCATTTATCACCTAGAAAATTATAGTAGCTTCCCAAGAGTGTCTGTTTCTATCCTGGCTTCTCTGTGGATTATACTATCCCTTATCATTGTGAAGTGTCCTTCTTTGACCTTATTTCTTCTTCCTGCTTTGTATCTGTCAATGACTTTAAACTGTGGTAAAATAAGATCCAATTTTTTTTTCAATGACAGGTGCTTCACTTCTTAGTGCCTAACCACCTCCACAACCATGCCTGCTATGACTATCTTTCATTCAGTCACTTTTTCCCACAGACTAGCCTTCTTTCGGTGTTTCAATCTCTCAAATTTTCCTGCCTTGAGATATTTGTACCTACCACTTCCTTTCCATGGGGTATGAACATATTTCATACCCTATACAGCCACATACCGCATACTTTGCACACATACTTAAGTTTCATAAAAGTAGAAATTGTATTTGTTTTAATTAAATCAATGTTACTCCAGAGCACCATGGTTGGCATATAATAGGTGCCCAATAACTATCTGTGGAATGTTTAATAAATGCAGTGAGTTCAAAGCTAGTATTTATCACTTTCAAGTGGCTGGTACTGAGTAGCACCTAGGAATACTACCACTAGTTGGGTAGTGAATATGAATTTAAATCAATAAACATTCAATGTTAAGACTTTTTTTATATTTTATTTAAACACCTTGATTACATACATGATTGTGTTTGGGTTTCAGTCATGTAAAGAACACCACCCATCACCAGTGCAACATTCCCATCACCAATGTCCCAAGTCTCCCTCCTCCCCACCCGACCCCCACCTGTACTCTAGACAGGCTTTCCATTTCCCTCATACATTCTCATTATTAGGACAGTTCAAAATGTAGTTACTTCTCTAACTAAACTCATCACTTATAGGGGAAACTAACACATATAATGTCAAGTAGTGATTTCCAAAACATGAAGAAAGGTAAAATAGAGTGTGGGGTTGAGCAAAATAAAAAATACTTTATGTAGAATTACTAGTGGAGACTTTCTGAACAGCAGCATCCCAGGCAAAGATTCTAATTACTTAAACAGTAAAATTTTAAATTCTGGAAAGAAGTTGCTTAAACTTCTGAGCTTAGAAATCTTGAGGGCACTTATTGCTGAAACTTGGGCAAAGAAGGAAGTCATGTGCATAGAGATTTAGGTAGCACAGATGTGTAAAACATTGTAAGCTAGCCAAAGAGCAGGATTTGTTTTAACTGAATAGCAAGTCCCTGAAAGGTGCTTCTTTGCTTCTTAAGAATGATGTACACTTCATGTTCCAGAATATATATTTTTAAAGTTAACAGACTCCATGAAATTAGACTCCATGAAATTTTGTTTTGAATGTACAACTAAAACAATAATTGAGATACAGAATCTGCTCATCTCTCTCCAAAAGCTCCCTGGTGCCTCTTTGTAGATCATCCCAGTCCTCTCTCAGACTGTTAACCACTGATCTGATTTCTGTTTGTTTAATGTTCCTTTTCCAGAATGTCTTCTAAATGGAATCAGACATTGTTAGACCTTGTGTCTGGTTTCTTTCACTTACCATAATGCACTGGAGATTCTTTCCTGTCATTACATTTGTTGCAGTTCTTCACTCTTGAGATATGCTTTATTATGGATTGTTACAATTTGTTTATTCAATTGATAGACATTTAGATTGGTTTTAGCTTTGGAACATTATGATGAAGCCTGCTAAAAATACATTGGGCATCTATGTTTTTCTTTCTCTCAAGGTAATTTCTAAAATTGGGATTGCTAGGTCAGATGGTAGATATTTGTTTAATTTTTAGAAGAATTGTCAAATTGTTTCCCAGCACATCTGTACCATTATGCAACTCCAGTGCATAAAAGTTCCAGTTGTTCCATATCTTTATCTTTGAAACTTTATTTCTTCACTTTAGCCATTTTATACTTGTGTAGCAGTATTTTCTAGGACTTAAATTTATATTTTTATGATGACTGATGATTTTGAACATTTTTCAGATACTTTTTAAACATTCATATTTTTATATATGAAGAGTCTATTGAGATCCTCTACCCATTTTTCAATGGATTATTTATATCCTTGTTAATCATTATAATAGTGTTTTATGATCTTATTAGATCATATTATATATATATTAGAATATAGTATCTTTATCAGGTGTGTTTTTTTTTTTTTTCAAAATACTATTCCCCAGAATGACATCATTTTTCCAATTTCTCATCTCTCAAAAACAGGAAACTTTTCATCCCAAATTTCAGTTTATAGATATTTATTTATTTTTGGTTTTGGGGGGACACACCGGTGATGCTGAGGGGTTACTCCTGGCTATGTACTCAGAAATTGTTCCTGGCTTGGGGGACCATATGGGACGTCAGGGATCAAACCCAAGTCCATCCTGGCTTAGCCACGTGCAAGGCAAATGCCCTATTGCTGTGCTATTGCTCTAGCCCCTATCAATATTTATTGTCATGAAAGTTTATGCATTTTTGTACTGGTAATTATTATTCATTCATAGGAGCTGTGTCCAGGGTCCCACTATATATGGTGATATTCTGGGACCATGGGGTGCCAGGAACCAAATTCAGGGTTTAGCACATATTGTGTAAATACTCTACCAGTTAAATAGACTTATTTCCTGGTCCCTTGAGAAATTCTTTTTGTTTGTTTTGTTTTTGTTTTTTTGGGTTATACCTGGAAGCTCTCGGGAGTTATTTCCAGATCTGCACTCAGATTTCCACTCTTGGCAAAGGAATTTGAATGCTCAAGACATGATAGACAATACTCCATGGGTAGACTCCTCTTACAGTGCTCACTACCATATTGCTTAGTACTCCAGATGTGAAAAATTATGATTGTTCTAAGAATGCTCCATGCACAATCTAATCCAGGAAGCTTCTATCTAACAAAGTTTACCCTCACCATTGATGAGTTGCCTAGAAATTGGAAAACCTCCTTTATCCCGTGTGCTGGCCTCATATTATTTAAGCACTCTGACCCATTCCATAAGAGTTAGTTCTTCAACTGCACAACTGCAACCTATGAATAGATCCCCAATGTGTGTGTGTGTGTGTGTGTGTGTGTGTGTGTGTGTGTGTGTGTGTGTGGACACCTCTATGTCTGTCTAATCTGTTTTGTATATAATGCCTGCCTATGTTGTATATAGTCCCTGTTTTATATATAACCCCATTTCCCCCCACCACCATCTTAAAAATCCTCTTCTAACCTGTAGATGCATTTCCTTGACAGTTATAAATATTAGTGTTTATTTCCATATGTAAAGGTTGCTCCCCCTATCCCTTTTTCGGATCTCATTAGGAAATTCTAGTAGATAAGTCTCACTTAGGATCTGAGTTCAGGTTAGAACCAGGGAATAGAGATTGTTTAGCTTATATTTTACCCCCATACATACTGGTAGTATCATATGGCATTGTTCCTTTTTGCATAGGCACACTAAAATGGGGAAATCTTAAATATAGAAAAAAGTTCTTATTTAGTAGGGATAAAAATTCATAAAATTTATAGTGCAGAGGCACCTTTCACCCTGAACATTGTCATGGGGACTGGACTTAGCCCTCAGTTGATCAAAATTGGCTGTCCAATCCCAAATCTTGAATTCCATCCTCAGAATCAGCATAGTTGTTTTTTTGTTTGTTTGTTTTGTTTTTATCTTTTTTTTATTTAAGTACCATGATTACAAACATGATTATAGTTGGGTTACAGTCACAAACAGAACACCCCCCTTCACCAGTCTAACATTCCCCCCTCCCAAGGTCCCCCTCCCCCATTTCCATCCCCTGCCTGTATTCTAGACAGGCATTCTACTACTGTTATTTGTTTTTAAGTTCAGTAAATTGTTTTTCTTTTTTTTTTTAATTTTTTTCTTAAATGATAAGGGTTTAAAAAAAATAGTAAAGGTGTGATTGTGGCAATCGCAGTTGTTTGCATAGACCCAGAAAGATATGGGGAAAATGGGAAAAAAATCCTTGGCCTGATTACAAGAAGGTCTCACCACCGGAAGTTTATTGGCATAAGACCAACTCTGGGTTCCAGGCATACTGGTCTGTCCAACCCAAGTCATTCTCCTTGGTACCAGTGAAACTTTTTCACACTTTAGCTGTTGTTGGTATCAGGTTCCTATATTTAAAGATTCTGGAATCTATGCATTTCTTTCATCAAAGTCAGGAGAATCAGCATGGTTTCTACACCAGCACAAGGAATCAAGTCTTTAATGACACCCTGGCGTCAACTTGCTCCAGAGTAGTTTCAGCAACAACTTGCTCTAAGGGCAGGTTTCCTACCTTGCCATCTATAGGTGAAATGAAATCAGAAGATGCTCCATGCATGACACCCTGGCTTTGACTTAGGATATGTGCAAAAACAAAAGACCTCTAATTACAGAAGTCTGACAGCTACAAACACAACCAAGTAGAACTTTTCTTGGGATCATGAAGAAAGACCTTCGGGTTAGACAATTAGTATGCCAGGAGCCTGTAGTTAGTCTTATGACAGTATGCTTCATGGGTAGAGACACCCTGGTTTTTTAGGCTAAGGGTATGTCCTTTTTAATTTCCCCTAACATTTGCTGTGCCTATACAAAACAAAAAACAAACAAACAAAAACAAAACAAAACAAAACTGCCCCCATTTTTTAAAATTTTATTGATATCATCTTGATAGGGCTGCCCACCTCTTTCATAGAACCTAGGGACATGAAATACTTCATTTTATTTCATATTTCTATGTCTTTTTGATAACAAACAAAAAGTAGATGGGGCCAAAGGGCCAAGTAGTGTCAAGTGCATTGACTGGGAGGTAAAAATAAAAAAGAAGGTCAGAACTAAAGAAGGTCTATGTAAAAAAAGTTAGAATCAAGAAAATGTTTTAATAAAAGAGAAAATATCAGGGTTTACTCAGAAGTTCTTTACCTTATCAACTGATTTACTAATACTCCCATTGTCTAAGCTAAAAGGTTTGAAAGAGACAAAATGGGGAATTGAAGTTCAGAAACATTTGAGAAACCTATTGGAAATCTAGGTATAAATGAAGATAGCAGGGTGTCTGCTGCCTTGCTTATCACCTTCTTTTATCTTCTGATAAGAATCTTGCTGCTCTTTTTTCTGAACTAGCATTTAACCTTGTCAGCATCTGCAATTCTAAGAGGGGTTGACTCCTGTCAGAGTATCACAACTCACAAGCCACATTGCTTTGTCTGACAGTGATGCAAATTAGAAACATGTGTTGTTGACACAATTGAGTGCACACAGCTGCCCCAGGCTATCAGCAGACACTTGGGCTGGGCTGCTGAGAGCACAGGCCTCTGCTTAAGAGTAAACTCATTAAAACCAGCAAAAAGCTTCAATGAGAAACTTTTTTCCATCTGAAAATGAGGTTTGTGTGTTCAGTCTAATAGACTGTAGATTTCATTTTCACTTTCTCAAACCTCTCTTGACTTGGCAAGTGCATAGTGGTAAGATAACTTCCATCCTACTTGCAGGAATTTCAGAATCAGTGATCCCTGGAAATCAGCAGACTAAGAAGTCATGAAAATTGAAATATTGATTGTTTTTAAAAACTTCATTTGGGAGGTCAGAGCAATAGTACAGCAAGTTGAGCATTTGCCTTGCACATGGCAGACGGGGATTTGAACCCCAGCATTCCACAGAGTCTACCAGCAATGACTCCTGAGTGCAAAGCCAGGAGTAGTAACCACTGAGCCGGGTTTGGTCCAAAAACAAAACAGAGCATTATTTGAAACTATATTTTTAATACTATTTGTAAATGCATAAAGAAACTCAACTTTTAAAACTTTTTCAAAAATATATTTTTTCTTTTTTTTTTCTTTTTTTTCTTTTTTTTTTGGGGGGGGGGTTGGGCCACACCCGGCGTTGCTCAGGGGTGACTCCTGGCTGGCTGCTCAGAAATAGCTCCTGGCAGACATGGGGGACCATATGGGACACCGGGATTCGAACCAACCACCTTTGCTCCTGGATCGGCTGCTTGCAGGGCAAACGCTGCTGTGCTATCTCCCCGGGCTCCCCAAAATATTTTTTTTTTCAAAAATATTTCTGCTGGCATTTTTTTATGGATAAAAATGATGAACACTACAACTGAGACTGAATGTCACTGATCAAACAATACATTTAAATAATTAATAATTACTGGAATTGAAGAAAGGTTAACTTATTCCATACCACTCAACAGTTTTTCTGTCTGTCCTTTGCTTTATTATTTTCTTATCGGTCATTTTAAAGAAGATGACACAATTTATTAGCACAGACACCAAAGTTTTAAAGTGATCCTGATTAGGTTATAAAGATGTTTAGAAAAGATCATAGCAATTGGAACAAATAATAAAGTCCAACTTTTGGTCTCAGGAAAATCCGGGATTCAAAGCAGTTGATTGCATAGTAGTTGGGCAATTACCTTGCATGTGACCGATCCAGGATGAACCTCGGTTCGATCCCTGGCATCCAATATGGTCCCCCCACCAGCCAGAAGCAATTTCTGAGTGCAAAGCCAGGAGTAACCCCTGAGTGTCACTGAGTGTGGCCCAAAAAGAAATAAAAGAGGGGTATAATACCCCAAATTTGGAAAGTAATAACATCCACATTCACTTGGCACTGATCATAGTATACTATGAGTTTATTTTTTTCAGGAGAAATAGAGAAAGAATTGACCTATGCCATGGAAATGACCTAATGGTGGGGTTTCTATACAGCATTGAGACAGGAAGATGTTCTAAGAATGGGTACAAACACAGTCATTCTGTTCTCAGCAGATACAGCCAAGGGAGCAAGTCTGCTCCCTCTGGCCCATATAACAGGGCCAAGCCTGCCACTGGGAAAGAGAGCAATGAATTGGGCTCTGGCTCTGGCTCTGGATGAGGAAAACAATAGCAAACACCTTATTGACTCCCCAGGTAAGGCCCCATCCCAGGCTACTTGCTCTTCCTCAAGGACTGCAGGCCTTTCATCAGACTCTTGAAGAAAGAAGGTTCTGGTCATATTGGATTAACTAAATCTGATTTACAAATTAAATCAAGTTTTATTGAGCAAGAGACTAAGGGACTGAGTTTGTTTTGCTAATTGTTCCATTTTAGAAATAACAGAATTTAAAGATAAAGAAAAAGGAAACTTTTTAAACAACTCAACAGAATTCATATATTGGATAAGAGCAGAAATCCCAATACACTGAGCAGGCTAACCTTGTAATTTCAAATCAGGTATATTTTGCATCAATAAAATAAAAGGCTTGCTAAATAATTTTTTTAATTTTAAGTATTTTTTGAGAGATGCCCAGAAATTCTCCTGGGATTACTCTTGGCTCTGTGCTCAGGAATTATTCTGAGTGCTCAGCGGACCAAATGGGATGCTGAGGATCAAGCCCAGGGTTGGCCACATGCAAGACAAGAGCCCTACACACTGTACTATTGCTCTGGCTCCTAGACTGAGTGATCCTTATGCCTTTTTTATGATAAATATTTCACCCTAATTGAGGCCACAAATGGGAACAGGTCATAGAGAACAGACAATAAATAGGAAGCCAAAAGTCAAATGCAAGTCAAAGCATCAACTTTATGAGTGTCTCTCACCACATGGTTGATGGTCCTTGTGAGTTGTTTACAAGGCAAAAATCAACTTGCCTATATTTTCATGATTACACCTAATTCAACTAAGGGGAAGTGAAAGATGAAACCTGCTAAGCATTGCCACACAAATAAGATACCGACTTACTTAAAGCAGTCACAGCTGGGTTCATGGATTCTGACGGAGGAGAACTGGCTCTAAGAATAATTAACTGGAAAATATACAAGTAAGAAGGATAGCAGTCCCTGAAGTTTTTCTTTCTTCTTGGATGATGCAGAAACAATCACTGGACCATTTGTTTTCCAGCAGCAGAGAAGTAATGGAGAAAAGTTTCCATACTCTGAAAGTATTGCACAAAACACTGGAAGAAGGAAGTGTAATATAGTATCTGAGTAAATTTTGTTGCCCTAGTTTCACATTACAGTGTTATATTAGACTCCAAATACAGTGCTTATTATGATAATGTCGACAAATATTCTAATGTATTTATTTTCCATTTTATTATGCCTGCTCATATGATTTAATGTCCACAGATACTACTGGAATAGGAAACTGCATGCCAAAACTCTTGCTACAGTGCTCACTCACTGAGTATGTTTTTGTAATTAAATTTTCAGTTCAAGCTAGATTACTATTAAATCATAATGTTCATATTTTCAGTTTGCTTTCAGGAAAGAAACCTAAATGCTCAAGACCTATTAGACAATATTTTATGGTGTTGACTCCTTTTATAGTGCTCATTACCATATTGCTTAGACTTAAAAATTATGATTGTTTTAAGAATGCTCTATGCATAGTAGAACCTAGGAAGCCTTTTTTTTTTTTCTTCAGTAAAGTTTGCCCTCACCAATCATGATTTTTCTAGGAATCAGAAAGCCTTACCACCTGACTTGCCAGATTTATATTTTTAAGCACTCTGATCTGTTCTACTTCGGTCAGTTTTTTTCAACTGCGACCTATAGATTGGTCTTCATTGTCTGTCTATGTATGTGTGTGCATATGTATAGACACATCTATGTCTATCTAATGTCTGTCTATATTGTACATAATGCCTGTCTATGTTGTATATAGTCCTTCCCCTTATTAAACAATCTAAACGGGCCTTTTATACTGGCAGGCCACGGGGCAAAGGGTGATGGTATAGGATGCATTCTTAGGAACATTGGTGGAAGGAGGTCAACACTGGTGGTGGGAATGATCCTGATTCACTTTATATCTGAAATCCAACTATGAAGGACTTTGTAAATCACAATGGTTTCAATAACATTTAAAAAATTGTCATTCTAAGCTATATTTTAAAGTTACTTCTTTAATAACAGAAATTTGAAAACCAACTTGCTCTGGCCCTGCATTTAGAGTTGTTTTGAAATTTGGGATGGGGGGTATAAATTAAGATGACTATTACTCAGCAGTAAGTTTTAAGTGTATCGGGGTCAATGTAAACTAGTGGGCTGTAGGCAGTTTTTGATTTACAAATTTCAATTATAATTATTAAGAACTGCAGTTCCCAAACAGAACAGTTCAAAGCTCAGTTATCACAGTATATGAATTATGAGTATTTATATGAAATACTTCTGTTTCTTCTTCATTCCAAAACACACAGAAGATCCTCAAGAAAAATCATAATATGAACTTAAACGTTAATGAAATGAGTTTGGATTTGCTTTGTGGGGTATATCCCCTGTGTGCTCAAAGCTTTCCTGGTTCAGAAATCACTCCTGGGGAGGTCCAGGGACACATATAATGCTGGGGATCAAACCAGGGTTGACTACTTGAAAAGCAAACACCCTGCTCACTCCAGCCCTTGAAAAGTGTTTTTTAATTATACCTTTGCTTCCTCCACAAATGCACATATGTATTTAAATAAAATAAATGTCATCCTAATTTTTTTTAAAAAAGACAATCAACTGCTCAGTAAACTAGAAAGTCACTTACACATAAAACCCTGACTTGATTTGCACCTTGATTCTTCCACTGATATTAGAATCAAGATAACATTTTTTAAAAATCAATGAGATGTTGCCACCCTCCAAGTTTTACTCTCAGTCAGAATTTGAGGCTTTCTGCAGGTCAGATAATCTTCTAGACCATGTTTTCATGTGCTTCTCTCATTCCCTCTACTCCCTTCACCGGATTTCTCCATCACCCCTCCAGTGTGTACATGCACTTCCTGTTTCCAAAGATGTAGTAGCCTAAAATAGACACACATTATAGATCATTTTAATACAGAAATATGAGTGGGTGTAATAGAGAAAGGTTTTGAGATAAGTTGTGGGAATATATAGAACTGCAGTTCCCAAACAGAACAGAAGTCCAGAGAAGAGTTAAAGAGATGGAAAGATAATTAAATAACAAAGAAGACTACTGGTATTGGTGAAAATTCATTAACAAGGTTAAATAAGACTTATCTGAGTCAGGCCAGAAAGATAATACAGCGTGTAGACCACTTGCCTTGCAAACAGACAAACCCAGCAACATCATCCTCCAAGTGTGATCCCTCCAAGAGTGATCCCTGAGCACAGAGCTACAAGTAAGCCCTGAGCACTGCCAGGTGTAACCGCAAAACAAAACAATTAGCTCAGTAAGTGAAAGGGGGCATCCCAGTCAGGGGGTGGGAAGGAGAAAAGGCCTGGCAACAGGAAACAAAATAATAACTTTTTAGATTCACTTTGAATCTTAAGTGCAGGGCAAGAGGTAAGACTCCCTCGGTTTTTGACTATAGGACTATGCTTTTAAAAAGACTCTTCTGTATGCTGTGAAATAGCTAGATAAGTAATTACAAGACCATGAACCAAAAGTATCCCAGTACCTGGGTATATAAATTCTCAGATCTTATTCTGAATATACAAAATTACAAACTCTGTAGTGAGTGTTTCCACTGGTGATTTTGTTGTATACTTTAGCAGTTTCAAAAATGCTGACCTGGGAGCCAGAGTAATAGTACAGAGGTTAAGATGCTTGCTCTGCATGTGGCCAACCTGGTTTTGGTTCCCGGCATCCCATATGGTCTCCCAAAGCACAGCCAGAAGCGATTTCTGAGCACATAGCTAGGAGTTACCCCCGAGACCACCAATTGCTGCCCCAAAACCAAACCTAAACAAAACAAAAGAAATTAAAAAAAAAAAAAAAAACCTGACCTAGACTTCATCCCATACTGAGAATTCTAAAGATCACTAAGCAAGAGTGACATAGTCAAACTTGCTTATTTAAGTTTCTTCCCAGGTTCTTACTTGCTCACAAAACAAAAAACAAAAAACCACCAAATCTACAAATGACAGCATGATGACCAAACTGAAAGAAATCTTGAAACTTCGTGGTTTCCTGAGCCAGTAATTAGTTGCTAGCAAGGAACTTCAGCTAATCAGCTATTTATGGAAGATTATTTCCATTACAAGGTGCATCTAATTTATTAATTCCTTTACTTTATCCCACACCTGGCAGTGACAAGGGCCTGCTCCTGGATCTGTACTCCGAGATCATTCCTGGTGGACTCAGGTAACCATAAGGGTCAGGAGACCAAACCTGTATTGTTCATACGCAAAGCAAGCTCCCACCCCACTATATTAATTCTCTGGCCCCTTGTTGAAGAGGGCTTTTAACTATCGCCTCACTATCTTCCCACCTGTCTTCTCTTTATTATTGTTGATGTTATTGCAATGACTAAAGCTATGATGTTTGCACACTTAGTGCAATGTGAGAAGAGATATCAATATCAAATATTAAACAAATATTCACATAATATACTTATAGACTACTAAAAGTAGTAGATCTGGATTCACACATTGAGATATTAACTTTTTATCAGTCAAAACTTAACATCAAAGTTTATAAAAATTTTATGAAAAAAATTTTGAGAAACTGGTTCATCCTAAGCATAATTCTGTAGCCTCATATTTAGTAGTAGAACATTGTTGCCACCATTTGCACTATTTTTCAATAAATGAAATACAAACCAAGTTACTCATTAAAACTCAGCAAGGAGAGACCAGAGCAGATCCTTTAGCAACTGAGACATCTCCATGAGCATTGCTTTAGTGTAGCTTATTTAATTTAGTAGGTATGAGTCACTTTATTAATAAAACAGATAGGAGTTATAAGTCAGAATTCTCTAATGAAAAAAGATAAATAGGATGGGTGTCTGTTGATGGAGTGGAAAGTATATACACATGCACACACAAAGAGAAGAGATTTGAGAACTGGTTTCTGAACTAGGGAATAAGGTGTCTGCCCTGTAAGCCACTGACTCTGGTTCAGTTCCTAGCACTGCATATTCCCTGAGCACAGAAAAGAGTAGCCTTTGTCACCACTGAGTATGGTACCTTTCTCCCTACTCCTATCTACCCATCCCCCAAAATAACTGGTTTCTTTGAGCCTGGTGGGCTAGAAAGTTTGGAATTTGCAGGACAAGCAAACAGGCTGAAGATTCCAATGGGTGCTGAAGCTGCAGTGTTGCATCCAGAGGCATTCCAGTGGCACTTATTTTTCCTTCTTTCTCCAGGGACCTATTTCTGCCCTTACATTGTAGAAGATAATCTGCTTTACTCATTGTCTACTCATTCAAGATATAGTACAAGTAAACATACCTTCATATAATATTTATACTGATGTGTCACCAACTTAACTACATTTGGAAAGGTTATGAACAAAAGCAAGGAGAAAGTCATTTTAAATTGGGCAAATTTCATTTGTCTCAAAAACCAACAGAATCGAAATTAGTCACCAAAAGTCTGCCACAAACTAAAAATGTTTCATTAAAAACATAGTAACATTTGAGGTTGATTCAGCAGTAGATTGGAATTTCATGAACAACTCTGACCTATTTCTCAGCAACTGGTCGTTTTATCAGAGATATTAATGAAGGAAATGAAATTTGTGCTTGCTTAAAGCTGAGCTCATTCCCAAAGGGAATATTGTCCCTAAAAGTAGTTCAGAAAGAAGTGGCTGAATGATAAACAATATAAGTTGTTTGTACATTTAATCATAAATCATACGTTTAATCACATGAGGTTTTTTTTTTAGTATAAGCTTGTAAACTTCATGGACTAAGTCTCAGCTAACTCCTCTATACACATGTCAAGCTGGACTACACAAATTACCATAAGGTAACCACCCTCATCAGTATTAGCCACATCTGTTGAAGCAGAGCAGCTATATATGAAGAAGCAACTGCCAATGTGCTAAGCTGGCCAAAAGATCTACTTTCATAGAGCAGAGGGTGATAATGGCACTATAATGGATAATGAATTTTTCCTTTGAGTAAGTTTGGAAAGTCAATGATGGCACCTAGTATGAAAAATAAAGACTGAAAACAAGCAGACTAGCCAGGAGCAACTGAGCAGGGTACAGAGCATGCTTCATAGTATAGTAAAGGTGTCTAAAAATTAAAAGAGAATATACTCTGTTATATATACCAATATAGAAAGATGCCAGATAAAGGAGCTCAAGAAGACATGCTTAGATGATGAATAGGATGGCTTCCTAAAGGGGGCAATGTTGAGTTAGAAAGTAAGAGAGTGTTGAGGCACTTGCCTTGCACACAGCCTACCTGTCTGTGTTCAATACCCTGCACCTCATGTGGTCTTCTGAGCATAGAGTCAGGAATAAGCCCTGATTGAGCACAGCCAGGTGTGTCCTCTTCCCCTCAAAAAACACATAAATGAAATAAAATATTATAAAGGGAACAAGATCAATAGCTGAGGAATAATAATGGCATCACAACAGTAAGGTGACATGATGCTCCTTAAAGTGAGAAGCAGATCCTAAGGGTTCTTCTGATTCTAGTAATAATAATAAGATTGTATTATGATTGCTATATAACTCAGATAGTACATTTGTGGCTGTTTATATAACTTTTTGGTTCTGTTGTTGTTGCTTAGTTTCTATGAGATCACTGTCCTGATTCTTTTTCCATTTCTGCTTGCAGTAAAACACCATTCCATGAGCAATCAAGAGAGTTAATGTTACCTAGAATCTGAAAACTAAACATGAGACTTTTGATTAACTGCTTGTCACATAAAGAAATTTTATGAGTCAGGTCAAAACAACCTTAAAATTTTAATTTCCTAAATACGCAAGAGAGAGAAACTTATTCCACTTACGTTTCATTATTACTCACAGAATATATTATGACTATTGTGACTAGTACATAGTAAACCAGCCATTGGGGGCCCTAGGATTGCTCAGTGTGCACTGAATGTCTGCCTTGAAGATATGGGGCTGTGAATTTGCTCCATGGCACAGTCCCACCTGCACTGAGTATGACCCTTAAATCTACTATTTAAGATTTGCAGTGTCATTACAAAGTATGTGATTGCCAGTACATTGCACTCCAATGTGTGTGAGCAACCAAGTGGGTAACACCATGTTGTCACAACAAAACCCAAATGTTAAGGTAAGGGAAATGTATAATTTTTAATTAACAAACAATGGATATTTATACTGTCTTCCACTTAGTAATTCAAGGGTAAAGAATCAAAATGAAAGTCAATCTTTCTGTACCTTAACTTACATTCAAATGTTAATTAAGATTATGCACAGAAAGCTAAATCAAAAAGAAAGCTAAATACATACAATTCATATATGTGCATGTTATGAAAACCAAGATGGGAACTAAATATTTTCAAATCTGCTCTTAACTGGTCATTTATTTATTTGTTCAATCTCTCATTCTAGATAGATTTTCTTAGTTTCCATTCTCTTACAGAATATAAAATCAGCATGACATAGACAATTACTGAAGCATAGAAGAAGAATTTATTTCCTTGATAGGCTAATTAAACTATTACAGTAATTATAGCATCTTTTTGTGACACCTGACAGTGTTCAGGGTTTATCCCTAGCTCTGAGCTCAGGAATCTCTCTTGTTCGTGCTCAGAAGACAGTCTGGGGAGCCTGGAATAGATATACGGTTGGTCTCCTGCAAGACAAGTCCTCTCTATATCCAAAATTACAGTAATTATAAAAACAATAGAGCTAAGAACTTATCTATTATGAAAAATGTTTCTGAATAATATCTTTTTTTAATATCTTATTTAAACACCTTGATTACAAACATGACTGTGGTTGGGTTTCAGTCATGTAAAAAACACCCCCATCACCAGTGCAACATTCCCATCACCAGTGTCCCAAATCTCCCTCCTCCCCACCCCACCTCTGCTTGTACTTTAGACAGACTCTTACAAAAAAATAAAATCGAACTTAAATGTTTATGACTTAGCAAGAAAAAGAATCTAACCTTATCCATAAACAGGAGGAAGAAATGAACAGACATTTCCTCAAAGAAGAAATACAGATGGCCAAAAGGCACTGGAAAAATGCTCCACATCATTAATCATTAGGCAAATGCAAATCAAAACAATGAGATATCATCTCACACCACAGAGTCTAACACACATCACAAAGAACAAGAACAACTAGTCCTGGTAGAGATGCAGGGGGAAAAAGGGACCCTCATTCACTGCTTAATGTCGATTGGTCCAGCCTTTTTGGAAAATAATATGGATATATTTAAAAAAAACTAGGCACCTGTACTTTATATTAATTGCAGCACTATTCACAATAGCTAGAATCTGGAAACAGCCCAAGTGCTTGTGTTTATATTATTGACATATGTCTAGGACACTTTCACTAATAAACTTTGTCTGTCCTTAGGGAACAACTAGACATGAAATATGCAAGTTTTGACTTTTGCCAAGTCCTCATGGCTGAGGTTAGGGTTAGAACGTATCATTCTCATAAAACAAAGATGTATTGTACTATCTTTGCTTTAATCATCATAAACTGAGACGTTTAAGTCATTAGTTCTTTAATTTATTGACTGGCATCTGGGACTTAAAATACAGAAAAGAAAATTATGATAAATTTGTTTCAGAATATTAAATTGTGATGGTTAATTTAGAAATGGGATGAGTGTTGGGCCAAACTCAATTGTGCTTAGAGCTTTTTCCTGATTCTGTGCTCATGGATCACTCCTGATAAGGTTCAGGGGAATATGTGTTGTCATGCACTCTCTCTCTAGTCCCAAGATGGTTATTTTATGTGTATGTTTGCATAGGCCAAATGATGTTTAGATGCTGATAAAAACATTTCTGGGCATATATGTAAAGGGGAGATTAACATTGGTGACCAAGTGACACAGATGACCTTCCTCAATGTGGGTAAGCATTATGCAAGTGACCCATATAACAAAGTAAGAAAAGAGGGGCATATATTTTTTCAGCAAAGACAACCACTCCAAATCTCCAGCATAAAACTTCCTTAAACTTCTAGACTCAGATTGGGTGGTATACCAGCCTCAGAGTTCTCAGGCCTCTGCTTTAGTATTGAATTGACCTACATACTTCTCTAGCCTGAAGACTTCAAACCAGGGACTTCCCACCCTAAACCCAGGTGAGTTCATTTCCATAATCAAATATATAAATATTCCAACAACTTTATATAAATATATATCTATATATATTCTTATTGGTTCTGTTTTTCTGGAGAACCCTAGTACATGAATAATGTTCAGGACATTTGAAATACATAGCTTTTTGAACATAGTTGTGAAGGCATATTTTGAAGTCACAATGTGGGATTTTAGAGGGATTGTAAAACCTATAACAATTGAAAAAAAAACTATAAATGTCATTCTTAGAAAAATTCAGATGTGCACAAATGTACTCCATGATGCATACATGCCTCCTAGACTTTTGAGCAAAGTGCTTACTAAAGACAATATTTATGGAATGGAGGGTCCCATAATAAGTGTAGGAACTTATTGTACCACAATCCCCACAGCCAGTGGTTTATCAGACAATCTGTAGTTCATTTACAGATGTATAAATATAATATGATCTTAGGTTTGAAGTATTTTTTATTTTTTTTTTACTGACTGAAGGTCTGTGATTAACAATATTATTAATCTTGGTTTCCTATGTAAATAATTCCAACACTACACCTATCATCAGTGTACCCAGCTCCCTCCCCACAGGTCCCCTAACTCCCTTCCTTTAATATCCCTTTCCCCCACCAAGCACAAACTCAATTTTGAATATCAGTTATCCAGATGTGCCTTTGGTCTTTTGTTGCTACCCAAAGTATTGATTGTTCTGATAACTTTCTCAACACTCATTTGTGCTCTGGGATATCTCTTTTGTATTCAGAATCAGAATTTTAAACCATTAAACCAAATAATCAGAGCAATAGTACAGCAGGTAAGGCATTTGTTTTAGAGTTATAACAAATAACTCATAACTTATTATGAGTTAGATCCATAGCATCCCATATGAACATCGCCAGCAATGGTTCCTGAACACGACCAGCAATGGTTCCTGAGTGCTCAGGAGTAACCTCTGAGCACTGCTAGGTGTGGGACCCCCTCTCAAAAATAACAAAAAAACAAAACAAGTTTTCTGCGGTTGACCTAGCATTCAACACTCTTTACCCCAGATTCAGGACCTGAGAGAGCCATCATTGCCCTGCCTGTGCCCCCAAACCACCCTTAAGGAGTAGGGGAAGTTGACACCATTTCTGAATTAACTTATCTTAGCCAAATCAGGAAGCTTTTGAATCAGATATGCAGAACTCAGTCAAAAATTTATCCAGAAAGGGCCGGAGAGATAGCATGGAGGTAACGTTTGTTTTGCATGCAGGACTGTGGTTCAATTTCTGGCATCCCATATGGTCCCCTGAGCCTGCCAGGAGCAATTTCTGAGAGTAGAGCCAGGAGTAACCCCTGAGTGTCGCCACAGGGTGTGACCCAAACACCAAAAAAAAAAAAATTTATCCAGAAAGAAATTGGAGATAAATGGACAATCAAACTAAATAAGTATCACGTACTAGTGTGTCTTCAATGTACTCTAGAAGTCAAACTCAGATTTATGTAAGATTTATGTAAGAGGCAGAAGAGGCCTGCCTTACCTCACTTAAGAAGTCCTTTGGGAAAGAAATGGAAATGTAATGAGGTTTCTAAGAAAACCTGGAAAACTATTCTAGTAAGTGGAATATATTTATGACAGTGAAAAAAAATGTTTAATCACTTGAAGGAAAAATAACAAATGCATGCATAGATCACCAATAATTAAAGGTATCAAAGTTAACTTTTACAAATCCTCACTAGCTGAAAAGCATATCTTTTACAAGATATACAAAAGGATGTGCAGATTCTCAGAGCTACACTTTAAAGTAAAAAAACATTTTACTCATATATATATTTGGCTATATATATTTGATATATATATAATCCATATATATATAAGCCAAGCTTTTTAAGGGTAACTTACTGTCATTTGTTGTCATTATTTTCATTCTTTACAATAT
The DNA here is from genome assembly GCF_024139225.1 of Suncus etruscus. Lineage (NCBI taxonomy): Eukaryota > Metazoa > Chordata > Mammalia > Eulipotyphla > Soricidae > Suncus > Suncus etruscus. The sequence goes on along the minus strand of NC_064849.1, from coordinate 38,324,088 downwards.
AATATATGGAAATATCTATCACTGAAATTCTTCCTAACACTTGTTTCATTATAACTTATCTGCAAAACAATGGTATTGCTTCTATATATAGGGATTTATATATATTATATTTATATATAGGAATTTACTCCAGCTTAATGTTAAGGATTTTAAAATTATTTGTCTCTAACTTTATTATTTATTGTGGATTGCTTTCTCACTTCAGCTTCAGAAAAGAACAATTCTATTTCCTGTTTCCCTTCATTTCCTGTTTTTATACGTGGGAACAAGTAAAATATAGTCACATCTGTATTAATAATCTGAGACTGGAGAGACAGAACAGAAATTAAAGAGTTTGACTTGCAAGCAGCCAAAATCAGTTTGATTATACCAGCACAGAATATGGTCCCCTGGTTACCCCCAAAAGTGACCCCTAAGCACAGAGACAGGAGTAGTCCTGAGCACAACAGGATATGGTCCCAAAATGAAATAAACCAGAAATATGACCTGTCCTCTTTGCTCATCTGAAAATGTCTGAACATCAATTCTCACTTTACCCAATACAATTATTTTAGGAAAAATTGCTTTAAAGTTTATTTTTCCTTCATTCCATATCCATTTATATTCTTCCCCCAATCTTTATCCTTCATCTACAGTCTCTACTGAGTTGTGATCTATCAGAAACACCCTTGACTTGATGGTAATAGCACTCTGGATTGACTTCTGAATCTCTTTTCTTTCTTTCTCTCCTCTCCTCTCCTCTTTTCTTGTCGTCTTTTCTTGTCTTGTCTTTTCTTGTCGTCTTTTCTTGTCTTGTCTTTTCTCCTCCTCCTCCTCTTTCTCCTCCTTCTCCTTCTCCTTTTTCTCCTCCTTCTCCTTCTCCTTCTCCTCCTTCTCCTTCGCCTTCCTTCTTCTCCTTCTCCTTCTCCTTCTTCTCCTTCTCCTTCTCCTTCTCCTTCTTCTTCTTCTTCTTCTTCTTCTTCTTCTTCTTCTTCTTCTTCTTCTTCTTCTTCTTCTTCTTCTTCTTCTTCTTCTTCTTATTCTCGTCCTCTCTCTCTCTCTCTCTCTCTCTCTCTCTCTCTCTCTCTCTCTCTCTCTCTCTCTCTCTCTCTCTCTCTCTCTCTCATACTTTTCCCTGGTTTCCCAGGTGCATCCACTATCAGCAGCATATAGGCAGCTTTTTTACTGCTAAAATCATGCTTTGAAGGTTGAATTGGGAAATAAAGCATGTGGAAAGTTTTAAGAAAAGCTTTCTTGATGGATGTCAGTGAAGACAATATTCAATATAAATATGCTAGAACCTCTGAATTGTCTTCTAGCTTATAAAATGCAAAGTCTATTTTATAATACTTACTTATCTTTTTATAAATATATCAACAAAGTTAAAAAGGCAATTAATTGGAAATGATATTGTAAATAGGCAAAAATAATATAAGGTATTATAAATCAATATTTTGTAGTACTCAAGTAGAAGAAACTATTTGGAGGCACATAGAAAACAATTAATAGTATTGACAATCTAATGCTTGCTGCATAAAATTTCAGAATATACCAGAAAACAACTTCTAATATACTTAAAGGGGTTTAAACCCCATAAACAAAATATTTTATCACACTTTTAAAAAAACTAAAAATCCCTTAGCACAGAACCAGGAGTAATCTCTGAGTACAGCCAGATATGGCTCAGAAACAAAACAAAACTGGTTTCTGTCCTTATTATACTTGTTTTCATGGAACCATTTTTGAGATGAAAAGGAACATTTATTTATTTCTCCTTTTATTCTTTTTTATATTGTACAGGGGAAAAGCCCATAGTTTTTTATAGGTTTTTATAGCTTTAAAAATATTGCAGGAAGGGGCCAGAGAGATAGTGTGGAGGTAGGGCGTTTGCCTTTCATGCAGGAGGTCAGTGGTTCGAATCCTGGCATCCCATATGGTCCCTCGAGCCTGCCAGGAGTGATTTCTGAGCGTGGGGCCAGGAGTAACCCCTGAGCGCCACCAGGTGTGACCCAAAAACAAAACAAAAAAAATATTGCAGGAAATGACTTCTACAAATAGAGAAATTAGAGAATTTCTAATTCACTATAATATCCATGATACAACATTCAATTACAACATTTAAATCCCCAAAAGGTTTAATCTAGTTGACTAAAACAAGCAGAGAGGCTAGTAGAATTTCTAATAATTTCAATAAATAATAAATAAGTTATTTTCAATAAATTATTATTTTGGGAAGAAAAGAGATTCACAGTCAATCTGTCACAGACACTTAATTTTCCTATTTCAAAATAGAAACTTTTAGAGTTTATTTTTTCACTGCTGCAGGGAAAAATTGCCATCATTCTTCTAACCTACAATTCAGAGTTCAAACGCATTAACTCAGTAACACTTGTAGAATCTGGCTTCTGTTGCTGTAGGTCTTGAAACACATCATCTCTCCAAATACTCTTCAGTTCACACAAATCCTGATCATTTTGGTACTACGTGTACTGGGTTGGTTGTTTGAAGTGTATGAAGGAATGACGAGAAACAGTGTCATAAAGGTCTATTAGCAACCATTCTCTTTCCTTTCCCTGGAATTCCTTTATCAATGTGCATTCATACATCAAAATTTAGCACAAGTATGAGTTCCTCTGGAAAATTTTCTGGCCTTAGCCTGATTTATTTATTGCTCCTCTGGGATTTTAGACCATAACTGTCATCTCTCTGACCTAGCATTCATAACACAACAGGCAACTGCATTTCTCCCACATGTTAGAGGATAAGGACCTTCCTCAACATGCTTAAATTTACTTTATTCCCCAACATGCAACTCAAATGCTACAGGTATTTGTTAACTAAAAGAATGAAAGTAAATTAACAAATAATGTGATCTAAAGATAATACAGGAGATTAATTATGTATCTTACAAGTATAAAAATTACTGCTGGGGGCCGGTGAGGTGGCACTAGAGGTAAGGTGTCTGCCTTGTAAGCGCTAGCCAAGGAAGGACCTTGGTTCGATCCCCCGGCATCCCATATGGTTCCCCCAAGCCAGCGGCAATTTCTGAGCACTTAGCCAGGAGTAACCCCTGAGCATCAAACAGGTGTGACCCGAAAAGCCAAAAAAAAAATTACTGCTGGATGTTTAGACCTTATCTTACACTTGGTCAACATGTGTTCTTTGATCATTGACACCACATATGGTTCCCTGAACCCCACCAGGAATGGTACTCTGAGTCAGAAGTAAGCCCTGACCATGACCAGGTATGACCAAAATCCAAAAAGAATATTGAACAAAAAAGCACTACTACATGTTTTTTTTTCTGTATAGTCAAATTTTTTATTTTTATGCGAGAGAAGGTAATGTCTACTTCTCTAAGAATCAAGTAGGTAACCCAAGAAATCAACTTAGATAATTTTCATTGTTCATCAAAAATATCAATCACTCTTACATGTTAATAAATATAAGTCAAGATCCTCTACAAACAGAAAGAATAAGTGAAACTACATTCCTTTTGTATTCAATGTACAAATATTTTCATGGGATCCCTAGACTTTGGTAGACATTTCCTGGTGGTCCAGAGTTTCTTTCAAACAATGCTCAGGAGAGGACAAGATTCCCCCAAATAAACCCACAATAGAGATGGTAGCAAAAGATTCTTTGGTAAATGCAAGAATTACCTTGATACAGACTCGGGGCATATTTGTACTATGAACCATGACTATGAAGCAGAGAAATATAACAATTAGTGAACCATAACCTTCTGTTGGTATGAGTCTTGTCATGGCACACTTGTGAGTCATCTTCATGGCCAACATGTGAATCATACCAGCACCAACAAAAATAACAAAGCATAAGCATCACCTTTCACTTCCATCTCCTGTTGTGCCCCCTCTTTTCCTCCTGTTCCATAGGCTATGAACTGGTCGTTTCTGTGACTGTTACTGTAAAAGTTAAAATATAAAATACTGCTCCCAACCTCTTCAGAAGGTTGGAATGCTAGGTGGATGAGTTCTGGCCCAAGCAGGATATTGTAAGTAGAAACATCCCAGGTAATATTTTTTATTAATCTGCTGTTTTTCCAATTATTTAAAGAAAGATGCACCTAGAACTATCCTCCTTCATACATATTTCAAGTTTAAAATTAGAACTTCAGCATTTATCTTACAGCCAGAGAGAATCAAGCTATTGCATTCTGAATGGCAGTAAGTAAAAAGAAAAAAACTTGGCGCTCTCTGTCTCTCTCTCTCTCTCTGTCTCTCTCTCTGTCTCTCTGCCTGTCTGTCTGTCTGTCTGTCTGTCTGTCTGTCTCTCTCTCTCTCTCTCTCTCTCTCCCCCTCTCTCCCTCCCTACCCCCTTCCTTCTTCTCTCTTTCTCTCCCTCCCTACCTTTCTCTCGCCCTCAAGCTATCTCCCGGACCCTCTTTTTCTGCCCTCCCCCCCTTCTCAGTTTTTGGCCCACACAGGAGCATGCTCAAGATTTACTCCTAACTCTGTGCTCAGAAGTTGCTCCTGGCATGCTCATGCTCCGGGGACCATATGGGTTGCCAGGAATCAAACCCAGGTAGAGAAAAAAAAAAAAAAAGATAAAACTTGGGCTCTTATGTGGACTGACTGTCATCTGTCATTTAAGTATCACCAACCCTATGTTTTAAAGCAACTTTAGATTGTTGCATGTAATTAAATCATTCTTAAATAAAGCCACTCTTAAATCAAAGATATAGCATAAGGGTTAAGGTGCGTGCCTTACATGCTATTTATCTCAGTTCAAACCCCATCACCCCATGTCACCTCATCACCCTGACCCTTATGAGCAGTGACTTTTGAGCCAGAGCCATTAAGCCCTGAGCACTGTTGCATATAACCTAAAAACCAATAAAATAAATAAATAAGATGCAACTCACAGTCACCTTCTTTAGATACTAATTAACTACAAGTGATACTAAGGGGGTGGCCAGAGAGATAGTATAGCAGATAATGCATTGTCTTGCATGCAACCAACCCAAATTTGATCCCTGTTATTACATATGGTGTATTGAGCATCACCAAAAGTAATCCCTGAGTGCAGAGCCATAAGTAACTCCTGAGTGTTGACAGGTATGATGCCCACCCCCCAAAAAGTAACCATCAATGATACCTAGGTTACACAGCAACACTGAGAAATCATTTAGGCACTCATTACTCATTTACAAAATAGTGTTCTTCAGCACTATAGGCTGAGACATTTAAATCTAATAAAGGACATTGTAAATATGTTAATCTTTTCAAATTCAGTTTTCAAGAGAAAACACCACTATGAATAAATCTGTGGCACATTCATGCTAAGATGAAACAAATTATTCTGTAATTTTCCCCTGGCTTCATTGTGGACACAATATGGATTTAGTGCTAAAAGTAAAAGGGAAAATGTAATGCTTTAAATAGGAGCAAAAAAATTTATTGAATAAAAAAATGCATCCTGATAGACATCTAAAATTCTAAGAATCAAAAGTGAACTATTTAGGTCAAATACAAACCAACTGTTTATAATAGTCACCATCTGATTTTATGATTAAAGTTAGAAGAAAACTAGGCTTGGATTTCAGTTTTTGTTTATTATTTTATTCAACGAATTTTGGTTACAATGATGTGATGCATACTTACCTAACAGGAACATTTTTCTAAGAAATGAACCCACCTCTAAGACAAAGTGTATCAAATGCTTACTAGGTATTGTCCATTTAAACACTAACTCTGTGATAAGAAGATTCTTTTCACCATTAAAGAAATTACGATGTCAAGATTTTAAATACCACAGCTAGCAATTCGGAGAATGGGGCTCAAAGATTCTTCAAGTCAAACCCAAAGCCCTATTTTCTCACCACTATGCACAACGTACCCAAATATTTCCCAAACAGTAGCTATTCTTAATCTTCTTTACCAAACATAAAGGTTTCTGTGACTGACACTTTCATTAGACTATTTTTAAAGACATTGTTTTCAATAGTTTCCTTCCTCCTCTTCCTCCCCCTTCCCTGAAGGTTTAAGTATCTTAGGAACAATAAAGATTCTACTATATTTTAGGGTCTTCTTAAGAATTTACTTACTGTTGACTCTTGGCAAGATGGCCTAAGGCTGTTTTGTGCTTAGCATTTTCCCAATCTGGCAGGTCTGGTAAGGAGATTTAAATACATTAGTAATTTTCCTTCAATAAACCAGACCTCCAGAAGAAGTTTAATGACATAAAGAATGGGGTGCTTGGTCATATTTTATCTCTCATAAAATATGTTTACATGTAAAAAATTAAATCTTTGAAGATAAGCATTATTGTGATGTAAAATATCATGCAAGAAAAAAAATCCAGGCTGCATGTCATGTCAAAGGAAATAAATGTGTTATTGATTAAAAGACTGACATGAAATCTCACCAACTGGAAATCAGGAGGGCTATCTGCAATATTAATTAGCCAGGCTCCAGATTCTGTATCTGGTTTTTAATATAGCTCTTGAGACCTACTGATATAAAGACTCAATCCTGGTTATCCAAACTGTCTTCAATTAGTCTCTATTTAAATATCACTATGAAGGAGAAGGAAAGGTCTTAATTTTTTTGTTTTGTTTTGTTTTTGGAGGGTCACACCCATTGATGCTCAGGGGTTACTCCAGGCAATGTGCTCAGAAAGGTCTTTTTTTTTTTTTTTTTTTTTTTTGGGCCACACCCGTTTGATGCTCAGGGGTTACTCCTGGCTATGTGCTCAGAAGTCGCTCCTGGCTTGGGGGGACCATATGGAACGCCAGGGGATCGAACCACGGTCCGTCCTAAGGTAGTGCTTGCAAGGCAAACACCTTACCTCTAGAGCCACCTTTCCGGTCCCAGAAAGGTCTTATTTTAAAAGACTATAAAATTACAAGCTACAATCATATGATGTTGAAACATTAATGAAGAACCAAATGTGCCATAGTAGTAAAATGCACGTATGGTATGTATGAGACCTTGTATACAATCCTTGGCCCCACAAACACATTCAAAAGAGCTGAAGAAATAGTTAAATGTGTTGGATGTATGTTTTGTGTGCAGGAAACATAGGTTTTATCCCCAGTAGCACATGGTCCTTTAGAACGTGTGCACACCCCTTATAGTGAACCATGAGCACCTCAAGTGTATCCAAGCACACACACACACACACACCAATTCTAAATGACAGAAATTAATTCTCTTGAATTTTCTAGTAACAGCACATCTTAGTGTAATTTTATGTGTTGCATATATTTAATTTTCAAGGCAGAAAGAAATATGAGTAGAAAAGATTTTTATGAGCTAGGCATATAGATCAAAGTGTTACAAAACAAAAATGCCCTCTGCACTCCTATTTCAGCACAGCACTATTTGCAATAGTCTGAGTCTGAAAACAACCTAGGTGCATGACAACAGATGAGTAGCTAAAGAAACTATGGTACATCTACACAATGGAATACTATGCAGGTGTTAGGAAAAATAAAGTCATAAAATTTCTTATACATAGATAGATATGGAGATTATTATGCTGAGTAAATGAGTGAGCTGGAAAGGGATAGACATAGAATACTCTCACTTATTTGTGGAATATAAGAAAAACAAGAGAGTATGATAATAATATTCAGAGACAATAGACATAAGGGTCAGAGATAGAACTGATCACTCTTCACAAGCTTTGGACAAGAAGTTGGCACTGAAAAGGAAAAAACTAACAGGCAAGGCACCCTTCCATTAACAATCGTGCAAACCACAGAGTCAAAAAGGAAAAAGGGGGGAAAAAAGAGAAAAAAGCAGTTTGACACTCCTAGGGCAAGACAGGGGTGGGAAGTAGGGGGTTGGAGGGAAATGGGAGACACTGGTGATGGTGACTGAAGGGTGCATTGATGTGGTGTACATTGTATGACTTAAACCCAACAATGAACAAATTGTAACCCCAGGTCTTAAATAAAGCCTTACAATAAAAAAATTAAAAACCACTTAACAAAACAAAACAAACAGTGAAGAGTTAGTATGTGTGTTTTGCATGTGTGAAACCATGAGTTTTATCCCAGGCACCTAAGCCCTCACCTCCACCATATCAACACTATTGAATTGTTGGCTGGATCACAGGAAGTGATCCCTGAAACTTCCAAACCAAACACTGCTTGGAAGAATTTTTTTTTCGGGGGGGGGGGGTGTCTTTTCTTTTTTCTTTTTTTTTTTTTCTTTTTTGGGCCACACCAGGAGGCGCTCAGGAGTTACATCTGGCTTTGCTCTCAGAAATTACTCCTGACTAGGGGGACCATATGGAATGCTGGGAATTGAACCTGTGTCCATGCTGGGTCAGCTGCATGCAAGGCAAACACCCTACCGTTGTGCTACCTTTCCAGTCCCTAAGGTTTTTGCCAGACAGAGATTTTACTTATATCTCTACTAAATGAATCTGAGTCAAACTCAGATTTAATTCCAAGTTTTGCCACTGATAATCAACAATCTGACATCAGTTTTTATCTTTAGTTTAGGCATGTCCCGCTCTTTAATTCTACAAGTCTGATAATTTATTTATTTCTAGATTAGTTGAATATGATTTGAGAAAACATGATTTTTAGCTTTTTGGTAATTATTTATGGTCAACATATGACCATTTTTATTAATATTATGCTTCAAATCAAAGTATGTTCTGAAGTCAAAGAGACCAGGTCAAATTTATTGATGACATTTAAGTCTTTAGTATCTGCCCTTTCCTTTCCTGAACATTAATTATAATAAGTACTTTAAAATCTAATATGATAAGAATTTATATACTTCTACTTTTTTTTCTTTCTATATTTTGAAACTTTTAATAAATGACCTTTAGAAAGTAACCTTTAACTTTACTAAACCCAAAGTCAACGACAACAGAATCGATATCCAATTTACAACAAGCTGTACAAGTGGGGACCAGTTACACTAGTGTCCTGGGGGGTAAAGGAGGGAGAAGTGGGATGCATGCTGGGAAAAGAGATGGAGAGAGGACAACACTGGTAGTGGGAATTCCACTTATTCATTATCAATATGTATCTTAAATATTACTGTGAAAGATTTGTAAATCACTTTGGCCATAATAAAAATTAAAAAATAGAAATAATCCAAATAATAAACAGTGAGGGGGATAATCCAAGTATTGTACAGCCATACAATTGACTTATTTTGCAACAAAAAAGGCAAGAATACTAGTATATGGTACAACATGGATTAATCTCAAATTATGCTAAATTAAAGAATTCATATATAAATAAAAAAGAAAGTAACCTTTAACTTTAATAACTTTAATATACTTTTATTGTCTTCATGTTGGTTTCATTTTATTATTTGACCAGCTTTTTGGTTATTTAGAAACTAAAGGGTGTATCTATTTTAAGTTCTTTTACTTTTAATCTTTAGGTGTAATTTATTTATTGGTTTTGAGGCCACATGCGGTGGTGGTCAAGGAATCGAACTGGGTCTGTCCAAGGTTGGCTGCATGCAAGGCAAACACCCTATCACTGTGCTTTTGCTCCAGCCCCTGCAACTTTTTTCTGTTGTAAGTGGCTATGTTAGGAATACAAATACAAAACGTATTTGCATTGTGTTTTTAATCTCCCTCAACGCTGCTTCCCGTGCTCCTCAGGTTGTGCTCTGATGATGCTCTGATGACCTCTCATGCAGGCTGATGCCACAGTATACTTCCCTCCTCAGTGCCTTAACTCATGGACCGAGTGTGTCATTATTCTGCTGTATGCTTCCAATGGGTGCCCTAAGGCAACACTACCTCCATTTACATTGATTTTACTTGAGTCAAGGTCCAGACTTTTCTGAACCCACCAAGTACTAGGATAACATTAGGAACTAAGTTTCCTGAATTTGTGAATTGATATCTTGTATATTCTTTTTTTGTTGTTTTGTTTTTGTTTTTTGGGCCACACCCAGTGGTGCTCAGGGGTAACTCCTGGCTGTCTGCTCAGAAATAGCTCCTGGCAGGCACGGGGGACCATATGGGACACCAGGATTCGAACTAACCACCTTAGGTCCTGGATCGGCTGCTTGCAAGGCAAACACTGCTGTACTATTTCTCTGGGCCCAAATATCTTGTATATTCTTAATAATTCTCAGCATTGTCTCCTCATTTGTCATGTCTGGCCCTTTTTCTCCTCTTAGAATACACACTACATATATTCTTTCTCACTCCATCAACCAAGACTTTTCTCTTTGTGTGTGTGTGTGTGTGTGTGTGTGTGTGTGTTTTAAATGTCTCTCTAGTATGAACAGAGTCTTCTTTTGTTTTTGTTTTGGGACCAGACCTGGTTGTTGGGTTAACCAGTTTTCACCCTAAAGAAAGATGGCTTTCTCTTTTCATGTAAAAGGCTCACCTAGGCAGGAAGACTTTCTAGATGGGACCTTTGCCTTCACTCACGTGGCCATGGTGGGTGATTTTAATTTCCCAATAAACACTGCAGTCTTGGCATGCCACCTCCTCTTTCTCTACAAGGTGGAAAGAGTGTTTCATCCTTGGCCTGGTTTGGATTATTTCCTGTGGTGGCCCCTGCTCCAGACCCACTTTCCTGAGGTGGGATCACAAGACTATGGAGTCCCACAAGAGGTTGTGATTAGGGACTACTCCCAGCATGGTGTTTTAGAATTGCCCCTAGTAAGTAGTTATTGCTCACCAAGTGTTGTCCACTTGATTGTGGTGCCAGGAATGTCATGCTCAGACTGTATTCAGCACATGGAGTAGTGCTGGGCATTGACTCATGACTTCCTGTGCCTTCAAGGCAGACACTGAGGTAATCCTGTGCCCTTAATTTCTTACTTTCTATTTAGGCTCATCCAGTTTGTGTTGATCTCTTTGCCTGACTTATATGTTGTGACCCATAGTTTGGTCCATTGTTCAACTTTTTCATCATTCTTTCTGTCATTCTTTCCTCATCATGCTTGTTGGACTATGCTTGACAAAGCTGGAGTTCAAACATCTGCCTTCTCTCTGCCTTTGAGCTCCCAGATAGTGGGATAGTTGGGGATGGGGGGAGAGGCACGAAGGGAGTTGGGGCAGAGAGGGATCACCCCACAAGATAGCAGACGAGTTTTAGGTCAAGTTTAAAATTCAATCTCAGATTCAGCCTCAAATCTCTTCCTGCTGCCCATCAAACCAACTTTGCTGCCCTAGTTTCCCACTCTCAAAAGTGAGGTTTTTGTACTTTCTCTTTTCCTCAAACTTCCTTCCTCTCATTTTCATCTTATGATCTTGTTTTATTCTCCATTGACAACACAGATGTAGTGAGGGGGATCTCTATTTTCCCCATCAGAAACTATGCAAATATTCTGTTAATTCCCTTCATTTGAAATTAAGAGAACCTCCCTTCTCATAAAGAGCAGTTCCACTGCCTGAACTTTTGATTGTCTCTTCTGTGTTTCAATATCTCTTATTCTAATTTTACTCAGATAAAGGGGTGCAGAGCTGGGCTCTTTCTCCTTATATTGAATAATTCATGACTGGACAACATAGATAAAAGTGGAAATGTATTAAAGGATAGTGCACACCTGGGCATGGGTATAGGTACTCTCAAGGCATAGTTTGAGCTTTGGTGTGAGGCCTTCTTAAAGAGGGATATAACTAAAGAGAATTACATGCAGAAGTGGTTGAGATCATTTTGAAGTGATGCTTGCTCACACACTGTATGTGTGGTTATCATCTAATTATGCATGTAAACTAAAATGTATTTGGGGCTTAATTAGAAAAAATGTGTAATAATAGCAGATACAAACCAACTAGCTAGACTGCATGGTTGACATTCCTTGAAGCTGCATAGTATTCCACTGTGTATCTGTACCACACCTCTATAAAACACTCATCTGTAGTTGGACATGGTTTGATTCCATATCCTAGCTATTGTGCTAGATGCTGCAGTGTATAATGATGTGCATGTCTTTACAAAGAAATGTTTTTGTGTCTTGAGGGTAGGTGCCAAGGAGTGAAATTGCTGGGTCATAAGAAGCTCCATTCTTTATGATATTGGGGGAGAAAACCAGTGTTTGTTAAGTATGTCTTTAATAAAGTAGTACATGTATTAATTTGATTTGTTAATATTTTGAAACAAACAAAATGTCCTTTTAATGTTAATAGAAAATGCATCTTCTTTAAAAAGAAGTTCTGTTTTCTCAGAAGCTTCATATTAACAATACTATTAATGATAGGGTTTCTGGTACACACTAGTCAAAACCACATCTTCCACCAAACTGTCAAATCCCCCCCATCATTAACTCATGTCCCTTTCTATTCACCCCCTCATCCTTTCCCATTAATCTCAATTCTATACTTTTTTAAATGTTAGAATTACATTAAAAAATACATTGCAGCATAAGCTAAGCCTGAAGAGCTCTCTCTAGTCTAGACAGAGGATGTGCATCTTTTTTTGTGAGATGAAAGTAAAAAAATCTGATTGACAAAAGATGAAATGCTATGCTAAATGTCCATATTCAGTGGCTACCAGTATCAAAGGATCAGAGGGCCATATAGAAAAACAAAATGGGGAAAAGTGGTTTCAGGAGCTCTCAAAACGAACAGATGGATGTTGCAGAAAGACCCAAAAAGAACAGAAAAGAAAGGCGACATAGTGCCTGAAGTTTAATGAGTTTTCTTTGTTATTTTTCCCACACCACATTTATTCTTCCTTCCCTGTTGAATTAGCAAGACCAGGGAATTCAGGAGTCCACTCACAGTTATTCCATCTTGGTACAACTAGAATTTAGGCAACATAATTTTTTTTCTATAGATGTAGAATGTAGGGACTGTTTGATGCACTATAGGCTTAAGCATCCCTACACTCCACACTCTAAAATGTTAGTAGTATTTCTAGTCATGACAGATGTCTAGGAGGGTGGGGGGAGGGAATTCCTCCCTGGTTAAGAAACACCATGACAATAAATACAATAATCTACTGTATGGTTCCACTGTGAAATTAACTCTAATTAAACTGGAGTTACATCCATATATAATTGAGCTATCAGTTGTGTCTGAGGCATTACTATTATACCAGTTTTTTGTCTAGAGCTGAGCTGCTCACAAGACTCTATGAGCACTTGAAAATTGGCTACTCCATTATTCACAATAGCCAGATTCTAGAAAAAATCCAAGTAGCTGAGAACAGATGAGTGGATAAAGAAATTGTGGTACATCTACATAATGGAATACTACACAGCTGTTAAGAAAAATTAAGTCACTAAATTTGCTTATACAGAGATGGTATTCAGAGATGTATATGGAAAGTATTATGCTGAGTGGAAATAAGTCAGAAGGAGAGGAACAGACATAGAATGACTGCATTCATTGGTAAAATATAAAAAAGATAGTATGGTAATAGTTCCCAGAGACTATAATAGAGATGAGGGCCAGGAGGTCCATGGTAGGATGCTAGTCATATATAGCAAAGGAATGCAATTAGGGCAGAGGAGAGACCACTATGACAATGATAATTGTAAATGATCCCTCTGGACAAAATTTGGGTGCTGAAAGGAGATAAATTGATATACATAATACCCCTTCCATAACATTACTGTACAATACAGTATATAAAAGGAAAAAGAAGAGAGAGAGATAAGAAAAATGTCTGCCTTGAAGGCAGGCAGAGGAAGGGCAGGGGGAAGTATGGGAGAGAAACTGGAGATATTGGTTGTGAGAAATGTGCAGTGGTAAAGGGTATTGTACACTATTTTGAAACTCTATCATGAACATCTTTGTAATTGTGGGAAAAAAACCCAACTGTATTATAAACAACCTTGTAAACTATATTTATTTAGATAAAGTAATTTTTAAGAATCAAAAAATAGGGGCCGGGCGGTGGCGCTGGAGGTAAAGGAGCCTGCCTTGCCTGCGCTAGCCTAGGACGGACCACGGTTCGATCCCCCCCCCCCCCCCGGCGTCCCATATGGTCCTCCAAGTAGCCAGGAGCAACTTCTGAGCGCATAACCAGGAGTAACCCCTGAGCGTCACAGGGTGTGGCCCAAAAACCAAAATAAATAAATAAATAAATAAATAAACAAACAAACAAATAAATAAGAATCAAAAAATAGTAGCTATTTCAAATGAAAAGTTGTAGTGAGGATGCAATGTGCACCAACATTTGACTTAACATAAAAACCATGAAAGTAATGCATCTCAATCTTTTATGTTAACTAAATTTTTTGGGAAATTCTTTACTGTGTGAAATGCGTTAGAATTAGTTCTACCTGTTTAATTTTCCTTTTTTTTTTTTTTTTTTTTTAAATAGGGGATATGCCCCTCAGTGTAGAGGGCTCCAGAGGCCATTCCAAGAGATATGACACAGAAGTACAGGCCTTCCACTTTGGTGCTAAGGCCCTGAGCAGAGGTATTGAGGATTGATCTCAGGGTACACCCCTCTGAGACATATCCCTGGTCTGTTCACTTTTATTTTTTTCCAAAGTCATCAGAAATTTCTAAATATATTTCTATTGTACAGCAATGGCCTAGAAACTTAAAATAATTTAGCATTATTTTTAATGAAAGTCTAATAGTCCTATGAAATTGGCTTTTTGAACATCATAATTCTTTATTTTCATGCCTTAATGATTTTTCTTCTTTGACCCAATTGCTCTTGTTCCAATGTTTTATTCTTAGTGTTTCAATTGGTTCTTTTCTGATTGTTGGTTTATCTTCATGTTGCTCTTTGTCATTCTCATGCATATCTGACTCTTTCATAGGCTTGGGAACTTTTCTAGTTGGTTGTTGAATTGATTCTGCAGCGTCCATCATACTTAGAAAATCATAAGCAGGAAGAGGAGGTTTCCATTCCTGAGCAGGTAAAATTGCTGGAATTAAGAGGGAAAGAGATAAAGATATATACATTTGTCATATGATAAAACAGAAAAAATGTTTTATTTTGAAAAGTGTATTTGTAAGTCCAAAGACTTTATTCATTTTACTTATATAGAAAAAATACCGTATTTTTAATTGTCACTAAGAAACTACTAACCAATTCTATTTTATATTACATTTTAAGCTTCTAAGAGTGTGAATAGAAAAACAAAGGCCTATCATCTTAAACTCATTATATCTTTACTAGGGATATAAAAATTAGTAATATGTGGGGCCATAGAAGGTTAAAGCCTTAACCCATATCTTGGTGGTTTTTCTGGTTTGTTTGTTTGTTTGTTTGGTCACACCGGGCAGCATTCAGGGGTTACTCCTGGCTCTATGCTCAGAAGTCACTCCTGGAAGGCTGGGAATCGAAATGGAGTCCGTCCAGGTTGGCCGCATGCAAGGTAAACACCCTACCACTGTGCTATCACTCCAGCCCTGTTAACCATATCTTACAAATGGCCAACCGCAGTTCTGTCTCTAAAACTACATAAGGTGCACAAATCCCCATCATGAGTGACCCCTTAACACAGAGCTGCAACTAAGCCCTGAACACCATTGAGTGAGGCTCTAAAATTATAACCAACAAATAAAATAAAAAACATGAGCTTACTATTTGAGCAGCACCCCAAGTCCCCCATTCCCCATTTTTACATCATAGAACTGTGGTACTATTTTGTGAATCATTCCAGGAAAAATAATTGGAACATATCTATCAAATTATCATTTTTATTTGGGGGGACTTTCCAAAGCAATGCTCAGGAGCCTCAAGACCACTATTATTGTGATATACAGATAAGAAATGGGGGTTGTGGTGTAGGGATAGTATGAAAGTTAAAGTGCTTGCCTAGCAAACACCAAAACACATATTCCATGTGGTTACTGGATCATTGCCAAGATCCCTGAATACACTCCTGGCGTGTGTGTGTGTGTGTGTGTGTGTGTGTGTGTATGTGTGTGTGTGTGTGTGTGTGTGTGTGTGTATTTAGGGAACAATAAGGGGTTACCAAGTATTGAATTCAAGAAGTAGATCGCATGTCAGGCAAATGCTCTATGCACTGTACTATGACTAAGGCTCCACTTATTTTCCATTTTTGAGAAAACTTTTGATTAACTTGTTACACATTATGAAAAAAAATTTACAACTAATTATAACAAGGAAAAATAAAAATTTCTTGGAATCAAATAGTAATTAATTTCTTAGGCTTCTGAGAGAAAGTTCAAAAATTACTTAAAATATTAATAATTAGAAGAGAAAAATTGGTTAAGCTGATAACATACATTTGAGATAAATGAGCTAAATTTTTCTCCATTGAATAGACAAAACAATTTTAGAATTTAGTTGCCAGTTTAAAATTCCATTTTTATACATAAACTACTATAAGGAATAATGCCAAGCATACATTAAAAATTAATTCTAATGAAAAAAATCTCTATTCTCATACATGAAAAAAATGCTCAGAACATGCAAACCTAATAAGTATCTCACAAAATCAATTTTTTTAAATCTTAGAAAATCCACATAAATTATAATTTTCTAGAGTAAGTATATCAAACAAAATATGTATAGATACAATGCAGCATGAGTACTCATTGATACAATTTCTTCACTTAGATTTAATTATATACTAAATTTTAGAACATGGCATATCTGTAGATTATTAAATTGAAGCTGATCTTGTTTGTTGTTTTAAAGTATAGTGTTATCAAGACAGAAGAGTCAAAAGTGTCTTTTCTGTAATTATTAGGGCAAAAGGAAAGAATAATTAAAAATTGTTAAATAATCATAAAGTTGCCCTTTAAAAATACTATAGTGTCTTTAAGAAAAGTCAAACTAAAAGCATAGCAAATATTTAAAATTCTATTTTTAAGAAAAACACTGCAACCTAGTGGACTGAGATGATGGCAGAATGCCTGAAACTGGATATTCCAATGCTGCTACTTATTTGCTTATGAAACTCCACATAGGAATTACTATATTTTTATTGAAAAAAAAATTTTATTTTTGGGTAGTAGAGGCATTACCATCTTAGGTATTAGCAATGACATTAATATTAGTTATGAGAGTAATAGCTAATACTTACCAAGACTTTATACCAGGCTTTATTTATTCAATCTTTACAATCCCATGAGGTAAGTACGATCATTAATACTAATTTCACAGATGAGAACATGAAAGTCTAGAAAGTGAAGGATCTTGACCGAAGTCAATTATTGTAAATCTCAAATAAATATTGTCAGAGACCAATTTCACAGAAATCAGGATGAGCAGTAACAAGATAAAGCAGACAGCCCTGGTTCCACCAGACAGATTTAAGCTTTTCCAGGAACAGTTGCATCATGAGTGATAACCACAGAGAGGTATTCTTCCAGATTTAATAAACAAAATAATCTACTAAATCTACTTTCTTCATATTTCTCATAAAATATTAAAACTAATGTTCAGAAAATCAAGACTTTAAAGATAGCCAGATCAAGGCTGTTGCACACCCTGTGTGTATGAGGCCTGGGTCTGATCTGCTCCACATAACTTCTCAAGTACCACCATGGGTACCCCTCACCTTAAAAATATATCAGACCCAGAAGAGCCAAAACAATTTTTGAAACAAATAACAAAATTGGAAGTATCATATTTCCAAATTTAAAACTGCTACAAAGCTGTAGTCTTCAAGCCAGTGTGGTACAAGAGAGACACATAAAGACATTACTGTAATAAGGGCCAGAAACAATAGAGTTAAGGACTTGACCGGCTCACAATTTGAAGCTCACCACAAAGAGTGGTGAACACTGTTAGGGAAACTAAAAACTAGCATGACAATGTTAAAGAATGAGAGAAGTAGAATGCCTGTCGTGAATACAGACAGGGTAGGGAAGGGGGGATTGGTGGTGGGAATGTTGCACTGGTGAAGTGTGGGGGGGGTATTCTGTTTATGACTGAAAACCCAACTACAAACATGCTTATAACCATGGTGCTTATGTAAATAAAGATTTATATATTATATATTTATATATTAAAAAATTATGTATTTGACTCCTGAGATTATGAGATTAATCTTCTTGTTGATTGTTTGCTTATAAAATTCTTTATTAAAAATATAAAAACAAAGAAAAAACATGTCCATGAATGTTCAAAGAGCACTATCAAATGATAAATGGATAAATTAAATATGATATATCCTTATAACAGAATATTAGTTACTATCTATAAAAGGAAAAGACTGATTATCATCTTATGCTGGCTAGAAAAAGTCAGATAAAATGATTCCATTTATACAAAATAGGCAAACCTGTATAAATAAAAAGTAAATTAGTAGTTGCCAGGAGGTAGGCAGAGAAAAATGAGGAGTGACTGCTAATAGGACTAAATTTTCTTTTTAGGGCAATGAAAGTATTCTGAAAGTTAATCATGGTAATGGTAGCATAGCTTTGTGAGTACGCCAACAGCCAGTGTAATTTATGGTTTGTGAATTACCTTTTGATATAGAAATACCACCAATGGACTTTCATTTAATCAAGACAGTCTAATGAGGAGCTGAAGTGATAGCACAGCGGTAGGGTGTTTGCCCTGCACACGGCCAATTCAGGACGGACCTAATTCGATCTCCAGCGTCCCATATGGTCTCCTAGACAGGAGCGATTTCTGAGCACATAGCCAGGAGTAACCCCTGAACATCACCAGGTATGGCCCAATAAACAAACAAACAAACAAAAAAAGACAGTCTACCTTGAAGCTGATGACTTCAGAACAGGTGTACTGAAATGACTGATGAGTAAATATCTCAAGTATAAACAAAATATACTCAAATACATATGATGGTAGATAAACATGGAGCATGTTGGCTGACAGTTACTGTAATAGTGAATTAGAGTTTGCACAACAGAACAGATACACATCTCTTATTTTTAATTTTTAACCATGGAACAATGTCAAAATATTCTAATTAATCTGGTAGGCAATAATAAGATCAATTTTGTTTTGTTTATAAAATAATTCCCAAATTATATATTATTCACATCACTTCTTGATAGAATGATATATAAGTGTTACTTTATTTAAATCACTGCAATAGTTTGTCACACTGTATATAAATGATTAATCCTCAATATAAATTAATAAGGCCATATAACATATGTATAAATTCACATATGCTTCAAAAAAGTAAAGACTATGCCATGGCTTGAGCTAAATAAATTTTAGATCAAAATCAAAAATTTTTTTTTTTAGAAAATTCTGGATCTGAGCTAGAGATAGTATAGCAGGTATGGTGCTTGCTTTTCCCTTGACTGACCAGGGTTTGATACCTAACACCACATATGGTTCCCCAAATACCATCACAAGTTGATCCCTGAGTGCAGAGCTAGAAGTAAGTTCTGAAGCCATGAGGTGTAGCTCAAAAACTGAAAGAAAAATAAAAAAAAAATAGCAAACAAATAGAGAAGAAAATAAAATTCAGAGTCTTGTATAAAAGATATCTAGGTTATTTACTGATTAGTGAGATTATTTTGAAATAGTTATTTAATTTTTCTATATAGTTAGTATAGGTGATAACACTGCATGATTCTGGTGAGAAAAAAATGCATGAAATGTCTAGGATTAAGTTAGACACCTATTCAGCATTTAGTAAATGTTAGCCATTATTATTAAAGTCAGTAAAATTTAAATAAATGGCAGTTTCTAAAATAATACCTGTCACATAGCAGAATTTCCCTGACAATGTCATCAGCATAGAATATTTATATTTATAATTCTATTTTTGGTTTTTGGGCCACACTCAGTGATGCTCAGGGGTTATACCTGACTATGAGCTCAGAAATCGCTCCTGGCTTGGGGGACCATATGGGACATCAGGGATCAAACTGTGATCCATCCTAGGTCATCCACATGCAAGACAAAGGCCCTACCACAGTGCCACTACTCCAGCCCCTAACTTTATAATTTTACTCACTGTAGCACTTATAAGGAACAATTCAACTTGATAAATTCATGACAAATTTAGTTCTGTGTATATTAAACAAAGCAAGAAACTTACTGATATGAGTTTCTAGTTCTGCTTCTAATTTCTTAAGCCATGTTAAAAGATTTTGTTCAGCGATAGCTTGATCAGAAGGAAATGCAAATACTTGACCATCTGAATGCAAATTCACTACAACAAGAAGAGGAAGGGGAGGCAAGGTGTCAAAATACTCCTGTAAGACAATTCTCCCAGCAAGGGTGTTCTTCCTACAAAATAGGACATTTAAATACATTAATCATTATTACTAAAAAGCAAAAATATTTTGCATTACAATAAACATAAATATATCATAGCAGTTAATTTTATAAAATGGTTTATGTTAGAACCAGAGAGACAGTACAGGAATTAAGTTCTTGCCTTGCATGCAATTGACCCTGGTTCAATCCTCGGCATGGCATATTTCTTCTAGTACCAGGCCAGGAGTAATCCCTACATGCAGAGCAAGGATTATCTCCTGAACAAGGTTGCCCTCCCAACCACCAAAAGTCCTATGTTATTAGCAATCAACAATCAGATTTTTGTTTGTTTGGGAACTATTTCTGGCTCAGTGCCCTGGGGCCCCTATAGTAATAGGAATGAAACTCAGGGCAAGTGCATGCAAATCCTGTACTGTTCTTTAAGGTAGCCTAGCTAGTTATATATTCTCTCTAGCCCAGCAAACAGATCTTTGCTTTATGACCACACTCAATGGTGCTCAAGTTGAATGCTGGGTCAGTC
The DNA here is from genome assembly GCF_024139225.1 of Suncus etruscus. Classification (NCBI taxonomy): domain Eukaryota; kingdom Metazoa; phylum Chordata; class Mammalia; order Eulipotyphla; family Soricidae; genus Suncus; species Suncus etruscus. Next base: position 38,303,533 of record NC_064849.1, on the reverse strand, counting down.
CTATCCTGTCCACTGAAGTATCTTTCTCTGATCACTACAGCAATTACATTTTTTGTTTGTTTGTTTTTGGACCACACCGTGCTCAGGGGTTACTACTGGCTCTGCATTCAGGATTCACTCCTAAAGGGCTCGGGGGACCATATGGGATGCTATGGACCCAACCTGGTTTGAGTGTGTGCAAGGCAAGCTCCTTACCCACTAAACTGTCGCTCTGGTCCCAACAATTTAATTCTTTAAAAAAGATTTTTTTAAATATGCAGCACAATGTTTCTTATATCAAGTAATTAATGGCAATCTTAATTAAAACAAACAAAACTGGGGTCAGAGAGATAGCACAGCAGGTAGGGTGTATGCCTTGCATGTAGCTGACACAGGTTCCATCCCTCGCCTCCCATATGGTCCCCAGAGCCTGTCAGAATAATATCTGAGAGCAGAGTCAGCAGTAATCCGAGTCCTGCTGGGTATGACCCCAAAACAAATAAACAAACAAAAAGACAGTTCAAAGCTTATCAATTTAGGTTTGATGTAAAAAATAGATTCCTCTCAAAGTTTAACCAAGTGTCTGATTATATTTTAGCTCAAAAATTAATAGTTACAAACTTAGAAATAATTTAATTATAATAAATAGCTATCTAAATTAAATTGCCTCCAATCTCAGGAAAAGTGATCTGTAAGAAATTATTTCAAATTTAACAAACTGAAGAATTGCACTCATCTACAAAGAAAATAATTTTCCTAAGATCGGATATTTCACATAGAAAATATTTTATCTGAGAAAGTTGTTTCAAAATATAGGGTGTATTGTTAGCAAAATTCAGAAAAATGTACAATGCCCAATATTTTAAATTTTTCAAATGAGTTAAAATATTTTATCTGAATTTAAAACAAAGGACTCATGTATATATGTGAGGTTTTTTTTATATAGGGACCAGAGAGATAGCACAGCAGTAGGGTGTTTGCCTGGCACGTGGCTGACCCGGGTCAGACCTGGATTCTATTCCTGGCATCCCATATAGTCCCCAACCTTGCCAGGAGCAACCCCTGAGCATCAGCATTGCAGGTATGGCCAAATAAGCAAAAAACACAAACAAAAGAATAAAATCTGGGGCTTCGAGCCCTGAATGGAAGATTCCACTCAAAAAAAACAAAAACAAAAACAAGTGAGAATATAAAAGATAACAGGTTTTTACACAACAAAGTTTTCTTTTTTTTAAAAACTTGGTGTGTCCAAAGAATATTGATTGAATTTTATTTAGATTGATTTTACATAACTACTGCTGAAATTGTCTCACTACTTTTTCTGTGTTCCACATAATTCTACACTTGCTTGTGTGGTTCCTTTTTTTGTTTTGTTTTGTGTTTTTGGGCCACACCCAGTGACGCTCAGGGATTACTCCTGGCTATGTGCTCAGAAATTGCTCCTGGCTTGGGGGACCATATGGGATGCTGAGGATCGAACTGCAGTCCATCCCAGGCTAGTGCCAGCAAGGTAGGCACCTTACCGTTTCACACCACCACTCCGGCCCCAGTGTTGTTCTTTTTTGTTCAGAGTTCCTAGTTTCTTTCTTTCTTTTTTTTTAAATATCTGTATTTAAACACCATGCTTACAAAAACTTTCAAGAAAATGAAAAGGCAACTTGAATGACAGAAAAACATTTGTAAATCATGTATGATAAAGGACTAATATACAAAACATATAGTCATACAACTTAATAGCAAAAAAGGAACTGAACAGATAGTTATTTTCAAATGAAGATGTACAAATAGCTGCAGGTTCATGAAGATGCTCAACTTGACTAATCAGGGAAGTAAGTACAAAGCAAAACCACAATGAAACAGTATGCCTACATTCAGGTGTCTCAAACTCAATTTACCTGGGGGCCACAGGAGGCAAAGTCGGGGTGATCCTTGAGTGCAAAGTCAGTAGTAATCCTTGAACATTGGGGGGTGTGACCCAAACAACTAAAACAAAACAAAACAAAAAAAGATTCCTCTAGGGCAGGGCCACAAAATGTTGTACGGAGGGCTGCAAATGGCCCGCGGGCCGCGAGTTTGAGACCCCTGGTCACATGTTAGAATTACTTCCATCAAAAAGACAGCACATAAATGTTGGTAAGAATGTAGAGGGAAAAAAAATCTTTGTGTACTATTGGAATGTAAATTCATGCTGCCACTATGAAAAATATTATGAAAATTTATTTAAAAATACTGCTACCATAAATTCAGCATGGTCATTTCTGAATATAAAGAAATACAAAGAAAAATGAAATAGGATACTGAAGAGAAATTTGCATTCCCATGATCATTATAATATTTACAATAGCCAATACATGAAAACGTCTTAAGTATCAACTTGTGAGTGAATAAAAAAGACCAAACATAGAATAGAATGGAATATGAATAGAATATCATCATAAAAAAGATATATTGCTTTCCAACAACATAAATGGACTTTGCGGGTATTAGGCTGATGTGAAGTTACAGAAAAGAATAAATACTACATGGCATTGCTTATATACTATATATATATATATATATATATATATATATATGATACTATATATATATAAAATCTATAAATGAAAAAATCAAACTTTCTATTAAACACAGTCATTTCCATTGGTGGGAAGTGAAGGAAACAAGGAAAGAACATGGACTTTTAGCTGCAAGATAAATAAGGCCTGAGGATCTAAAGCAATGTTTCACAAAGTAGGAGACCCAGCCCCTCCAAGGGTTCTAAAACTATCCAAGGCTAGGAGGTAATAATCATGGAAATAATTAGGGTGCATTTTGTTTATTTGCTTAAAGAAGGTAGATTTCCAGGTCCAGAATGATAGTATAGTGGGTAAGATGCTTGTCTTGCACTCAGCCAACCCGGGCTCAATCTCTAGCACCCCATAATGATCAAGCATTGCCAAGAGGGATTTCTGAGCAATATCAGGTGTGGCCCCCAAACAAACAAACAAACAAACAAAAAAAGAAGGTAGATTTCAGCAGTGGTATAGAGAAATTTTTTCCCTCAAAGTGGGTATATAAAACCAAATAAATTTAGAAACCTGCTGTCTAAAGTTCTATTGACTCTACATATGCATGGTGACTATAGGTTGATACTATTCTGTGTAATTAAAATCTGCTAAGAGAAAATATTATCTTCTGCATATATATGTACATATAATATTATATATGTGTTGAATGGATATGTTTAATAATTAGATGGTAGAATATCTTTTTATAAAATATACATAGATCAATCATTATATATAATTTAAAATACTACTTCTCAACCATACTGCAATAAAGCTGAAGTAAAAAAAATCTAATGGCAAAAGTTATTTTTATAGTAAAGTTTAGTGCTATTTTTCAATCACAGAATAAAATTAAACAAATTTAAAGGACAAAATCTAGAATATGGTAATCTTAGACCATCTGAAGTTTTGTTTTTAAAATATTAGATGAAAATATAGGGTAGTCCCAGAATATTAATTCCAAAGGTAGATTTAGAATTTTATTAAGTGACAAGTTAATAATAATACTTTCATTATCTTTAACACATAAAAAATAAAAAAATACTTACAAATTTAACCAACAAGGAGTAAGTGCATCTAAATGTTTATCTTTTACTAGCATCAATATGGCTTCTTTATGTTGAGGGTTTATGTTGCCATCACTGAATAAAATAAATAATGGTTTCTGTAGTCTTAAATAAACAGGAAGATTTTCCACAGTGATTTCTGGCTATTAAAAAAGAGAAATTAATTTTTTTTAAATTGTGTGCTGGGGAAAAGCTGATGATGTATAAAACAGGAAATACTGTACAAATCACTCCAGCAAAACCACTGCAAAACCACTCCTGAAAAATCATTAAACTATTAATGGTTCTATTAATAATAATTAATAATTATAAAAGATAATACTAATATCTGGAGAGAATAAGAACAAGGTAAAAGATAACTAATAAAGACTATAGTTATTTCTTTATTTGAGCTAAAATGTAATATCATCATAGGTCATCATGTCAAGAAATGTAACCAAAAGATATTAATTTATTAGTTTGAGGTACTAAGTTTGAGGTACTTTCTATGTCATTTTGAAGATGTTAGTCAACAAATACATAACATCTGAGCTATGTTTAATACAACTGTAAAACAAATGATGTCAGAAATGCAGATGATATCCCTCTTGTCTCTTGTAAGCACTGGAAAGGGACTCTTAGTTGATAGTGTATTTTATTAGAGTGTGCAAGTAAGAATACTAAGTAAGATTTATCAACTGGTTAGCAGGGACTAAACACTGTACACAAAATCTTGTATACACACTTTATTTAGTTATGATAACTTGTTACAACTGGTGTTATTTCACCTGTATTTTATACACTGAGACATTAACCTACAGACACTAATCAAGGAATTTTAAAAATTGTATTATCTGTTTTTCAGGGGTCTCAAACTCGCAGCCCGCAGGCCACAAATGGCCCAACGTACAACATTTTGTGGCTCTGCCCTAGAGGAATCTTTAATTGTTTTGTTTCTTTTAGTTGTTTGGGTCACACCCCCCAATGTTCAAGGCTTACTACTGACTTTGCACTCAAGAATCACCCCGACTTTGCCTCCTGCAGCCCCCAGGTAAATTGAGTTTGAATTCTAGAATTTTCAAGTATAGTTTAGGAATCATGGATAAAATAGTTAATGTTTATGTTATTGATGTATGTTACTGCACTCCTCCACCACTGTCCCTATGTTACCTCTAGTCCACCAAGTCAAGCAAGAATTTAAACAAGTTATCTCACTCTCTTAAACACATGTACTTTACACCAAGTCTTAGCCTGGTCTGTATGTACCAAATGAATCTTCAGTTTACAACCCATCATTTATGCCAATGCCAATAAAAACCTGTAAAATTATATAATAAAACAAACTTTTTCATTGATAGATTTAAAATAAATATTGTTATTATAATATACTCACAAATAACTCCAATGATGCATTTGTTATTATTTTTACTATATCTTGTGCATTGGTGTTAGCTAATGGAATGTTCTCTATTTTGCCTTCTTGGTGTCTGACAATCAGTAGGGCAGGAAGAATAGCAGCATATTTCTTTGACCTATGTGGAAATAAATTATTAAACTTTCCAACTATAGAAAGTAATTAAAACATGAGCAATTAAACTAGATGATAGTGGATCACAAATTAGAAGCCCTACTATTAAGAAAAAAAATACAACTTATATGAGATATCTAAAGTTAAGGAGCCTTGAAAAAGTAGATTCAAAGTAAGGTACAGTCAAATCAGGGCCTAGAGAAATAGTACAAGGGTTAAGGGACATGACATTCATATATGGACCCTAGTCTAATCTCTGCCACCACAAGGCCCTGGAGTTATTACTGAGTGTAGTCCTGGAGGTCCCTGAGTACCATTATGGAGACCAAGGTAATCCACAGCACATCAGAACCCAAGTAACACCATACTCTTGAGTCCTAGCATTGAACGATTGACCATATTGGTCAAGAATAGTTAGGAGTGGCCTCAGGGTCCCTGACCACCAACAGGGGGGCCCTTCACCACCACCACCATTACTCTTATTATCTTCATGGAGCCAGATATCTTTCTAGACATCATATTCATCAAAAATACTTAAATCAAATAAAAATACCCTGAAAAGTTTTCTAATATTTTAAACTGCTTCCCATACTATTAATCAAAAAGATGAATTTTTCTTTTTGGGGGTGAAGGAGGGTGGAACATACAGCTGTGCTTAGGGCTTACTCCTGGATCTATGTTTGGGATCATTCCTGACTGCTCAGGGATCACTCCTAGAGGGTCTCAGAGGTCCATATAGGTTATTGGAGATCAAATCCAGGTTGGCTAACTGCAAGGCAAGTTACTAACTGTTCTATTTATCTAGCCCCAAGGAGATAAACGCTAAAAAGAAGCCTACTAGCTCACACTCTAGGTAGTTTTCAATAACCCTCAAAACAACCCTGTAAAGCTGTCACCAACATCACTATTTTACAGATGAGAATTCAGAACTCAAGTAACAAATGGGAATGTGAGAATTCTAATTGAGGTACTCCAGTTTGTGGTCTCTACTGAAACAACACAAATCTCCCTTCAACCACTAAATTTTGCTAAATAAACATTTAAAAAAATCAATTAAACTGAAAAGTAAGTTTTGTAAGAAATTATCAGTGAAATATAAATATCTGCATCATGAAAACTTGACTCATGTTAGACAAAAGCAGACTTACTTTAAGCATCAGTGGTGAGATGACTTTAAGTCATCTGAAGGACCCCCTTGGTTGGACCACTGGTTATAACCAAAACACTCTGACAACTACAATTCGAGTTCGTTGAATCATAATTAAATGCAGAATAATAGCAGGAAAGAAGATAGTGAATGACTATCTGCATGTCAGATGAGAAGGTATTTCCTAAATAACTTGAGTTTAGTTTTTTATTTTAAGATCACTTATTTCATGACTAGAACATGACCTTGATCATGTAAGAAGCCTATGCTACCAGTATTCTAAAAAGATTTAAGATCACAAGCCACAATTTAAGGCAAAAGGCAAAAAGAAAGACTACCAAGGTTTAACTCCACTTGCATGTGAATAGAAACCATTACTATAGGTCATCATGTGTATTAGTGATAATCTCCAAATTTTTAATTCAGCTTCTATTCTGCAGCTATGAGAACACTCTTGAAATTTACAGGAACTCAAATTCTATAAATGTACAATGTAAGTGGCTAAAAAAATTAAAGCATTGGTAAGTCTGTTTAAATTTGCTTAAATTTTAGTTGATAATATAGGTATACTTGCATCATCAAAAATTCCTCAGGAAATAATAAAATTTGGAAAATTTTAGATTTATCTATCTATATATCTATATATATATATCTTTGGTGATAAGTAAAACCTCAGATACTCATTAGTAAATTCCCAAAGAACTATGACAACTTTAAAGAATTAAAATGGAAGGTATATGAACACAAATAGGTAAATTTTTCCCTAAGCAATGGGAGACATGGCCCAAAATTAAAAAGGTTCTTCTGTCCCCTAAAATTCTCCTGAGGAGGCCAACAAAGACCCAGTAAAAATTGTTTCCTAAAGGCTCCACAGCAACTATGGGCTCCAGAAGAGCCAATTCGCTCTGCAGCTACGCTCTTTTTCTAACTAATGAACCCCACCATAACACGTAGAAAAAAATCACACTACAAGCGTGACAATGGGGAAACCTCATAGGAAAACACCATGCAGAGAATGAAGATGATAGCTCTGATGACCCAAAAAATACCAACCACCTGATCAATCTCTCAGATAAGGAGTTTAGAATAGAAATATGGAGGATCCTCAAAGAAATTAAAGAAAGCATAGATCAAGCTGAACAGACACAAAAAAACAGAAATCAGAAAACTCCAAACTGAAATAACAGGTCTGAAAAACTCAGTAGATGAATTGAAAACCTCTCCAACAGGGTAACAGAAGCTGAGGACAGAATCTGTGAACTGGACGATGAGATGCAGAACTCCATACAGCAGAAGAGATTGGAAAGAAGTTTAAAGCAAATTATCAAACAATGGAAAATGTACTCAAAGAATATGAACAGATGAAAATGCTAGAAGTCTTTGATAAACTCAACAGAAACAACAAAAGAATCATTGGAGTCCCAGAAGCCCAGGAAGAATCAACAGTCAAAGACATTCATTACAGAGAAACTCCCAGCGCTAAAGACTGCATCAATCAAATCCTGCATGCCTGAAGAGTACCAGCTAAAAGAGAACTGAAGAAAAGCACCCCAAGACACATCCTAGTCACAATGACGAATCCCACAGACTGAGATAGAATACTGAAAGCAGAAAGATCAAAAAGGGAAATTACATTCAAGGGAGCATCCTTAAGACTTACAACAGACATGTCACAAGAAAACCTCAAGGCCATAAGACAGTGGTGGTATATTGTAACAAGACTGAATGAAATGGATGCCTTGCCTAGAATACTGCACCCAATCTGACTCACGTTCAGGTTTGAAGGAAGGAAACATTGCTTCACGGATAAGCAACAGCTCAGACACTTTACAGATGCAAAAACAGCCTTAAAAAGAAAAACTGAAAGGTCTACTTTAAGACAAGACAGACCAACAGACACACCAAAATTATACACAAAGATGACATTAAATCCCATGACAATCACCTCTGTCCTACACTAACTAGCATGACAATGTTAATGAATGAGAGAATTAGAATGTCTGTCTCGAATACAGGCAGGGATGGGGGAGGAGGGAGATCAAAGGCATAGGTTGTGGAAATGTTGCACTGGTGAAAGGGGGTGTTCTGTTTATGACTGAAACCCAACTACAATCATGCTTGTAACTATGGTGCTTAAATAAAGATTTTATAAAAAAAATTCTTAAAAAAAATTAAACAAAAAGATTCTAGCCAAAGTAACTCCTGAAAGCTGCTGGATGTGGCCCAAACTCCTTTTTACCTATTCCGAAAAGATTCTAGATGCCTGGTGTTACTTCCCTAAAAAAAGGTTAAAAATCTGTTGCTACCTTATAATATTCATTCATCAACTGTGTAAAGACAAGAAATTTATTACTTTCAAACTTCATCCTCCCACAAATTTATAAAAATAATAAACTTACAGTATCAAAACATCATCTTCAGAATAAATTCCAGTGATAACAAATCCTTTTAGGTAGTTTCCTGCTTCAATGAAGTATCCTTTTGCTATAATACGTAGAAAAAAAACCAGTAACATTTAAGCTTATGGATGCTTCTTACTAATGAACATATTTATAAAAGGGTGTATTATTAAGTACAAAAATAAATATTTATACACAGCCCTTACATAACTAAGTGGTTCTAAATAAATGTCTTTATGATAGCTAATAAAACTGCACTCTAAATGCAATTTATAAGACTTGTAACACCCAGGGCCCGGAGAGATAGCACAGTGGCGTTTGCCTTGCAAGCAGCCGATCCAGGACCTAAGGAGGTTGGTTAGAATCCCGGTGTCCCATATGGTCCCCCGTGCCTGCCAGGAGCTATCTCTGAGCAGACAGCCAGGAGTAACCCCTGAGCAACGCTGGGTGTGGCCCAAAAAAAAAAAAAAACAAAAAACAAAAAACAAAAACCAACAAAAAAAAGACTTGTAACCTTAATCATAAAATTATTAAGCAAATATCTTTTACTTTCCAATGTATTTTATGTATATGCATTTATTCAATTATATATGCATGTTATGAATAGAAAGTTATTCAATGTATTCACATGAGCTAGCTATCCTTTATGTAGTCAGAAAAGGGTAGGTGAGATGACACACAAAATTCCAGAATCTAAAGATGTCTATATGCTAAAAACTGTATAGTCTACAGCTAACATTCTACAGCTTTTAGTATTTGTTTCTTTATCATATTTTTAGGCAATGTATTTTTGTTCATCTTTAAACTTTGACCAATTTATGCATTAATTTTTAATTTTATATGATATATATATTATAGCAATAATCGTGTCTCAAATAAACCTCATTTGCTACTGTGCAGTTTATTTTAAAATTAAAACTTTTTCTGTTGACTTTTGATTAGAATGTCTTTCAAAAAAAAAAAAGAGTATTTTGGCTCACAGTGATTATTACCAAGAAGCAAATCTGAATCAATAAGATATAACTACTGAGAGGATAGCATTGGTGCATTTATATAATTTATTATTACCAAGTGAAGGTCAAGTAACAGCTTTGTCGCAAGAGAGGTTCACAGGATCCAAAGAAAAAGTTTTAAATGATGACAGAAAAAATTGAATCATAAAGGCCCAGTAATCTGGGCAAGTTGAACCCCAAAGGATCTTAGCAACCAGTAATGCATTCATTATATGGACATTAACACATCAACATCAGTGAACCACAGATTATTTTCTGCAGAAGTAAGCACAAATCCAAGAAAAATTATGGAAAAAAATTTACTAGAGTAGCATAGCTAGATAGTAGGCAGCTCATTTATAATTATAAATTTTAATGAGAAACACTTAACTCACAAGAACAACTTCTTTAGCCTATTTATTCTACCAAAGTAGAAAAGAGTCACAAGAAACTAAGAAACTGAAAGAACTGAGTACCCATACTTTAATTTCTAAGTGAAAACTGGCTATATTCTGGTCAATGACTGATGAGTTTTGTCTGAAACAATGATTATCATGGAATATGTTTCTTCTATTTTGCTTTGATAAGTAACCACAGAAAATTGCATTCATATTATAATACAATTTTCATATGCAGAAGTCTCTTTACTCAAGATCAGGTTTCCTGAAAAGCTCATCATTAATCCACTTGTTCATATGTTCCATCTTTGTGAGATTGAGTCTTTAAAACGACAGACCCCAGATGCATACACATTTCCAATAAAAAGGAATGTGAGTTATCTGACTACATGAAAACAGAATGTTCTTCTCTTTGGTAAAAAGTGTAATATATACACTTTTTTTCTTTATAAATATAAATAAATATCCAATTTTCTCAATTAAAAGGCTTTTCACTGACTACAAGTATATTTGGTATGCATTATTAATGATAACATACTATTAGTGTAGCATAAATGTATTTTCTTCCTCTTAGTTGAGTTGTGGTGAATTACAAAATTTCAAGGTTATTCATGATTGAGTTCAAAATACACAAATTTACCCAAACTGGTTTTTTCCTCTCTCACATTTTATTTAAGTCATACACACCTATATTTTTTTCTACTTTTGTCAGCAGAAAGAGTTGAAATACAATAATACTTGAGCAACTAGTCTTCTAATCCCTAGATCTTCATCTCTTTATTCAACACCTCACAAAATGGGACGTAGACTCGGATAAATGATTGATTATAGACAGAATTAAGAAAATTTTAAACCAAAGGAGCACATTTAAAGTATGATGAAGAATGTCAAAACAAACAAACAAACCACAACACAAAAACAGACTGAAGGCATGTGCACAGTCTAGTTCAAAACAATATAAACAAATTAATGATTTGTGACTTGTTATCATTCATTGATTAAACAAAATATTAGGCATCTATACTGATTGACAAGTGAGAAGAGGAAATTCATTCTTAGAGTATAATGCCTCCATTTATTGCAAACAAACAAATAAATGGAGGAGTTATATTATAGTCATTGTTATAATGCTATGATGCTTACCAGGAGGTAATAACTTTAATTTTAGATTTTTGCAGGCAATGGATTTAAAGTGGAGCACAAAAGTTAATTGAAAAATGGAACTTTGGGCCAACTGATAGAGTAGTAGGTAGGACAGTTGCTTTGCACATAGCTGACCCAGGTTTGATCCCTGGCATCCCACATGATCTCTGATAGCCACAGTAGTGATTTTTTTTTAGTGCAGAGCTAGGAGCAACCCCTGAAAATAAGGGTTATGTTCAGCATTCATTCAGAAAGGAAGCATTCATCAGAAAGAAAGGGCCCACATAAATAACCTGCACAACTTAAGAAGCTGGAAAATGACTAACAAAAGGAGCTTAAAGCAGGTAGGAAGAAGAAATAAAATTTAGGGCATAAATTAATGAAGCAGGGGTCAGAGTGGTAGTACAGCAAATAGGGTATTTGCCGTGTATGTGGCCAACCTGGGTTCAATCCCAGGCATACTAAATGGTCCCCAAACCTGCAAGGAGTGATTTCTGAATGCAGAGCCAGGAAGTAATCAGAATGCCATCCAAAATAAAGAAATTAAACATTTAAATAAAAATTTATTTATTATTTTAATTAATTTAATAACTCCCCTCCACTTACCCACTGCACTCCCCAATTCGCAACAGTGGCCATTTGCTGTCTCTAAACAGAGCATTCAAATGAATTCACGTAGCTAATAACTTCTGTGAAGTTACCTTTTCCAATGGTGTTATTACTCATGATGCATGAATGTGGTATTTGCCCTACTGTAGGCAAACTAAAAGTCTGGTTAAAAATGGTAACCAGCTGTTTTCTTTTTAAAGAGAGCTAAAGACTTGTGCTTTACTGTTTTGATTTGGGATGGGTTGTGTAGGGGTGGAAATCTGAGCCATTTGATCATTACACCTTTTCATATTTGTGAATTGATGTACTATGTAGATTTTTCTTCAAAGTTAACTGTTCAAAGTTAACTAGCTTTATAAAATGTAAACCTAATGAAAAATCTTTCATTTCCTCTAGTGAATATGTCTTTTACTATATTCTGTGTAAGCTTTTGTCCCTTCCCTCTTATCCGCTTTTGAGATATTTATTTTTTCTTTTGTGTTTTGTTTTACTTGTACCTAAAAGATAATGTTATCAATATATCAAGTGTTAGGGCTGAGTAAAAGAATTCATGAGCTGCTGACTTTGGAGAAATAACTAATATAGTCGTTATATTAGATTATATTCATAACTAGAAAAATCAGAAACAGGAGGACAGATAGTACAGCAAGGAGGATGCTTGCCTTGCATGTGACTGATACAGGTTCAACCCCTGACACTCCATAGGCCCTCCTGAGTAGAGCCAAGAGTGACCCTTGAGGCATTGCTGGGCATGGCCCCTTTATTTTTTAAAAATAATTTCTTTATTTAAACACCGTGATTACAAACACAATTGTTGTTGGGTTTCAGTCATAACAAGAACACCCCCCCCCTTTACCATGCAACCTTCCCATCACCAATGCCCCCATCTCTTCCGTCATCACCTCCACCCCTGCCTATATTCAAGATAGGCTTTCTACATCCCTCACTCAATGATATTGTTATGATAGTTCTCAGCATAGTTATTTCTCTAACTGCACTCACTACTCTTTGTGGTGAGCTTCATATCTTGAGCTGGTCCTTCCGGCCCTCATCTCTGGGCATTATTACAATGTCTTTAATTTTTCTTAAAACCCATAGATGAATGAGACTATTCTGTGTATGTGTGTCTCTCTCCCTCTAATTTCACTCAGCATAATAGATTCCATGTACAACCATGTATAGAAAAATTTCATAAATTCATCTCTCCTGATGGCTGCATAATATTCCATTGTGTATATGTAGCACAGCTTCTTTAACCATTCAGCTGTTGAAGTGCATCTTGGTTGTTTCCAGAGCCTGACTATTGTTGGTAGTGCTGTGATAAATATAGGTGTGAGGAAGGTTTTTTTTTTTAATTGAATTTTTGTGTTTCTAGGGTAGATCCCCAGAAGTGGTAAGCTGAGTCAAATGGGAGCTCATGGCAAAAATGTATCAGTGTAATGTTAAATAATATCAGGAAGAATTTGACCTGGATATACTCTAACATGCTGCCCTACTTACACTAAGCTCATGTAAATAATGCACAATACAAACATACAGAGAAGAGGGGGAAATCATATCAAAATTGCATAACTAAATAAATTAGAGATGTTTACTTCAACTTCTATATTTTCAAAATTTTCTATAACTTATCTATAATTTAAAAATTATTTTTCGGACTGGAGTGATAGCACAGTAAATAGGGCATTTGTCCTGCATGTTCAGATTTGATCCCCGGCATCCTATATCGTCCTCTGAACCTGCCAGGAGTACTTTTTGAGTGCAGATCCAGGAGTAATCCCTGAGTGCTGCAGAGTGTGGCAAAACAAAACAAAATAAAACAAAAACCCAACAAACAAACAAAAACACAAATTTATTTTTAAAAGATAGTAAATAAAACTACATGTATATAAGATTAAATTCTACTCACCTGTTGTCATAGTAGGACTAAACAGTCCCAGTACTGATATACCAGAGTAGGAGATGAGGTCTTTATATAATACTCCGCTTAAATATTCTTCTGCTTCTTGAACAGAAGTAATCATCACTGGGCATGAAATTCTGTTTCTGAATAAATATATGACTATATTAAAAATGAACTTCAAAAGATTTTTTAGATAATAAAAGTTTACACCAAATTATTAAATTTAACAAACATAAAATTTCATTAAACATTTAATTATAAAAGCAATTAATAGCATTCCATACAAAAATTACTCTTAAAAACGAAATTTCTCTCACTCCAAAAGAAATGGAATAGTGCTCGCTTCAGCAGCACATATACTAAAATTGGAACGATACAGAGAAGATTAGCATGGCCCCTGCGCAAGGATGATGCACAAATTCGTGAAGTGTTCGATATTTAAAAAAAGAAAAGAAATGGAATAAATCAGGCTGCCCTCACAGAAGTTTATCCTGTAACCTCAAGTCTAGTATTATCTCTAACATAGTCTAAGTGTATCAACAAAGTATGAAAATGAAGTTTAAGATGTTTTTGAGAGGGCAAAAAAATACTTTTATTTAGGAAAAATACAAGAGAGAGAAGAGAAAATCCATAAAGTAAAAGAAAGAAATGACACATCAGAGTTGTGATGCAGATAATCCCCCAAAATAGTACAACATAAAGTTAGAGCAATAGCACAGTGGTAGGGCATTTGCCTTGAATGCAGCCAACACCAGACAGACCCCAGTTTGATTCCTGGCATTTTATATGATCCCCATGCCCACTAGGAATGATTTCTGAGCACAGAATCAGGAGTAACTCCTGAGCACTGCCGGGTGTGCCCAAAAACCAAATAATAATAATAATAATAATAATAATAATAATAATAGGGGAAACTTGTACACTCAGACTTGAGAGGTGTGGTTGGGCCATTCCTAGGGTGAAGTATGGTATAACTGCTGCTTTTGCAAAGTTGATATCTATATGACATTTATAATCTTTTTTTTCTGTCTCCTCCCTATCTCCCTTATTTAATAGCAAGTATTTATTTTATTTTTATTTATTTATTTAATTTGGTTTTTAGGTCACACCCGGCAGTGCTCAGGAGTTACTCCTGGCTCTGTGCTCAGAAATTGTTCCTGGCAGGTATAGGGACTATATGGGATGCCGGGACTAGAACCACCATTATTCCTGGATAGGCTGCATGCAAGGCAAACGCCCTACCATTGTGAATAGCGAATTTTTAAAGTAGGAAATGAAGTTTAAAAAATTTTAATTTAAACACTGCAATTTAGAAAGGTATTCATAATACTGTTGTTTCAGTCAATGATTCAACACCAATCATATCACCAGTGTGACCTTCCCTCCACCAATATTTTCAGTTTCCAAACCACCCAGCATTAAGCCTTAAGACTACAGCCTTAGGGCCCGAAGAGATAGCACAAATGCCGATCCAGGACCAAAGGTGGTTGGTTTGAATCCCGGTGTCCCAGATGGTCCCCGGTGCCTGCCAGGAGCTATTTCTGAGCAGACAGCCAGGAGTAACCCCTGAGCATTCCCGGGTGTCCCCCCCCCCAAAAAAAAAAAGACTACAGCCTTAGCAGTCACAAATTTACTTCATATTGCTTGTTAAAAAAAAAAAGGCAAGTGGTATTTACAGAAAATAGATTAATAAAAGTCAACTTGTAATAATTAAGCTTAATACACCTCCGTATTTTAGAATCTTATAATAAAGCTGAATACTTACAGATGGATAAATTTTAGGAGAGCTTCAGTTCCAAGCATACCAGTATAAGAAACTGGGTTCTCCCCTTCCTTGTACATCTTTATAAATGGAAATTCAGTAACATTTTGCTTAGTACATACATTAGACCAAACTGCACAGTTTATTCTAGTAAGCAGCATAGTAGATGTGCCTAAAGAGAAAAATATACATTTTATAAATGTAGACTAGAAAATGTTGTTAAGAACCGTGAATATTTTTCATTTCCCATTCTTTCGAAAAACTACCCTTAATTTCTGCACCTTCTTCTCCGTGGGCCTTTCCCTCTCTCTCATCAGCAGGTCCTAATGAGCCCTTCTTTCAGGTTGTTCTGCAAGTAGAGCCTCTTCAAATCTCAGTTTAATCATCCTTCGCTTGGTCTCTAAATAATCTCAGTAACCATCAACATCTAATGAATCTAAAATGTGATGTAAATGTAAGGCTCCTCTTTAAATGTCTAGATCTGGGGATAGTATATGACACAGTGGTCAAACCCAGGTTTGATTCCTGATATCACATCATTCCTTAAGCATCACTGAGCAGAGCACTAAAGGCTGCCAACATCTCCAGGTGAAGTCCTGAAGGGTCCCAGCACTGCCAGGAATGGCCTGGATAACCAATCCCTAGCACTACAGGGCCAAAGCAGCATTTAATCCTTGGGCCCTTACATTGAACCTCCATCCTGGTTAGCAAGAATCCTGATCCTCCTTGGCCTCATGACTACTGTTTTAGAGGTCCCTCCCAAACACAGTTCTACATCTATGTATCCTTATTCTTTTCTCTAATTCTACTCGAAGAAAAACTTTAAATCTCAAAACCAAATATGGTTTTCTTTTGCTGCATATATGGGTTAACATTTTTATTCTCATACAATTTCAAAAACTATAAAGTATCATCTTAAATGTCTCCTCATTCCTAAACCCCCCAGGACTAATAAAATTAGTTTATCCTCCCATTTTACCACTTACACTTTATTTTTTAATGTTAACAATTTTTATTCAGGTGGCAGGATTTATACAACACTGTTAATTATACATTTCATGCATACATCATTCCAATAGCACAACCATCAGCAGAAAGTCTCATTCCTCCACCAGTGTCCAAAGGACCTTTCTAAATCTCACCCCCATGTTAGTTAAGTTCTGTAGACAAAATCACCCATTCTGATGACTTTGACCAGTTGTTCCCTTACCAAGTCACTTTTTAACCCTAATATGAGATCTTTTTTTTTTTAATTGTATTGTGAAGGTAGAGATATGTACACACAGACAGATAAAAAGAGATAAACTTTTGAAATTCCAGACTTGTAATTCAATAAATTAAAACATTAATTCTTGGGACTGAAAAGATAGCACAGCGGTAGGGTGTTTGCTTTGCACATGGCCAACCCAGGACAGATAGGGATTCGATTCCTGGCATCCCATATGATCCCCTGAGCCTGCCAGGAGCTATTTCTGAGTGTAGAGCCAGGAGTAACCCCTGAGTGCTGCTGGGTGTGGTCCAAACCACACCCCCCCACAAAAAATTTAATTCTTTTTGAAAACAGTATCTTTCTCCATGAGTATATAAAATTTTAAATTAGTATATGAATAATTCTGTGTTACTGCATTTTAAAATGTACATGAAATAGATCCTACAAATATAAAAATTTTTTGAAGTGTAGAGAATTATGGAAATTTTAGGGGACAATCTGAATAGACTTTGAAAAGCATGTTTCAGGGACTGAAGAGAGTACAGTGGGCAGACTACTGACTTGCCTTGCATGAGGACCAACCTGGGTTCTATATCCAGAACTCCGTATAGTCCCCCCAGAACCACCAGAAGTAATCAGAAGTAATTCCTGAGCATAGCAGAGTATGGCCCAAATCCCCCCACCCCAAAACTGTGTTTCATCCTAAGAAAGGGAATGTTATATTTAGGTTAGAAAATATTTTATTATAGATAATATATTATAGATTTTATGTAAGTATCTACATTAATAAGTAAAATATTATAAATCTCTATGGATATAAAACAACATCTGATCAGCCATAAAACATTAGATTAAGTTAACTCCTAATTCATCTCTTTTTTCATACTTGTAAAGTTTTTCTTTACAAAACTCAAGTGTATTACCATCCCACCTCCAACTTTTCAGAGTCCAGGCTTTTTCATCTCTTCAGATCTTTACAAGCATGAATACTTTACAGAATCCTTCTGACACACATAGAATTCCTAACAATTTTTTCCCTAATGTGTAATACCGTTACACAACACAATGTGTCTTTTGAGTACAGGCTCTTACCTCTACAAAAGTATATTATCACACCAAACTCACTACTTTGGTAACAACCATTGGCCTCCTTCCACCTTTTGTTCCTTTAGTCACCACACTCTAGTAATTTCAGGTCTGTGATCCATAGGAGTAAAATCATTCAGTACTTGTTACCTGACTCACCTAGGTGAGCATTATCTCCAATTGTATTTCAAATGACAATGTCTTATCTTTGTTTTCACAGATGGCTAGTTTTCCATTGTGCACATCTATTTTTTTTTTCGAGCTTTACTCCTCCATAAAGCTTCCTTTACGAGTGATAAAGCTCTCCAAAAATTAGTTCCTACCGAGACAGCAAAGCAGCTGCGTCTTGAAGCCTAGAGCTTCTATATTGTGCACATCTTAATCCAATCATCCATGGTTGGACATTTAGATTGTTTCTATATCTGCCAATAATATATATTCCTATACACACACATACTGCCAATAATATTGCAATAAATATAGATGTACATATAACTTTTTGAATTAGTGTTTTTACACTTTGACATTTTTACACTTTGACATATACTTTGGGCAGGATTACAGGATCATATGGTAGATTTATTTTTAATAATTTTAGAAACCTCTGACTGTTTCTCAGAGGCCACATAGAATTCATAGTTCCGCTAACAATGTATGAAGGTGATTCTTTCTCCATTTCCTCACCAGCACTTGTTCCTGGTCTTTTAAATATAAAACTTCACTGTTGTCACAAATATTAAATAATAACTAATTGCTATTTGATGTTGCATTTCCCTATAATAGTGATATGCCTATTTATCATCTCCATGTTATGTTCTAAGCATGTCTATTAAGTTTTGATATTTTATTGTTTAGCTGAAAGAGTTCTTTGCATATCACATATATGTATGTATACTGCAAATAATTCTTCCCATTGAGAAGTCTTTTCATTTTGATAATGAAAATTTACACTCTAATTATATTTTTTCATTATAAAAATTCTCTTGTGCTGTGAAAAAATATTTTAGATTGGATAGTTATATTTGTTTATATTTTTTGTTTCCCAAACTAATGAAATTAAGTTCCCAAAGACTCGTTGAAGCCTGTATTACTGCAATTATGCTTGTCTTCTATATATTTTGTGGCTTCAAGGGTTTCTATGTGCTTAACAATCCATGCTCCATTTCTTATATTGTAATGAAATTATGTACTCATATGTGCAGTTGTCTGAATATTACCTCTATCAAGAGAGCTTCTTGAGTTTAAACTCTGCTTTATTCACCATTAATTTTCCAGCATATACAGCATTTGGTAGCATAGAAAACACTTCAAATGCTTATGAATAAATGACACCCATGAAACTTTTAAGCCTGACTTCTAATGCCCATTGTTGTCTAAATACTATAGTCATTTTCAAAAAACAAACAAACAAACAAACAAAACAAGAGAGTAGAGACCAAAAGAGAAAATTCTATTTGATCTATAATACTGCATGTACAGTTCTCCAAAAGATAAGAGATTTAAAATATAATCAAATAAGTACCATACAACTCAGTTACTGAAAGGAAGAAATAAAATCTAACAAAATATAACTTTAATATATCAAAGAAGTAATAGATCAAAGAAGTAATGTTTGTCTATCAGTTTGATATATCCACTTTAAGATATGATTAAAATTTGAAATATAATATTTCTACATTTTATCATCAAAAATTTTAACACTTGGGGACAGAGAGATAGCACAGCGGCATTTCCTTGCAAGCAGCCGATCCAAGACCTAAGGTGGTTGGTTTGAATCCCGGCATCCCATATGGTTCCCTGTCCTTGCCATGCACTATTTCTGAGCAGATAGCCAGGAGTAACCCCTGAGCACTGCCGGGTGTGCCCCCCCCCCAAAAAAAAGCATGTTAACACTAAAAATTTACTTTTTGTTTGTTTGTTTTGGAGCCACACTTGGTAGTGCTCAGGGTTATTCCTGATTCTGCACTCAGAAATCACTCCTGGCAGGGTTGGGGGGCCATATGGTATGCTGAGGATTGAACTCATGTTAGTGCAAGTACAAATGCAAGGCAAACACCCTACCACTGTGCTATCACTTTGGCCCCAAAATTTACTTTTATACTTTAAATTATTTTAGGTTGCATCTCATATGCAATAATTGACTACTTTAGATTTAATTTTTATAATTGTTTGATAATACAGGCTGGGCAATGTCTTTAATATTTACCACTATTTATGTACTGCTTAATACAATATCTATTCCATAGTTTATATCCAATGAAAATATGTGGAATGTATACCCTGGTGATTCTCCACGAACAAATGTTTAATTTCTACTCTGAAGTATACTATAACTAAATATTGTATGATCATATAAACAAAGATAACTTTATTTATTCTAAAATCAGATTCCTAAATGAATTCTCTATAAAATTATCTGATCATTTATGTTAATCATTTATTCAATAAAATACAGAGATCCTTTTTTATATTATATTCTTTATATTATATTTTATACTGCCTCCTAAGTTTGGAATATAATGTTATTACAAGTTAACTTCTTTCCCTTCACTTAATATTCTCAACAATCTACCACTGCTAAAAATGTTAGTATTCCTAGGGTCAGAGTGGCAGTACAGTGGGTAGGTGGTTTGCCTTGCATGAAGCCAACCTTGGTTCCATTCATGGAACCCTATATGGCCTCCCAAACCCTCCAGGAGTAATCCCTAGGCACAGAGCCCTGTGCACCATAGGGTATGGCTTCAAAACAAACAAACAAAAATGTTGGCATTCTTTTGTTTCAGAATCCAAGTTTTCTTAAAATCTCTGTAATTATCATTAAATTTTAAAAACATCAATAGTCATTGGGTGTTTTGAGAGTATGTAGATTGAATTTATATTAAAGCTATCCATTAAATATTTTTATTTTCTTTCCCATAAATTGTTTTCAATATTTAACCATGTTTTAATTGGGATAATCTAATATTATACCTCTAGTAGTTCACTCTATATTCTTCATTAAAGTAGTATTTTCAAAGAGGTTACTAATTTAACAGAAGAACATACTATGTCTGTATAAAAACTGGACAATTGCTGCCACCTTGTGACTGAATTTAAAATATTCTTCGGGCCGGAGAGATAGCATGGAGGTAAGGCGTTTGTTTACCTTTCATGCAGAAGGTCATTGGTTCGAATCCTGGCATCCCATATGGTCCCCGGAACCTTCCAGGAGCAATTTCTGAGCATGGAGCAGGAAAAACCACTGAGCACTGCCGGGTGTGACCCAAAAACCACACACACACACACACACACAGCTCTGCCCTCTATTTTGTGGACACACACACACACACACACACACACACACACACACACACACACATACACAGCTCTGCCCTCTATTTTGGGGCCGGGCGGTGGCGCTAGAGGTAAGGTGCCTGCCTTGCCTGTGCTAGCCTTGGACGGACCATATGGTCCCCCAAGCCAGGAGCAACTTCTGAGTGCATAGCCAGGAGTAACTCCTGCGCATTATCGGGTGTGGCCCAAAAACCAAAAAAAAAAAAAAAAAAAAAAAAATCCTCATCTTCTACTAGGACATGCAAAGTGATCTTTCCCCCAAAAGGCATTACATTAAGATTATGAGACTAAATCCCTAAGCAATAGTACATTCTTTTTCGAACAGATTGTAGTATGTGAATCAATAGACACAAAACACTAGTTTACTGTAGTTACCGATGCTATCCTTTCTATGTTAAAAACCCCCTAAACTTCTAAAATTAGTCCATGTATCTGAGATATAATTAGTGAGAAAATAAACTCAATGGGGCTGGGGTGACAGTACAGCGAAAAGGGCAAGCGGCCAATTTGGGTTAAATCCTCAGTGTTCCATATGGTATCCCGAGCCTGCCAGTTGTGATTCCTGGGCACCAAACATCTTCCCCTGACAAAATCATAAAGTACACACTAATGGAAAAAGGAACTCAAGTCCTAGATTATTTATCTGAATCCAGTTTCACAGAATAGATTTGTTTGGTTTGGTTTTGGTTGGGGGGGGGTTTGGGCCACACCCAGCAGTGCTCAGGGATTACTCCTAGCTCTGTGCTCAGAAATTACTCCTGTCAGGCTCTCAGGATCATATAAAATGCTGGAGATGAAGTCTGAGTCAGCCAATGCCCTACTTGCTATGCTATCTATCGTTCCAGTCCTCATAAGATAATTTATTTTAAGTATAATTCTGGGTATTAGAATATAATACCCCAGGCCCGGAGAGATAGCACAGCGGCGTTTGCCTTGCAAGCAGCCGATCCAGGACCAAAGGTGGTTGGTTTGAATCCCGGTGTCCCTATGGTCCCCCGTGCCTGCCAGGAGCTATTTCTGAGCAGACAGCCAGGAGTAACCCCTGAGCACCGCCGGGTGTGGCCCAAAAACCCAAAAAAAAAAAAAAAAAAAAAAAAAAAGAATATAATACCCCCAGAAAATATAATCTCCATGTCTGCATTCCATGGACTCACTTTATTCTTAAAAACCCTGAAAAATCTTGAAATATCATGGATACCCAGGCCATGCAGCTGAAAAATGGTAAGAAGAGAGCAAGCCAAGTATTTACCCTGCTGAAGGCAAGCCGGGGGGTGTACCCAAAACCACCATTTCAACAATGGCTCAGTTTCACCACTCTATCACAGAGCTCAGCAGAGATGCCAAATTAACCAAAACTGGCATTTGAACTGACACCTAGGACTTTTCTGCAGTAAGTGCAAGCACTCTCCCCCTGCTTTCTCATACTTCAGGAAGCCTTGGCAGACAAAATCAAACCCTACAAAAGCCATAATATTAGCCATGAACTCCGAATTTCTGGTCTATGTGTCAGTATACATGGCAGCATAATAACCCCAAATATTTTCAATACTGTTATCCCACAAGGAAAATACCAATTTAGAGGACAACATAGATTCAAAGTCACCTAATGTTCAGAAACAAGACAAAACTAGCAACGAAAAGCTTAGCAAACTTTGTGACAATGATTTAATGGTTTCACTATGTAATACATTAATTTTTGAAAAATATTTTATTGTGCTACTTAAAAATAATTTTATTCCCATGTACCTACAAATAAACAATATGAAATATTTTATTTCATGCCTGCCAATGGGATATTTCATGCCTATCAATGGGGTAGACTTGGGAATAGGTGGAAAACTGGGGACAACAGTGGAGGGAATTTTACATTAGTGGCGGGACTGGTCTTGGAACAAATGTATTATGTGCAACTATTTAACACATGATCTTTAAAGTAGTTTATTAAATATATAGATATGTATGTATAATATATTAAATATTAAATATATAGATATGTATATATAATATCCTAGCCAGTGAGGGTTGTTTATAATTTCAAGACCACTGTGATCGTGGATCTTTCATGAATTCATGAAATTAGGTTGTATCTGTTAATTTTTTTTTTTTTTTTTGGTTTTTTGAGCCACACCTGTTTGATGCTCAGTGGTTACTCCTGGCTAAGTGCTCAGAAATTGCCCCTGGCTTGGGGGGATCATATGGGACGCTGGGGGATCAAACCGCGGTCCTTCCTTGGCTAGCGCTTGCAAGGCAGACACCTTACCTCTAGCGCCATCTCACCAGCCCCTATCTGTTAAATTTTTATTTAACACTGTTTAGTATGCTGAATAACTATTTCATCAGAGATAACTAAATTAACAATATAGCTATGTGTACTTAATATACCTAGCTCTCTATGATCTACTAAAGACAGTTCCAGAAAAACAAAGTGAAAGATTCTGAACATTTTCAAAACACATGGTTCATTAAATTTAAGCAAGACACATGAATGTATACCCTAAACTTTTTGTTCGTTTTGTTTTTGTTTTTGTTTTGGCCACACTCATGACACTCAGGGGATACTCAGAAATCACTCCTGGCTTGGGGGCCATATGGGATGCCGGGGGATCAAACCGTGGTCTGTCCTAAGCTAGTGCTGGCAAAGCAGATGCCTTACAGCTCCATGCCACCACTATGGCCCTAAACCCTAAACTTTTATGAGATATTCTACATTTTTAGTATGGCAAATTTTACAAATAATTACAATTCTAAATCAAGAAAATAAACATGTACACTGCAGTACAGTACCTTTCAATTTAATTGCCACATCAACAAAGGATTGCAGAAATGCCATGGATACTGCCTGCCCTACATGAAGATAAAATTCAACAGACATTACAACATGCATTTCTCCAACATATTATTTATAAATATCTAAAATGTTTATGAGGTTCCAAATTTTTTCTTTCTTTTCTTTCTTTCTTTCTTTCTTTCTTTCTTTCTTTCTTTCTTTCTTTCTTTCTTTCTTTCTTCTTTCTTTCTTTCTTTCTTTCTTTCTTTCTTTCTTTCTTTCTTTCTTTCTTTCTTTCTTTCTTTCTTTCTTTCTTTCTTTCTTCCTTCCTTCCTTCCTTCCTTCTTTCCTCCCTCCCTCCCTCCCTCCCTCCCTCCCTCCCTCCCTCCCTCTCTCTCTCCTCTCTCTCTCTCTCTCTCTCTCTCTTTCTTTCTTTCTTTCTTTCTTCTTTCTTTCTTTCTTTCTTCTTTCTTTCTTTCTTCTTTCTTTCTTTCTTTCTTTCTTTCTTTCTTTCTTTCTTTCTTTCTTTCTTTCTTTCGGTTTTTGGCTCACACCCTGCAGTACTCAGGGGTTACTCCTGGCTCTACGCTCAGAAATCACTCCTGGCAGACTCGGGGGACCAATCATATGGGATGCCGGGATTCGAACCACCGTCCTTCTGCATGCAAGGCAAATGTACTACCTCCATGCTATCTCTCCGGCCCAATATTTTTTTCTTAATAAGAAATATCTTTTTTATTTGGATTTCAATGCAACTAATTTTCTGTGTCATACTGTAAGGAATATAGGTGAAGAGCCATTATTTGCAGATATAATATATTTCTTATAGATCTTTAAGAACCATTAATATATTGAAATCCTTAGCTTTAGCACAATAATAATTTAAAATTACAACAGTGAACATTTAGTTTAATCTTTCACTTTGTAAATCTGATACATAATTATTTTTATAGAATTAGAAATAAATGTTTCAAAATATGCAACATATGAGAGTGATGTCTTTTTGAACAGGCAATATATAGAAGACATAAAGGCTGGGGCCGGGCGGTGGCGCTGGAGGTAAGGTGCCTGCCTTGCCTGCGCTAGCCTAGGACGGACCGCGGTTCGATCCCCCGGCGTCCCATATGGTCCCCCAAGAAGCCAGGAGCAACTTCTGAGCGCATAGCCAGGAGTAACCCCTGAGCGTCACAGGGTGTGGCCCAAAAACCAAAAAAAAAAAAAAAAAAAAAAGAAGACATAAAGGCTCCTTACTTCAAATGTTCCAATATTTAGTCCAGCTTTCACTTATACTCACAGCCAGCATAAAACAACACTATGCTATCTGAAGTCATAACTGTTGTATTAAATGTCTCTTCAGTTAATTCCACTGTAAGTTCCAAAGATAACTGTTTCTTCCTATTTCTGTAAACAGTTTCTTCCACTTCATCATCTTGAATATCTAAAATGTTTGAAAGTAATCAATGTAAATATAAATATTAACTGACTATATTTAAGATATTATCCCAGGCTAGCATATGAAAATTTGGTAATTTTAATAAGTATTTATGTTTGATTTCATGAACGAAATCTAGGGGCCCTTCTCTAACTTCAGCCCTCCCATACTTCCCTCCCTTCCCACCTTGATTCCCTCCATCATTACCTTCCTTCCTCTCTCTGCTTCCCTTTCTTTCTTCCTTCCTCCCTCACTTTTTTCCTCCTCTCTCTCCTCTTTCCTTCCTTCATTCCTTCCTCCTTCCCTCCAATCTTTTTTCTTCCTTCTTTCTCCCTTCCTTCCTTCCTCCTCCCTTCTTTCCTTCCTTCCTCCCTTCCTCTTTCTTCTGCTCTTCCTTCCTCCCTCCCTCTCCCCCTTCCTTCCGTGAAAAAAAAGGAAAAAAAGAGAAAAAAAATAAATAAAAATAAAATAAAATCCAGGGATTCACACATACAAAGCATGAACTTTGCCAATGAGCCACATTCCCAGCCCCCTCTTAATAAGAACTTTTAATTAACACTTTTTTAATATTTTAAATTCATATTTTAAAATATTTAGCTATTGCATGACTTAAAATTATTCTAAGATGCTTCCTAATCCATAAATAGTAAAGTTTTAGTCAACTGCAAAAACAATTAAATTTGTCTAGAAATAACATTTGGGCTTTTGTTTCTAGTATGTTCATTTTTTAAAAATTTAAACACCAGGTTTTTATTTTTTTTTACCACAGATAACATTATACAGTCCAGGGGTCCTCAAACTTTTTAAACAGGGGGCCAGTTCACTGTCCTTCAGACTGTTGGAGGGTCAGATTATAGTAAAAACAAAAATTATGAACAAATTTCTATGCACACTGCATATATCTTATTTAGAAGTGAAGAAACAAAATGGGAATAAATACAATATGTGGCCCGCGGGCCGTAGTTTGAGGACCATACAATTGACTTTACAATCATACAATGTATAACAACCTTCACCAGTGTGCACTTCTGCCATCAATATGTTCATTTTTAATTTAAAATGTTCACCAAATACCTTGATAGTGTTTATGTGGATTCTAATACATTCAAGAAGTATAATCGAGACTAGGAAAAGTCATGGACAAAAACAACAAAAGTCCTGGCCACATATAGTTTTAAACTATAGAAAAGTCATATTATAAACTGATCAATAAACACATATTTTATCTTTTTATTAAGAAACTCAAAAGATAAATGAGATATTAATAAGAAGACATATATTGAGAAATATAGAAAGGAAATCTAACTTAACCTGAGGGACAAGTAAAGTTTCCAAGAAGGATTTGGAAAGAGAGTAGAGCAGGTAGGGTATTTGTCTTGCATGGAGCTGATTCAGATTTTATTTCCAGTACTCTATATGATCCCTCAAGTCCTGCCACAAGTGATCCTTGAGTGCGATCATGAGTAAACCCTGAGCACAGTCAAATGTGGCATAAAATAAAAACAAAAGATTTTTAGAATAGTATTCTTTAGATAAATATTGAAAGAAAAATATAATTTCAGGTGGCTATGAAGAAGAGAGGCAGCAAAATGCATGAGGTAAAAAAACAACATGTACAAATGCAGAATTGGAAATGTGAACTTTGAGTAAATACTTGCTATTAGCAACTACTGATTTTGTACATTTAGTATTAGCATTGGAATAATTTTAAATATAATTTCTGTAATTTTAAAATACATCTTATGATATTATATGAGTTGGATTTACTGCATTGAATGCAACAGAATTAAGAAGATGATGTTTGGGAGGTGAAGTGGTTCTTCTCTTTAGTTTCAGCATACTAAAAAATGATGTGAGCTAGATAGCATTCAGAGCATTATTTTTCAGTACTGCAAGCTAAAAAAGTAAACCTTTATTTTAGTACCATTTCAGTAATCCTCTGTGACTAGTCAATCAAATAATACAAGTCTATGCTATGAAGCATTTTACACTATTTTAAAAGGTATTTTTCTTTATTTTCCCCCACCCCGAATGGTATTTTTCTAATACTATATTATTGCATAACACTGAAGTTATGTTCTCTATACTAAAATTAAAGTCTACTTGCTTATTTACTATAATTTTTCTCCTTATTCTCGTTTTTCATTTTCCAGCCAGTTTTCCTTATTTCCAAGTCTATCCTTTTTATCTTTGCTTGTACCATTCCTTTGTCTCTTTTATGTGCTCTTTCCCTGAATAAACTACCCTAATTTATAAATCTCTTTATTCCTCAGCTCTCATTTCACCTATTCATCAATGTTGATATATTCTCTTTCTAGTTGATCATATTTCTTTTATTCCATTTATATTGTCCTCTGTAGAAAACTCATTTCATTTTTATTCTTTATCCTGTACTTGCCTCTACTGAAGGACATTTTAATTTAGGTTTGATTCTTCTGAATTTCCTTTATTTTTTTCTATTGGTATGGATATGAAGCATGAAAAAATGATGATGTAAATAGGCCTATACAATAGTATGACCAATGGATTACATTTTATAGTACATTGAATGCTTAGTACACTGAAACAAACAAACAAACAAAAAAAAATAGTAGGCTTGGTTATGGCTCTTGACCTCAATACATAGCACAAAGTCAAACCTTAGGAATGTCCGTGTGTGCTGAGAGCAACTCCAAAGGCTCTTACAAAACAAGGTAAGCTAGCTCTGAGATATCTCAATAAAGTATATGTGTATGTGAAACCTCAAGCATATGAGAACCATAGGTGAATGCAGGATTCTAGGGAGAACACAGCAACCAACTGTGTAAGCACCACACCAAGCATATGACCCTGGTGAGCAAAAGAAGCACAGATGAGAGCACAATTAAGTAAGTGTTACACTCACTTGTTGCAACAGCAACTACAGAGGAATTAAAGAGAAAGGGAGGACAGACTGTGCATAAAGGGTGAAGTTAAATAAAAGTCAGATTGTAGGACTGGAGTGGTGGCGCTAAAGGTAAGGCATCTGCCTTGCAAGAGCTAGCCTAGGAGGGACTGTAGTTTGATCCCCCAGCGTCCCAAATGGTCCCCCCAAGCCAGGAGCGATTTCTGAGTTAATAGCCAAGAGTAACCCCTGAGCGTCAATGGGTGTGGCCCAAAAACAAAAACAAAAAGTCAGATAATAAAAGAAATGTTAGAACTAGAATACAAAAAGAGACATAAAAAAAAAAAAAGAGTAGGCAACACTAAAGGAAAAATTAAAAACCAGAATTAGGAAGCAAAAGAAGGGTATGACTTCAACCAGAAATTATATTCAAATGACCTACACTCCCTAGACGCTGAAGGCTGACATATCGAAATCATCACAGAAATAAAGCAATAAAGCCAAAGACCAGAAATATGGAATAAAGTTCTTCATGCTTCTTCATACTCTTGAAGAAGGTAATCTATGAGAAACTAATTTACTAAAATTCAACGGACCTTATGGGTGTTATAAGAGTATAGAGGATGATGAGCATAGCAAAATATATTACCCATATCTGGATCTTCCATATCATCATCTTCATCTTCTTTTACTTCCTCAAAATTCATATTATTTTCCACATGGGATATTACTGAATCAATATCATGTAATACCAAAAATTCTACAGGTGCTCCCTAGAATTAAAAAAATACTAAACATAAAATTTTTTCATGTTTTAGTTATTTGATAAATTAAATTTAAAATATGAACTTCAATTTTCAGGTTAAAAAATTTTAACTTAACTTCCCAATCACCAAGGAAAGTATCCAAAGCCCACTGAGATGAGAATGGAATATCATAAATGAAAGGGTACTCAGTAGATTGTGGTATGAGTCAGTAGAATGGATATGAATACTTTGAGGATGGGTGTGTTCTGGTAACATATATTTTAAAGTATTTATCCCCCAAACATAAATTTTTGTAAGCCAACATTTCAGCTACAAAAGGTTTTGATGATAGCATGTGCTAATAATAAAACATAGAAATTTTAAATCTCCTTTACTTCCTATCACAAGTGCATTAGTCTGATCTAGGAAGCATACAAAATTTAATTCATATTCCTAGAGTAGAGCAGAAATTATCTATAGAAAATAGTTTTAGGCTGGCGTGGTGGTGCTAAAGGTAAGGCACCTGCTTTGCCTACGCTAGCCTAGGACGGACCTAGGTCCGATCCCCCGGCGCCCCATATGGTCCCCCAAGCCAGGCGCGATTTCTGAGCTCATAGCCAGGAGTAACCCCTGAGCGTCACAGGGTGTGGCCCAAAAAAGAAAAAAAAAAAGAAAAAAGTTTAGAAAAACACTAGACTGAGATTAGACTGCTAGAAATTATGAATATCTCAAAAAATTGAGCTTAGGCTGATATAAATGATAAAAATTATATGAAAATTAATGATAAAAATTATATGGAAAAAAATTATATGAAAGAAGGTGTTAATTTTGTCGAATGTTATTCATGAAAATCATTATATAAACAATAGAATAATAGTTTTAGAGATCAAGATAAATATTTATGGGTAAGATGTCATGGTATCTGTATATTATTTTTCTGAAACGTTCTTTTAAATGTTTCAGAAAAATACAGATCAAGCTAATGTGGCAAAATGTTAAGTCTAGGTATGATACAATGACTAACTAGTTTTAACTACTTAAATAGTAGAGTTTTAAATAGTTTAAGTAAAATTTTAAGTAGATTTAACTAGATATAAGTTGTAAAATTTAGGTAGTCAATGTGTCTTCCTATTTTTTAGTATATTTAAGTTTTGGTTAATACAATGTCAAAGGAATAGACAGATCTTAAAAGATCAGATAAGAAGGAAGATTCTAATTATTAACACTATTCCTCTCATATCTACCCTGCAAAATTCCTACGCTTCTCCTTAGAGTCTCTCTGCAACTGAGTTCTTTACCACATCCCGACAAGCTCATCATTTGCTTTGTTTTTGTTTGTTTGTTTGTTTTGTCACTAATGTGTGAAGTCTTTGGTGATTTTCCTTCTCACGTTAACTTGATTTCTTTTTCCACTTTCCTTAGCATCATCTGACATTCTAGCTATTTTTGTATTGTATCTTTCTCCTACTTCTAGTAAATTAGCTCTGTGAGAACAAAAAAATAGATTTTATTCACTGCTATTACCCTCAGAGACTAGAACCTGTTTAGAACAGAGCAAGTTTGTTTGTACCACTTATTTAAAGAGTAAATGAGTATTAGTTAATATTACTGAGCATAAAACATCACAAAGTAATGCAAATCAAAATCATATCCTCTATCCAGAAGATAAGAGAATAACCACTAGTGAGAACAGCTTCTATCCAAAAAATTGGAAATAAGTTTTGGTAAGAATGTGGAGAAAAAGACACTCTAGGGTTAGGGAAATAGCTCAAAGGGCTTGTAACACATGCTTTGCACTCCGGAGGCCTATATTCAATCCCCAGTGCTACATGGTTCCCAAAGCACTGCCAAAAGTGATCCCTAAGCACAGAGAAGGGTATACAGTTTCTGAGCACTGCTGGATGTGGCTCTAAAACCAAGCACTGCTGCCTGTAAATTGGTGCAGCCTCAAAGACTCCACACAAGAGCCCAGCTCCCTGCCCAGGCTAGTGGAAGCTCGAGGATATGTTCTGCAGGAGCTATAACAATACTTGAGTTGCAGGAGAGACACCAGGAAGACGAGGTATAGCAGCTGTATTTTGCAGACAATACCAGTAGTCTAGGACTGGTTTCCACCCCAGCCTGACTCAAGGAGCAAATTGAACCACATCTGCTGATGCAGCCTCTACAGATAATGGTATGGAGATTCCTAGAATGAGCAATACTCCTAGGCCATTTAGTGAAGAGATATGAAAATACTGAAAGGATATATATGACCTTGTGATCCCTATCACTATATTCACAAAAGCCAAAACATGGAATGAACAAATGTGCATCAACAGATGAGTAGATAAAGAAGCTGTGATATATGTGCTGAGTAGAGCACTAATCTGCCATTGAAAACAATGTAACTTGTTCCTTTTGGAACGAAATAGACTTTGAGTTAATTATGCCAAATAAAACTAAAAAGTGAAGGATAATTAACAGATGGCTTATTTCAAATGTGTAGTATAAATAACAAATACAAACAAACTGTCAAAAAATAAAACTTACCCTAGACTCAGTGAAAACTACAGTGGATATTAACAGAAGGAAAGGGTAGGGATGGTGAAAGAAATTAGTAGATGGGTCTGTTAGTGGCAGGAGTGAAGAGAATGATATTGATATGCATATGTGAAGCTAAACTCTTGAAAGTCTATGAAACTGTACACCACTGATAAATAATGAGAAGCTTCAAATTAAAAAAAAAGAAATTATTTTCAGTGCAGTGAGCCCTTCGCTATGTAAGCATTTTATTTTATTTTTTTTTACTATACTAATACAACAGCTTTTTGTTTTGTTTTGTTTTTGGATCACACCTGGCAGTGCTCTGAGGTTACTCCTGTCTCTATGCTCAGAAATCACTCCTGGAAGGTTCCAGGGACTATATTGGATGCTGGGAATCCAAATTGAACCCGGGTTTGTCCCAGGTTGGGCGCATGGAAGGCGCCCTACTGCTGTACTATCTCTCCGGCCACTACAACAGCTTTTTAATGTAGATATTACCCTGCTTTACAATAAAATGTGGTAAGACAGATTTAAGTCAAGAAATTTTCACAGTGTTTTAAAATAGGATCAAACTAGGCAGTATGAATCTTTGCTAAAAATTCTTAACTATATTACTGTTTACTATCATAGTGAAAAAAATAAATGACTAAGTAATTATAATATAAATGTTCCATATATTACTATATACTATATAGTTTATCTAAAGCAGTAATAAGAGCATACAATACTGTCTGTACAACCAGTCTCGGACTATAAAAACTCTTAAACCTTTTGCCTAGAGAGAGGGAGAGGGAAGAATGATTATGCATCCCAAGATAACCATTGTCACCTTGAGAAGAAAGGAAAAAGAGACCTGCACTGGGGCCGGTGAGGTGGCGCTAGAGGTAAGGTGTCTGCCTTGCAAGCGCTAGCCAAGGAAGGACCTCGGTTTGATCCTCCGGCGTCCTATATGGTCCCCCCAAGCCAGGGGCAATTTCTGAGCATGTAGCCAGAAGTAACCCCTGAGCATTAAATGGGTGTGGCCCAAAAAACCAAAAAAAAACCAAACAAACAAACAAAAAAAAAGAGACCTGCACTGAATTTCAGAGAAAATTTCAAAGAAAAACATCTTTGCAGAAATATCTACCTACTATATAATCTATTCTTACATCATTTATACATATGTTTTTATTGTTACTTAATCTAAGACATCAAAGCTAAGTAAACAAGGCTGAAGAGCTGCATGGAGGCTTGAATGCAGAAGCCTTTAGTTTGATATCCAGCATCACATGTTCTCAAAATATCACTAAGTGCAGCCCTGGATGTCTTGAGCACTGCAAGCCAGGTATGACAAGCAATGATGGGGCCCAGGACCTTCTAAAAATTGTTTGGAAGAGACGTCCCTCACCCTGCAACTAAACAAAACTAATGGGAAACTAGAATTGTTTAATTCTTCTAGAGAACCAATTTCCCAAAAATAAATATTAAAATCCTTATATAATTATATTTATTCATTAGAAAAATAACTCTTCATATATTAGCAAAAGAAAAAATACTCAAAATGTTCTTTCCACTATCTGGCCAAAAGCAAAAGATAATTGTCCCATGTAATACACATTTTAAATATATAAGCATTTTATATGAAAAAAAAAGTGCTTAGCATCACTTATTAAAGAAATCCAAATCAAGAAACAATGGGATATAATCTCACACCATGAAAATGACATATAACAAAAATGAACATTCTATGCTGGTTGGGATATGGTGAAGAAAGAACTCTCTTCACTGCTAGTGGGAATGTTGTTGGGTTCAACCCCTGTGAAAAATAATATGGAAAGTCCTCAGTAAACTTTGAATTGAGCTGCCATTATAACCCAGAAATTCCACTTTTGGGTAACTAACCCCAAGACTTAAAAGCATTCATTCCAAAGGACATGTGGGCATAATTATTCATTGTTACACTTAGCACAGCAGCTAAGAGATGAAATCAATGTAGTTGTTTACTTATAGATGAATAGATTGTGAAGATGTGAGATACACACACACAAAACACACACACACACAGACACAAATACTATGCAACTGCAAAGAATGATATAAAATTTGCAACAACCTGGTTGGAACTTGAAAGAGTGAAGTAAGTCAAAAGAAGAAAGACTAGGGGCCCGGAGAGATAGCACAGCGGTGTTTGCCTTGCAAGCAGCCGATCCAAAACCAAACGTGGTTGGTTCGAATCCCGGTGTCCCATATGGTCCCCCGTGCCTGCCAGGAGCTATTTCTGAGCAGACAGCCAGGAGTCACCCCTGAGCAACGACAGGTGTGGCCCAAAAACCAAAAAAAAAAAAAAAAGAAGAAAGACTAAAATAGGATGATCTCACTTATTCATGATATATAAAATAATTGGATAGAAAATGTTAACATAGTAAGGGGATTGGAATTCTAATTCACCCTTGACCCTAGAGCTTAGGGCAAAGGACAGAGAAAATAAAAAGAAGGGAAAGATGATGATAAAGAGAGGTAATGAGGGATCAGGGGTTGGGGCTTCACTTATATTGGTGATATGGGAGAATGCTATAACTCAAAAGCAGACTCAATAATACTGGAAACATGAGATAAAAGCTACAACCACCAAACTTTGTAAAGTTACTATCAAGGTGGCAGGCAAGGGGTGGGGAGATTTGGGGATGATGGAGTATGAAAACACTAGTGATGGGAGTTATTTAGTGGCAGAATTAGTGTTGAAATATTATATGCCTAAAACACAATTATCAATAACTTTGTAAATCATACTTTTGGTTTTTTTTAATCATAAATCAGTTTTTAAACTATTTGGCAGCATATATACATATAAACCAAGTTGTTAGCACATTTACATAAATATTTCGTTGTTTGTCATTTAATAGATTTTAATAATTAAGAAAAGAGAGGTATTAACAGTGATTTACAAAGTAAATAAAAATGTCCAACAGGGGGGCCGGGAAGGTGGCGCTAGAGGTAAGGTGTCTGCCTTGCAAGCGCTAGCGTAGGACGGACCACAGTTCGATCCCCCGGTGTCCCATATGGTCCCCCCAAGCCAGGAGTGACTTCTGAGCGCATAGCCAGGAGTAGCCCCTGAGCATCAAACAGGTGTGGCCCAAAATCCAAAAAAAAAAAAAAATGTCCAACAGGGGCAGGAGCACAGTGGGTAGGGTGTTTCCCTTGCATGAGGCCTACCAGGATTCTATCCCTGCCATCACTCCCAGATGGTCTCCTAAACCTGGCAGAAGTAATTTCTGAGTGTAGTGCGAAGAGTAACTCCTCAGGGTGCTGGGTATGACCCAAAGAACAAACAAACAAAATAAACAAATCTCTAAAAAATTAGTAATTAATAGTTATTAAAGACATGCAAATTAGGGGGCCGGAGAGATAGCATGGAGGTAGGGCGTTTGCCTTTCATGCAGAAGGTCATCGGTTCGAATCCCGGCGTCCCATATGGTCCCCGTGCCTGCCGGGAGCAATTTCTGAGCATGGAGCCAGGAGTGGCCCCTGAGCACTGCCGGGTGTGACCCAAAAACCACAAAAAAAAAAAAAAAAAAAAAGACATGCAAATTAAAACAACTTTTTTTCACAGAAAAAATCTTAAAATGGTAATGCTCAGTATTAGAAAGTATAAGTGAAAAATAAGGACTTCTAAATACTGCAGTAAAATTATAGCTTTTCTGGAGGGAATTATGAAAATATATAAAAACCCTTAAAATTTTCATGTGTAGGAACAGAGAGTTAGCACAAGGGTTGAGGCACATTCTTAACATTCTTTGCATATGGGGAACCCAGTACTCAGGGCCTGAGCAGCACTGCATTTCTGGGTCACTATATTGAACTGGTTGTCCAAAAATCACCTGGAGGGAGCTTCTGGGTCTTCTGAGACTAATTTGGAGTCACCCAGGTAACACAATTTTTTTTTCTTCTGACCAACATCCTTTCATAAACTTTGCTATGTAAAAAGAATCAGTGATGCGCAAAGGCTGGCATCATAACCCAATAACAAGTAATCAAATAAAATTTTAGGTACAAATTAAAAATTAAACTTATAACCTAATCCTAATTTTTAAAATATATCTGTATTATGTATGTTTTATTAAATATATATGTATTAAAATTAAAAAAGTGATAAATTAAAGAAATTATATCAAAAAGTAACCAAATAATTGAATAGTTATTAAATATAGTATGCATATATTACTTTGGACAGTGTGCATCAAACTTTCTTTAAATAAATACACATTGTAAACCAATACACAAAACTAACCTCTTCTGCTCTTTTGAAGATCACATTGGCATGCTGAGGAATGTTCACACCCAAAGAGTCCCTTTTCAAAAGGAAAAAAAATACTTGTTAATGATAATATAAATAATATTAAGAAATCCAGATGTCAATCTAAAATAAGACTATACGTTTTTGCCTTAAAAGATTGTAAGCAGGAGCCGCCGTGGTGGCTCTAGAGGTAAGGTGTCTGCCTTGCCAGCACTAGCCTAGGACGGAACACGGTTCGATCTCCCCGGCGTCCCATATGGTCCCCCAAGCCAGGAGCGATTTCTGAGCTCATAGCCAGGAGTAACCCCTGAGCGTCATCGAGTGTGGCCCAAAAACCAAAATAAATAAATAAATAAATAAATAAAAAGATTGTAAACAGGGGCCAGAGAGATAGCATGGAGGTAAGGCATTTGCCTTTCATGCAGGAGGTCATTGGTTCGAATCTCGGCACCCCATATAGTCCCCAGTGCCTGCCAGGAGCAATTTCTGAGCCTGGATCCAGGAATAACCCATGAGCACTGCCGGGTGTGACCCAAAAACCAAAAAAAAAAAAAAAAAAAAAAAGATTGTAAACAGATGTTTGCACAGGACCAGCTCTTACCTCAAAAGAGAAGTAAACCAAGCAATGAAAAATCACTGACTGTGCAGCAGACAGCTGGCAATATCAGGAGGAGAGGAAGGACCAACTCCTTTCTCTGCCAAATCCATGCCTACTGCATCTATCACTCACTAGTACCACTTTGCCTATGTCCCTGCCTCACCACTTCTCAATGATTCTCTTCAGGAACACCAATCTGACCAAGCTTCAGGTACACCTGTATTTGGGCTGATACCACCGGGGCTTTTTTGGGAGCGAAGTATGGGTACCCTCTCCCTTCTTCCAGGAGTCCTGGCAGCTGAGAACACATCCCACAAAAGCCGCAGAATCAGTAATAGTGCTTTGAATTCCTGGACAACTTCATTTATTTGATGCAGTCATTTCTATAGTAACAAACCAATTTAACATAATGGACAGCTAATAACAAGAGCTTACTAAACCCTGCCATTGTATTCATGAATTTATTGGAAATAAAATAATTTTCACAAATTAGTATGCCACTGTACTTTTTCCTTTCTTTTTTACATTTTTTTCTTCTCTTCCCTTTTCTTTTTTAGTTTTTATTTCTATAACAACTTGGTTCTCATTTATCTGGAAACAAATGTATTAAGATCAACTATGTCGGGGCCAGAGAGATAGCATGGAGGTAAGGTGTTTGCCTTTCATGCAGAAGGTAATTGGTTCAAATCCCGGCATTCCATATTATCCCCTGAGCCTGCCAGGAGCGATTTCTGAGCGTGGAGCCAGGAGTAACCCAAAAACCAAAACAAACAAACAAACAAAAAAAAACAACTATGTCAACTACATGATGCTTTTTCTTTAAATAAATAATTTACAAATAAGCAATTAACAAATAAGTAATTACAATTAGATGAGCCTAAAAACTTTTTCATATAAATTCATATCAGATTGCTAATATTTACTAAATCGACAGTTTTATTTAGTAAAGTTTAAAGGTCTACATTTTAATCAAGCTTATAATGATGTAAGACTCTAGCCCAATAGTTGGTTACATATTTTAGTTGATTAAAAAGTTTATTAGAAGCCTGAGTGATAACACAATGGGTAGTGCATTTGTCTTACATGTGGCCAGCCCAGGTTCGATCCGAGGCATTCAGTATGGTTCCCTGAGCCTGCCAGGAGTAACTCCTGTGAGTCTCTAGATGAGATCCCAACACTTCCCCCAAATTAATTAATTTATCATATTTAAAAATAAAAATATAGGGGGCCGGGTAGGTGGCGCTGGAGGTAAGGTGTCTGCCTTGCAAGCACTAGCCAAGGAAGGACTGTGGTTCGATCCCCCGGCGTCCCATATGGTCCCCCCAAGCCAGGGGCAATTTCTGAGCACATAGCCAGGAGTAACCCCTGAGCGTCAAACGGGTGTGGCCCAAAAACCAAAAATAAATAAATAAATAAATAAATAAATAAATAAATAAAAATATAGTAATGCTTTGCTAAATTAAAATTTTTAAATAGTGAACATTTAGAGTTGTTAAGATACCTTAACAATAGCAGAACTCCTGCTTTTCCAAGAAGACGCCAAGCAATCCATTCTGCAGTTGTTTTATCAGCTTCAATTGTAGCTTGTTGACTAACAATAAAAACCAGTGGTAATCCTAACTGAAGATGAACTGTTGAAACTTGTTCAGGATCTTCATGAACTTCAGTCTTCATTAAAAACAAAAACAAAATGACTTTACTGTGTAATAATGTTCCAACATTTTAATTTAACCCCTCCTAAATCTTTTTTCTCTCTCTTTTTTTTTTTTTTTTTGAGGGGAGAGCACGAATGCAGTCCCCCACTACCACAAATTATGCAGTTGAGTTTCCCACATTTGGGGAAATCGCAGGGGTCAGCACATCTAGAGTGCAATGGATAAGCCTCACCCTGGGAAAACCACCTTCGTAATCATGGTATCTCCCCTGCCAGGTAAGTATTCCCTCCTAAATCTTAATAGTTCATGGGTTGAATAAAAACCAGACTGCAAAATAGAGTTAATATTAAGAGAAATGGTTTTGTAATTTTCCAGAAATATATTCCTAATGTACCTTCATAGGTAAGTATTATAAAACTAATGGATTTTATAAACATAAAGCTGCAACCATAGGGCTAAAGAGATAGTATAGCTGACACAGTTTTGGTTCCTGGCATTCCATAAGGTTCACCAAATAGGAGATACGTCTAACAAACTAAAACAAATAAATTAAGATATAAATTCCTTTATTTAAAATTTTTAACCTTGGAGAAGGAGACAGAGTACAGTCAGATGCTTGCCTCACATATGGCCATCCTGGATATGTGAGCCTGAGAAACAGTATAATGGGTAGGCCTTGACCTTGCATGCAGCTGATCTGGGCTTGATCCCCAGCACCATATATAATCCCATGAACACCCCCAGGAGTGTTCTCTGAGCAGAGAATCATGAGTAAGCCTTGATCACAGCCAGAAGTGATGCAAAATAAAAAATAACCCAGGTTCACCCTCTGCCCTCACATTGTCCCCTGAGCACCACCAGAGGTGATATCTGAGCACAGAACTGGAAGCTCTAAACACTACCAGATGTAGCCCAAAACTTCCCCCTTCCCCAAGATTTATGATTCAATAATGTGTTATAGAATAAATAAAAAGGAATATCTGTATTAAGATAGCAGCTAGAGGATGGGAAAAATAACACAGTGACTTTCAGAACCTGCCTTGCAAGTATACGGTTTCAAATCCATGGTGTCCCACATGTATCAAGCAACTTATTAGCAGGTCTGTTGTTTAAATATGGAATCTACAGTTCCTGGTTGCTATAAGCAATGTCTGGCTGCATACTGTAGCCATGTGTCTGTATATGTGTATGTGTGTATGGATGTATGCGTGTATGTGTTTATGAGTGTAAGCACAAAAAATAATAGATTCAGGGCATGCACAATTTTGTAAAAATATTTGCTACTGCCATACCCATGAACTGCAACCCATCATAAGCATGTGTATGAGCACAAGTGTTAAATCCCCTCAACATCCTGACCATGACATGTGTGTCTCAACTAAAAGCTCAACACCTAGTGAGCATGTGCAATTAAGGAAATATAAACCTTGAGCACTGCAGTTTGTGTGCAAGTATCACAAACTGATGTGTGACCTTGGCAAGAACCAAAGCTTAAAGTGTGCAAACACCACAGCCAGTTATGTGTAAAATGTCTATTATCATGCCATCAAAAACAACAAAGGGAAGGAGGGCAGGGGAAGGAATTTTAAAAATTAAGTGTGTGTACACATATGTGTATATATTCACACAGAGAGACACAAGCACATGTACAAACACATTTAATTTCTTTTTCTCTATACATGCTTGTAAAGCTATAACAGTAGAATTTTATGAGGTAAACATACTTAAGTGAAGAAAAGAAAAGTCAGTAACATTTTACAAGTGGGAGACCAGAACAATAAATGACTTAGAAGAGTAAACAAAGCAAAAATGTAAGCCATCAGAGGAGAGTCTAGAAAAAAAATCAATTCAGCTGCAAATCCTATCATTTCAAAAAGACTGTCAATGCTTGCTATTTCTGGAACTAAGAAAGAAATATAGTAGAACAAAGGGCAGGAAGGCTCTAAAACAAGAAGGAATAAACAGAAAGTTTTGAGAAACAGATAGTCTTCCCTGTATATTCTTTCTCAGTGCTATGATATTAGACAATTGTCCCTCCTCCGAACAGAATATAAATCTGAACTTTAATAAAGCCAAAAGTGCAAGTATTATGCCCAAATCAAGGAAGCTACATAACCAAATGCTGAGAAGGACTTCCTCCCATCTATTCACAGAATGCTAATAGTCAGAGGAGTGAAATATCTTTTTTTGAGGATTCTGTGTAACTCTAGGAAAAGACTAGAAGAAAATAACTTTTTTTTTGGTTGTTGTTTTTGAGTCACACCCAGCAGTGCTCAGGAATTACTCCTGGCTCTACACTCAGAAATCACTCCTGGCAAGCTCAGGGGACCATATGGGATGCCGGGATTCGAACCACTGTCCTTCTGTATGCAACACAAATGCCTTACCTCCATGCTATCTCTCCGGCCCCTAGAAGATAATAACTTTTATGTTCAATAAAAAGTAGCCCAGATCCAACCACCTATGAGCTTAGAGTTGACAAGTCCTATCAACATGCTCAGCATTTCTAATTAGCTGTTTTCATATTCTTAAATCACAAGCTGACATCCAAGCAATAGCAAACATCAGAGGATAGCCTCCAGCATGGAAAGTTAAAAAAAAAAAAAAGGAGTAAATAAAGACTATGAAGAAAGAAGAATAGTTCAAAAATCACTACAACAACCTCAAGAAAATGGGTACTTTGCATCTAAAAGAAGGAGGGAGATTTGGGACATTGGTGATGGAAATGTTACACTGATGAAGAGGGGGTGATTTTTAGATGACTGAATCCCAACCACAATCATGTTTGTAATCAAGGTGTTTAAATAAAAATATTAATTTAAAAAAGAAATAAAATCAATTGAAGAGATAAAATAAATGAAAAAAAAAAGCTGAAGAAATATATCAGAAAGACAAGGTACATGAAAATAAAAGAGAAAGCACAATAATAATAGGAATAGTTCCAAACAAATTTATTCAAATAATAGAAGTTCCAGAAAAAGCAAAGGAGAGAATGGAAGAGATCATCACTAACATAAACACACTGCTTTCCACAAGTGAAGGCCATGAATTGCAAGAACAAGAATGTAGGAATTCACAAGAAGATGCATTTCATGAACTTTCCAATTACTGAGGACTTCTTAAAATCCTAAAACTTGGTGCCTGAGAGATATCATGGAGGTAGGGTGTTTGCCTTGCATGCAGAAAGATGGTGGTTCAAATCCTGGCATCCCATATGGTCTCCCGAGCCTGCCAGGAGCAATTTCTGAGTGTAGAACCAGGAGTAACCCCTGAGCGCTGCTGGGTGTGACCCAAAAACAAACAAACAAACAAAAAAAATCCTAAAACTTTCCAGAGAGAATATTATATTTACATGTGGTAGTCTGAAAAGGTGCAAGATGGCTCCCAAGATTCCTAATGAACAAACCTGGTAGAATGCAAATCTTTTGTGTGTGGGTTGGATTCCTAAGAGAGTAATTCCTTTAATTGGGCTGTGTTATACAAGACTCTGTTGTGGCATACTGGAATGAGAATCTCTTGTTGCCTTTGAAGAAAAAAGCTACAATTTTTTGAGAGGGCCATATGGCTAGAACCTGGAGAAAAAAAAGAATGCATGAGCTGAGAACCATATCAGCCAACAGTCAGCAAGAAGATGGGGAGCTCAGACTAGAAAACACATGGAGCTAAATCATGGCTAAATCCTAATTTCAAAATCCGAAGAGCTTAAAGGAGTATATAAGACTGGTTTTTTCTTTCTATATTTAGAGTTAAGGAGCAATAGGTAATAAGGTTAGAGATTTGGCAAAGGGACAAATCATTAAAAACCATGAATCTCCTTAGAACTTGAGTTTTATTCTATAAATAAAGTGAAGCAATTTAGGAATTGTAAGGATTATTTGAACATGATAATATATGTGTTTTAAAAATATCACTCTGCCAGAAATAGAAAGAATGACCTAATTGGATGAAAAATAGAGGAACTAAGACCACAACAGATACTATTACTAAACCAGTTTTACTATTACTATTACTAAACCAGTGAGATAAAGAGAAATCCAAGACATGTGAATTAAAATATTGGTTTTCAGAATGAAGAATTCAAAAGATACTGAAGATGAAAATCATGTAGGAAAACGAAGATGGTTTTCCAGATTTGTCATGAATAACTGGGTAGTAAATGAAACAAAATTATGAAGAAAGAACAGATGGTATAAAGGACAAAAGTTGAATGTTTGACATGTTCGGTTTAAGAAGACATACATACATCTAATTAGTGGTTACATATATAGGACAGAACTCCAAAGCAAGGTGTGACCTGAAAACTCAGGTTTGAAAATCAGTGTAGTGAATGACAATAACAAATGAGATTAGTTGGAGTTTATGTTCCAAGCATCTGTCAATGTAAGATAGCACCTCCAAACCTGATGAATTAAAATAACAAAGAGTAATTTTGTTCATATATCTATAAGTTCCTAAAGGAAACATATTATGACTAAAAAAGTGGACTAAAAGTTTCACTTTTTAAATAACTCATTCATATGGCTAGCAAGCCCCTGCTGAGATGACCACTCTTGACACCTCTAATCCTCAAATTTCTTCAAGAGAAACTAAATAAAATGAAAGCATCCAAATTGGAATAGAGGAAGCAAAATTATCTCTGTCCAAAGATAATACATCTCTCTTGTATGCAGTAAACCCTTAACATTTTGTTTAATAAAGTTGGAAATTGTGAATTAATTTAGCAAAACTATAGGATACGAGATCAACACTTGAAAAGTAAATGTATTTTTATATACTAACAATGAGGAAACAAGAAAAGAAATTTAAGAAAATTGGGGACCAGAGCAATAGTACAAAGGGTAAGATACTTGCCTTGCCTGCAGCCGACCTGGGTTCAACCTATGGTATCCCAAGCACTGCCAGGAGCAATTTCTGAGGGCAGAGCCAGGAGTTACACTGAGAACCACCAGGTATGCCCCCACCAAAAAAAAAAAATTCAATGGTCAGGAAGATAGTTCACCACCCTTCCCCACACACCTGGTTTGGTGTTTGGAAGCTAACTTTGGTTTGGTGCTGAGTACTGGAATATGGAGAACAGCAGGGAAAGGGGAGACTAAAAGCAGCACTAAATTGAACTTGAAGTTCTCATGCTGTCATCTTCCCAGGCCCATAAACAGGGTACTCACTCTTTAAAGACATATTAAGAAATTTTATTCTATTTGATATTATAAGAATATAACATATTCTTATATTAGATTATATTCAATATTAGAGATATTTGCATGCTCATATTTGTTACGTCACTGAAGATATGAAAACTAAACTATCCATTGTGAATAACTAAAATAAGGTAAATATATATTATATAAAAAGAAGAAAATTCTAGCCAAAAAATTCTTACATAATTCTATTTATATAAGGTCTCTAAAGTAATCATACACATGAAGGAGAAAGAATAAAGTTCATAGAAAAGACTAGAGGAGGGGCCAGAGCAATAGAACATTTTGCCTTGCATGCAGCTAACCCAGGACAACCTGGGTTAGATCCCTGGTGTCCCATATGGTCCCTAGAGCCAGGAACATTTTTTTTTTGGGGGGGGGGGGGGCACACCCGGTGATGCTCAGGAGTTACTCCTGGCTATGCACTATGCACTTCTGGCTATGCGCTCAGAAATCACCCCTGGCTTTGGTGGATCATATGGGACACCAGGGATCAAACAGTGGTCCATCGTAGGTCAGCTGTGTGCAAGGCAAACACCCTACCACTGTGCTATCATTCACTTCATGCCTGTCAGGAGCATTTCTGAGCGCATAGTCAGGAGTAACCCCTGAGCATCACCAGTGTGGCTCAAAAACCAAAAACGAAAAAAAAAAAAAAAAAAAAAAGAAAAAACCAGAGGAGAGCAATAGGAATTTGCTTTTCAATGCTCAGTTGTAGACAAGCAAGATAGAAAGTTCTAGGTAAAGAGTAGTAAAACAATTTACTTGTAATTAACAAAAGCATACCAGAAATGT
This sequence comes from Suncus etruscus, assembly GCF_024139225.1. Lineage (NCBI taxonomy): Eukaryota > Metazoa > Chordata > Mammalia > Eulipotyphla > Soricidae > Suncus > Suncus etruscus. The sequence continues at coordinate 38,259,599 of NC_064849.1, read as the reverse complement.
ATGAATTTTTAACATAGTTAATTCACATATTTGTTTCTGCAATTTTTTGTTTGTTTGGGGAGCCACACCCAGCAGAACTCAGGACTTACTCATGGCTTGCACTCAAAGATAACTCCTGGAGGTGCTTAGAGGACCAAATAGGGTGCAGGAATCAAACCAAGTGGACCACATGCACGATAAACACTCTATATGTTGTACTATCACTCCAGACCTTATTTCTGAAACTTTAGAAACCAGATTCTTGCTATATAATGTTATAAAATGCCATGAGTCCTCAGGACTTTAATATATATATATATATATATATATATAAAAGGCAGACTAAAATTATTTAAGTGTCTTGTGCTGAGAGAAACATCTAGATAAACATAAAAAATTAATAAACATTTTAGTAAATAAATTACATAGTATATGTCAATGATTCTATTTTTACACATAAGACATGCATTTGAAGATTCTTCATGGTATTCCGATAAAAGCTTTTTTCTAGCTATAAGAACAAACTGTGCCCATTAGAGAAAATTATGAACATTCCAAAATGTTCTTGATATTAGCCAACAAGACAGTAATTGAACCACATCCCTGTCTTTTTTCTTTGTTGAGAACCTTAAGAATAGTCCTACAATAAATGGATGTCTGCCAGAATCCCACTTTGTCTATTTTAGATTAAAACCAACTTAATATTTCTATGCTCAACATTTATTTTCAGTTTATTAGGATTAAAATGGAAGCCCCATCATGACTATAACAGTTGTTCATTATTTCTACAATAATTTAATGTCCAAGTACACATCTATAAACACAATATAAACCCAGATGCCAAAATTTAATTTATAAAGAAATCTGAATTTCAATTTCTATTTGTATTAATCTTTATAAATCAGGTAAACACACAAAGCTATTTGTATCCTGAACCCAGGGGCCTTTCAGTTTTAAAACCATCTTATTAACAACACAAAACCCTATGATTGGATCTCAAAAATCTGTAAATAGATTGATATGGAAGATAATAAAGGACAGATGAATGAGTGATGAAAGATGATGGGTCATCAATGTGGCTATGAGAAAAAAATAATAAAATGGTTCAAAGCAAACTACTACTAATTCTTATAAACAAAACTTGTAAGAAATCATTTAATTTAGATAATAATTTAAGACTTCCATCATGTCTTTTAACAACTCATTATATTTACATCATATATGTACATAATTGATTTATTATAATTTTCAACATAAGATATTTCCTAAAGAAGTCTCTTAAAATGAAGAAAATTCAACAAAAAAACCTATAAATCATTCAAGTCTCATATTTGGGTTTTTTTCGTCCGTGAACTTCAAATAAGGTTAAAAAGGGATAAGGAAATAGTTCAAGTGATAGAGTACATGCCTAGCAAGTTCTAGGCCATGTTTGAGTCCCTACTATATAGCTACTAGGTACTACCAGGCATGGCACCTATACAAAACAGCAGGATCTTAACCAATAATACAGAGGGTAGGGAGTTTGCATTGCATGCAGCAGGCCTGGATCTGATCCCTGGCATCCCATATGGTCCTTCGAGATTGCAAGGAATGATGTCTGAGAGAGGAGTCAGTAGTAAACAGTGAGTACCACCAGGTGTGGCTCCTCAAAACAAACAACAAAAACAAGGACATTATAATAACAACAAAAACAACAACAAAAACAAGGGCATATGGCCCATATTTTTTTTTTTTAAGTACAGCAGTAAAGTGCTTGCTTTGCACAAAGACAACCTAGGTTTAATTCCCAGCTCCCCATATGGTACCCCAAACCCCAGCAGGTGTGATCTCTAAACAAAATTGGGCATGGCTCCCCAAAACAAAATCAAATACAACTAAAAAAAAATCAAATATCTTGCTATCCCCAGATAGACATTATATGTAGAGGCCTGCATTTGAACCCAACAATAATGCCTTAGCACTGCAGGCAGGGCCACTGAGTGTCAATAGAAGAGGCCTCTGGAAACCTTGAGTACTGCTGGGCAGGCAGTGAGGCAGAGTGGGTGTGGAGGGAAGAAAATATTAAAAAATAATACTTCTTACTATAAAGTAGCACATATAATACATGCTCAGTAACCATTCATTCATCCCTTTTTCTAAATGCATAGATTTAACTTTATGGATACAGAAAGAACTTGTATGACTGTCATCTAACAGTTCATTTTTGAATGATGGAATTAGGCAGTTTTAACAAACTTTTTTTCCCTTTTCACTTTACTGTAATATTGTCATTATTTCTTGTACATATGCATCTCATGAATAAGACGAGCCAGAATTTATACATGCAAAGGAAAACTCAACTCTTAGAGACAGAAATCTGCTATCAATAAAACTTACTGGTCTCTAGAAAATTTTTCCAATCTAACATTAAGACAAGTAGGAGACCAGAAATGCCAATGTTTCAATATTTACTAGCACTTACATAGTAATCAAAACATTTCTGAAAGAGGTCATTTCTTTCTTTCTTTTTTTTTTTTTTTTTGGTTTTTGGGTCACACCCAGCAGCGCTCAGGGATTACTCCTGGCTCCACGCTCAGAAATCGTTCCTGGCAGGCTCAAGGGACCATATGAGATGCCGGGATTCGAACCAATGACCTTCTGCATGAAAGGCAAACGCCTTACCTCCATGCTATCTCGCCGGCCCCAAAAGAGGTAATTTCTTAACATTCATACAGTCTTTGTGCTCTGAGAGTGGTTACAATTCATTACAATAACTGCCACAGATGATTTTTACTCACACAATGCATTATTTGGGTTTCAAGGTGACATCTCAAGAAACTAAAATATTATATCTTCCATTTTAACCTTAAAAAAGAACAACTGCTAAACTCCCCTAAATGAAATAAGTCCAAGGAAGAAAGATATAGGTCACCGAATTAAATGCATATCTATAAATGCTAGTTTTTTTTTTTTATGTATTAAGTAATTCATTAAAATTAGGCACAGAAGGGAATCTTGGACAATGGTGGAAGCATTCTGACACAGGTGTTGAGGTTGAAGTTGAAATACTGTATGCCTGAAGCTGTATCTTTATGATATTTTAAATTCTCTAAACAAAAATTGAAAAAAAAAGTTAGACACATACCAGCAGTGGTGCTTCCATTATCTTAATAAATCGATGAATGTTCAGTGTAGTCAATGACTGTTCCATTAGTGTCCTTCTACATTGCTGGGTCAAGTCCAAGACTGGTTTACAATGAAAAAAGTAGAAATGTGCATGTTCTATATCTTCAGAACTGCATATTAAAAATAGAGACAGACCATTTAAAGTTTAACTGTAGTTGTTTTTTTTTATCATCTAGAAAGACATAACATCAAATCTCTTTGCCTTATGTCTCATGCTTTTGAATTAATATTGCAGGAAAAGAGTACATAACATCAAAATAAAAAACCCTAGGCAAAAGGAGAGGATGAATAATATTAAATAAAATTAATCATTAAGATTTTTACCAAACTTCATGAGTTGTATATGCAATTTTCCTAAGTTCTTTCATGTGACAGATTCTACAGTAAGCTACAGGCAGGTCCATGCAGTGTTTTAAATAAGAGGCTATCATTTTGAGGGCAATGCTATTATCTTCAAATAGTTGCTATTCTAGAGCTATGCTAAATAAAGCTTAGTAACACAAATTTTCTAGGTTTAATTTAAACCAAATCTGTCTTGAATAAACTTCAGCTAAAACATACCTTAAGATAGAAACCATGTGATATTCTGTGGGAGTTTATGAATTTGTAACTAAAATATTACAAAACACAGAACATACAATTTGTAATTTGATTCTGGCAATTCCTTTCAATATAAGAATTCAAAGATAAACTTATAGTGGGTGAGTAGGATTTGCCAAAATTAAAATAACATTTCAATCAACTCCATCTGGCATTCATAGAGTTTGGTAGAATAATATTTTTAAAGTATTATTTTAATTACTGATAAATGCTTAAAACAACTCCAAAGGTCTATATTTAATTACAGAGTAAATTCTAATAGTTTCAATGATTAAAGAAATATATTATCAAAGATGTACATAATGCCTACTGTATGTCAGGCACTATGTAAAAATGATATCTTAAGATGAATTAAATAATTCGATTCTTTAAGGGCCTTAGAATAAAGAAAATATATTTTGTCAAACAATGAGTAAATAGCTTATATATAATTATACTAAAAGTACTATGAGGAATATAAAAATACTTCATTCTGCCTCAAAGTGTGGAAGAGAAGGAAAAAGAAAGGAAGATAATCAAAATTTACAAGTCATAAGGAAGAGAATAACTTTCTCAATCTGATAAAAACAAGTGTGTATTTTAGACAAAGGCAGTACACATCCTAGCATTGAAGTATGAAAGTTCACATCTACACATCTCAAGAGAGCAGACGCAAGTGACATGTGCTCAGGCACCATATGCATGGATGGCAACACACATCTGCAAGTGTTGCACACATGTGAGAATGACTGTATTTTTGAATTCACAATCCTTCCCTCTCATACTCATACCATTTATGACTCCTAAACATCACATTATACATTAGGATTCAAACATTTTGAAGATTCAAATATCTCATATATTATCTACTCAAAAGTATATGGAAACAGGGTAAGTAAATATGTTAAAGTCTCAAAGGAAGACTTCACTGAAATTATAAAGTGGAAACTAGACAAGAAAACAAAGATGTAAGTTATTCTGTTTAAGGGAAAGGAATACAGTACTGTTGTCATACATCTGTAAAAACACTTCACTTTTCTTAATATCCTTATTTAAGCAGCATGGTTACAAACATGTTTGTAGTTGGGTTTCAGTCATAAAAAAGTAGACCCCCTTCACCAGTTCAACTTTTCCTCCACCAATGCCCCCCATTTTCCCTCCTCCCCACACCCGGCCTGTCTTCAAGACAGGCATTCTATTTCTCTCACTCACTACCATTGTCATGATAGTTGTTGGTGTAGTTATTTCTCTAAGTGCACTCACTGATCTTTGTGGTAAGCATCATAACATGGACTGGTCCTTTCAAAGCTCATTTCTATTTTCTCTGGGTATTATTACCATACTGTCTTTTATTTTTCTTAAATTCCACAGATGAGTGAGCCTATTCTCTCTTTTTCTCTCTCTCTATCTTTCTCATTTTACTCAGCATAATAGTTTCCATGTCCATCATATATAGGAAAATCTCATGACTTCATTTTTCCTGAGAGCTGCATAGTATTCCATTGTGTTTTCTTTAGCCACTCATCTGTTGTCTGGCATCTGGGTTGTTTCCAGATTCTGGTTATTGTAAATAAAATCACTTTACTTTTTCCTTTCACCTTCTGTAAGTTAATTTGCACAATTACCCTTAATTATTGTCAACCCTGACCCCCAGATGATTTATGTTAAACTGGCTAATAAAAGTGGCAAGGAAAGCAGCAGTGAGTGAAAAGTTGGCTGACTCAATAAAATCCAAGACACTGCTCAGCACCCATTGGCTGAAATGAACCTGTTCCCATGATGACTCTGATTTCTTGTGGTAAACTGTATGTTGAGACCACACATATTACATAGTACAAGAGGTTAGAGTGCACTCAGCACCTCAGAGCATCACTGGAGTTTGGAAAAGTTATCTAGCACCACGGTGTCAGAGCAGTACCACATTCTTGCGTCCTGTTGACTGGTAGGCCCCCCAAAAACCACAAACATCAAAAACAAACATAAGTAGCCTGTACTTACGATGATTATGATAAGTCAGAGAGTACAATGATAAAAAAACTTCTCAAGGTTAGTTATGAAAACTATTATTTTATCATTTATCATTATGTGTCATCTATTCCTAAAATATTTTCATTTGGCCACTGAGGGATTACAACTGTGGTCTGCTCATATTGTCTTCATTCACCTTAGTTTAACATTCTTCTTTGTTTATCTTGAGGTCACACCTGGTGGTGCTTATTCCAGAGATCACTTCTGGCAGTACTTGAGGGACCTTCTAGGGTGCCAGGGATTGAACCCAGGTCAGCCGCGTGCAAGGTAAATGCCCTACCTGTTGTACCATGGCTCTGGCTGTAACATCCTTTCTGTACTCATACATTCAGACTTATTCAATAAATGATAGTAATGAAAGGGATTTCAACTTTCACTTAAACTTCACACCAACTTGAATATTCTGTTAGGTAGTTCCACACTGAAAATATGGTGGAAATCGTGAATAAGGAGAAATATGAGAACTTAAATTTATGAATATATGCATCTTATACATACCCTATACTCTCCAAAAGAGCAATTTCTGTGGTTAAGACAAATTGATATGTGGTCCCATACACAAAAGCAGCTTCCATGACAGCTCTGTGCTCTGACAAAAAGATAAGGGAATTGAAGCAAGGAATTAGTTTATGACTACAAATAAACATCTACAATAAATCGTATCTATTGTCATACATCTGTAAAACCACTTTTCTTTTTCCTTTCACTTTTTTTGACTTAATTAGCACAAGTACCCTTAATTGTGCCAAACCTGACCTTCAGGTGTTTTATGTTAAACTCTGGCTATAATAGTGACAAGGGAAAGCAGCAGGAAAAGAAGCTTGACATCCCCTGGCCAAAAATGCATTTTCTCCCATGATTGTGTCTGATATCTTGAGCAAAACTGTAAGCTGAGACCCCACAGAATAGACCCCACAGACTTATCCTTACCTTTAAGATCTGTTATACTTAAAGAAAGATCTTTTTGTTGGTTTTCCAGTTGAGAAAAAGTAGTAATTAAATAAATAACAAAAAGTCTATTTCAAAATAAGAAAAAAATAAAAGCAAATATAAAATAAATTACACTTGGGGTTGGAGAGATAGTACTATGAGAAGGGTGCTTGTCTTGCATGTAGTTGACCTGGGTTTCATTTCCCGGCATCCCATATGACTCCCTGAGCATTGTCAGGAGTAATTCCTGGGGACAGAGCCAGGAGTAAGTAACACTTGAACAGCATGGGTGTGGCCCCCCTCAAAAAAAAAGTACAACTGCTAATAGTTGTGATAATCTCTTCATAGAGATAAGAAAAAAAATGAGGGCCCGGAGAGATAGCACAGCGGCGTTTGCCTTGCAAGCAGCTGATCCAGGACCAAAGGTGGTTGGTTCGAATCCCGGTGTCCCATATGGTCCCCCGTGCCTGCCAGGAGCTATTTCTGAGCAGACAGCCAGGAGTAACCTCTGAGCAAAACCGGGTGTGGCCCAAAAACCAAAAAAAAAAAAAAAAAAAAAAAAGAAAAAAAATGAGTCCACCACATATGTCAATATGCCATATTATACATATGTATATGTCTGTATATTATTTCTTATTTATTTTTTAACCAAACTGATTTGTATAAAAACATAATTCTACAAGGCACTTTAAAAAAAGTTTCTCTATTCTTTTGGAAGGGTGAGCCACACCCAGCAATGCTCAGGGGTTACTTCTGGCTCTGCATTCACACAAATCATTCTTAGCAGGCTCAGGAGACAATATAGGATGCTGGGGATCAAACCTGGGTTGGTTCTAAGTTGGCCGTGTGCAAGGCAAATGCCCTACCCACTGTGCTATAGCTCTGGCCCCTAGTTTCTCTATTCTTTTTTTCCTGAACTCTCTATTCTTTTTTATTTAATTTTTTTTATTTTGGTTTTTGGGTCACACCCAGCAGTGCTCAGGGGTTACTTCTGGCTCTGCCCTCAGAATTGTTCCTGGCAAGCTCGGGGGACCACATGGGATGCCAGGATTCAAACCACCATCCATTCAGAATCGGCTCAGTGCAAGGCAAATGCCCTACTGCTGTGCTATCTCCCCGGCCCCTGGTTTCTCTAGTCTTGCCCAAATACTAATCCAAAAGAAAACTACATTCAACTTTATTGGTGTTTCATTTGATATTTACTCCCAACTTTCTATATGACAGTCATATACTCTTACTTCCTACTATATTTTCTAAACTTTAGTATTGTCTAGTAAGTCCCATATAAAAGGTAATTAAAGTATCTATTAATAGGATAATAAATTTTCTCTTTTCCAAAACCTAATTACACAAATATATGCACTTATGTGTAACTCAATAGTTTTCCATCAGAATAGTCAATATTTAAATTGTTATGACTCAATAATATTTACAAATTAAATATATATGCAAAATAAATAAATTTCCTTTTACTCACTACAGTTTTAAGTACCTTGTCTTGTTTTTATTTGAGTTTGTTTCTAATTTCTTCGTCAATCCTTTAATATTTTAAATATAGCAAATACACTATTGATTTCTTCTTTCTGGAGACATTTCTGCAAAGCCTTCTGATTTGTTCCATTATAAATTTAGTTGACCTCTTACAGTTATTATTCTGGGAACTCCTTCAATATCCTGGGGAATCTCTTATTCTCTCTTGTGTTGTACTTCGGCCTATTACCCACATCTACTTGACTATCTGTTTCTTTACTCTCATTTTTTAGCATCTTTTTTGAGAAGATATATAGAATACACCTATTCTTGAACCCTGCAATTCTGAAAGTGCCTTTATTTCCTGACTAAAAAATTGTCTACAGACTTCTAGGTTCAAAGTGTTTCTCCTGAGAATTTTGAAAGCACGACTTGATTTCCATTTCTGCAACTCAGAAGTAGAATACTGTTCTAATTCTTGATCCTCTAACTGAAAAAATCTTTTCCTGAAAGATCTTGAAATGGTATATCAGGTATTCTAAAATTTCAAAGTTATGTTCTTTAATATGGTTCTACATTTATCTGTTATCCTCAGACTCAATAGGCCTTATAATTTGAAAGCTCAAATACCGTCCTGCTGGGAAATTTTCTTAAATCTTTCCTTGAAGATTCCTCTTCTTTGTGTTTTTACTTTCCTTTCTCCTCCTTAATGAAGTAGCAGGCCCCTTGACAATAAATTTTTGGAAGTCATAAAATTCAAGAAATATTTGGAAGTTGTTTCACTCAGTCCTCCAGCACTTGAAATCAATTAGTATTAAGTGCAGCATGGCTGTTGCCTTAACAAGTTTGGTTAGAAATTTAGTCTTTTCATTTTGTAGGAGCTTTGGCAGACTATGAATTCTGGTCTCACCAGATACAGATACATTCCTGGCAAGATCTTGGTGGGCTAAGTAAGAAGGTAGCAGAATTTTCTATCTGTCGCTAACTTATATAGCAGTACAGTACCAGGTGAATTTAGTCCATCACTTTCAATTTCACCCATTAAACAGCTAGCCAATCAAAAAAGAAAGAAAAGATTGTACCTCTGAAAATACTTGTGTAAATTCAAGAAACTCTGAAGTGTCACCCAAGGATTTCTTAGTGAAAGAATCTATTAAGTGATAGAAAAATCCAACTGCCTGAAATCACATAGACATACACACATATATACATATACATAAATGTACATATGTAAAATGATATGGCTAGAGATAGAAGGCAGCAGATAAAAGAAACCAGCCTCCCCCCCCCCCTCTCTCTCTCTCACACACACACACATGGTATATTCAGGCAGATACTAAGCAGAGTCTCACAATGTGTACCATAGTAATGGTCAGAGATGAGGAAAGTCAGGACTGGATGACAGGAACTGATAGGTTACAGTGTGAAAGAGGCCTAGTAACAAGTACAGAGCAGAGGGATCTCATCCACATTCATGTAGCAGAGGTCAAAAACTAGTAAAGCCAGGACAGGCCAATGGTTCAGGGACAAGACTTTGGCCATCATATACTGGCCTGTGAGGGACAGGACCAGGAGGTCATACACAGGGGAGTGGATAAGTAAAGGAGTGATAAAGGAGAGGGCTTGGACATCTGATAGGTTCTCACACCCATCTATTTAAACTATACATTCAACTCTACCTTCTTCTTCTTTTTTTTTTAATAGTAAAGTAAAACATGTATTTGGGAAATAATAGGAAGGAAAAAGAGAGAGACAGACAAAAACACATGCACAGAGACAAGATACAGAGAGACACAGAGATAGAGAGAATATGGGTTTCCCTAGAGTGGAAAAAGCAAAGTCCATAATAACCCAAACAGGGCTGTGTATGCCATTTCCATAGAATAGGGAAATGTTCCCTAAAGAAACTATACTACACATCTCAGGGAGAGATGAGGACAAAAGAGCATCTTTTCCTCTGCCAAGTTAGTTTATATACAGTTTTCCCAAACCATCCTCCCACCTCAAGTCTGTTGCTAGGGTGGTTGCTAAGGGGGTGAAATTGGAACCATCATGGTCTTTTGATATTCTTAGTATGGCCTTTGTTCCACAACAAAGTGTAGCTCTCAAGGGTGCCTCTTCTCCAAGGGGGTCCAGCTATGCTGGCCCTGGAATTCTGCATCTCAGTATTTTTCCAGACTCCTTTAGCTGTCTTAGTTCTAAGCAGAATTTATCCCAATATACTTTACCAAGTTCCTACTATTTTTCTGCTGCAACAGTTTCTTTTTCAACATCTTATTCATCAACATGTGGATCATCCAAACCCAAACCAATCCTTTCTTCTAAGCCCATGATGAGCTTTCTGGGAGTGTGTTTGGCAGCAATCCTCAAACTGGGTTAAAGTATTTCTAACTCTGGCTTAGACCAAGTCTTGTATTGGTTTCTCACTGAGCTACTGCAGCTCTATGCTTAGAAATGATCCCCGGTGGGGCCAGAACAATAGCACAGAGGTAGAGCGTTTGCCTTGCACTGGGATAACACAGGACAGACCCTGGTTCAAATTCCTAGCATCCCATATGGTCCTTCGAGCCTGCCAACCTGCCAAGAGCAATTTCTGAGCACAGAGCTAAGATTAACCCCTGAGCACTGCAGGGTGTGATCCAGAGAAAAATTTTAAAAATAAAATAAAATAAAGGAGTGACCCCTGGAGGTGCTCAAGAAACCATATTTGATTCAGAAATTGATCAGGGTCAGTGAAAATTCTAATTTCTTAACCAATGACTGTAAACCTCTCCAAAATTTCATCTATCATTACTATCTCATGTACTCTGATCACTCTGTCTAGAATATATCACTGTCTCCAGGAACTACAGTACTTCTAATTTTCACTTTCCTTACTCTACTCAGGTCCTCGATTCCCTTTAAGTACAACTACAATTCCAGAAATTTCCAAACTATTTCCAGTCTTTCCCATCTTAGTTAACAGGGATTTCACATTATAAGAAGCTCATCACAAAAAAAATCCGAGAATCAATGTCTCTGATCTTTCTCCTCACTCCTCATCCTAATTCAGTTAAGTCTACATCCAAAATACTGCTGCTGGGGCCCTAAGTTTGATTCCCAAAACTGTGTGGTCACCTGAATACTGAATGTCATCTCTGAGCACAAGCTGGGAGTAGTTTTTGTCTGTCTCTCTCTTTTACCTTCCTATTATTTCCCAAATACATGTTTTACTTTACTATTCAAAAAAAAAAAAAACCAAAATATTGCTAAAATTCAAGTTTACTGTCCCCTCCGTTGTTTTAATTTTTTAAACTAATATCTTTATTCATTGTTTTATATTTTGCTTGATCTTTGTTTGCTTTAGTCCACAACCCAAAGTGCTCAGGGGGATAGCCTCCATTGGTAACATTTACACCTTAGTCCAAGCCATCTACCATAATTTCTGACTTCATTATTGCATAACTACTAATTTTCTCCTTATTCTGCCTTAATTGCTCCTTTCTGTATTTTCTAAATATAGAAATTGAATTGAATCCACCAGCATATATTGAAAACCACCAGCATATATTATAAATAGCAAATAACAAAAAATCCAGTCAGTCAAACATTTACCTATATCTATAATCGATAACAAATATCATAGAACGATAAAGACATAAAAATAATAGTTAGCACTTAAAAATGACATAATTAGAAACCATTGGAATTGAGAGGTCTCTACCTCTCTCTCTCTCTCTCTCTCTGTGTCTCTCTCTCTCTCTCTCTCTCTCTCTCTCTCTCTCTCTCTCTCTCTCTCTCTCTCTCTCTCTCTCTCTCTCTCTGTCTTGCCCAAAACCATTTTTCCACTCATTTAGTCCTCAAAGTAACATTAAGAAGTACATGCTATTATTTTCACTATCTTAGTGCCTGGGAAACTGAGAATCACTTGTGCAAGGTGACACCATAGGTAATTGGTGAGGCAAAGAATTTAACCTAGACAGTCTGGCTCCAGACTTCTTGTTCAGCCCCCATTCTATTCTGCCCATTTAAAGGAAAAAAACATACCAATTTACTTAAAATAAGATTGTGGCAAAAATTAAAAAAGCAAAAACTTTTATATGTTCTTCAACATATAGAGGTTCACAGACATAACAAAGATTAAAGTAAAGGTGATATATACCTTGTGTCCCAATGGCTTTTACATATGAAAATGCAATATCTGCTTTCCCCTTCAGAACATTTTCTACATTCTTAAGGTCATCCAGTGTGGCAATATATTTTACTTCATTAAAAAGAAGAGCACTAAAACAAAGAAACAGGTGATTAGTAGAAAAATCAGATATATATACTTTTAATACATATTTGATAAATTAACAGATTAATTTAAAAATTGATTTTTATCCACAAGTTTTCAGTAGTAAAAACCTTGACATTTCAATACTTAATTGGTGTCACTCTTAAAGTCACATTAAGAGAAAATCGAGCCTATGTGAGCTGGAACTCATTCTCCGTCACAACAGTCTCAACATATGTAAGTTGTGTGTACTAACTTGTATCCCAGCCACTATCTCTTTAATATCTCTTAGCCTTGCACACAGGTGGCTTGCCAATATCTAATCCAAAAGTTCCCATTGTATACAGGCCTTTCTAACCCTTACCAAAGCCTCCAACCTACTGCTGCTCCATCAGTCCTCAAATCTACCAAAATTTAGGCAGACTTAATGGCGTTTTAACACAGAATTCTTTGTTGAAAGTTATTCCTTCTGCTTTTTATCATACTTTTGGCTTCAGTTTAAACATCATAATCTCAAAGACTCCATCACTATTGTTCCTATGTAAGTAGGTCCATAACATTGTTCTATTTTATAACTATTTTATGCTTTATCACCAATTTATCGGGAGGGGGCGTGTTAGAGTCTCACCCGGCAGCACTAAAGGGATTACTCCTGGCTCTGTGCTCAGAAATCACTCCTGGCAGGTTCGGGGACTATATGGGATGCTGGGGATCAAACACGGGTTGGTTGGGTTGGCCGCATGCAAGGCAAAAGCAATACCACTGTGCTATCACTCCAGCCCCTTTATCAGCAATTTATAATTGCTTACAGATTTCCTTGTTTTCCCCTACTTCTCTCAGCAATTTCCTCAAGTACATAACACATATTTTATCCTTATATGAAGAATAAAATAGAATAGGCCTTAGTCTTCTATAATGAATAAATAAGCATTTGTTCAATTTATGAGATAAAGCAGGCCAGGAGTTATTTATTCCTACTTTTTTGTTTTTTAGATTTGGGGCCAACATGCAGCAATGTTCAGGATTACTCCTGGCTCTGGACTCAGGAATTACTGCTGGCTGGCTCGGGAACCATATAGGGTGCTAGGGATTAAATTTGAGTCTGTGGAAAGGCAAATGCCTGACCTGCTATACTATTGCTCTGACCTTGATTCCAACTTTTTTGTTGAAGAAATACAAGTATAAATGGTAAAGAGCTTAGATCAGGAGATGATATAGCAGTGAAGAGTGCATGCCGAGCATGCAACCAACCTGGGTTCTATTCTAAATACATAATCAGCCCTGAGGTCATATGAGAGATTATCTCAGCACATAATGCAGGCACCAGAGTGGGCCTGATATGTTCAAAACTGAAGGGCCTAGCAGTTTCATAACCTTCAATCCTTGCACTGAGCTACCGACAGTTGGTCAGGAATAGTTGGTAGGGCCCCTAACCTCGTAATCACCACTTGTGTGAAAGTGCCCCACCACTAGAAAAATAATAAAGAGCTTATGAAAAAAGACATTTAATGAATCAAAAAAAATGGAAGAAAACCCAAAACAAACCTTTTCAATCCCAGACCAGAGATCTTACCACTTGTTCCAGTTTTTCCAAATCATTCTTTCAATTGTAAATTAGATTGATCCTATTTCTTCACACACACACACACACACACACACACACACACACACACACACACACACACACACAAACCCTCCTTTTGTAAATTTCTACTTCTATATAAACTCAAAAACTCCAGAAACATAATTATATTTAATCTGTGTATATGTATGTACATATGTACTTTTGTGTGTCTGCATGTATTTAGGCTAAATTTTATAAAGCACTTTAAAGACCATATATTACATTACGTATTTGCCGGCGTATAAGACGACCCTTCAACCCATGAAAAACTTCCTAAAAGTCAGGAGTCATATTATATGCTGGTATATGGCATGCTGAAACTTGTTCCAGCTTCAGGGACGAGTGATCCGCACCCCTCTTACTTAAGAAGTAACTTACTTTTAAGACTTTTAGGAAGTTTTTTAGGGATCAGCGAGGTGGTGCTAGAGGTTAGGTGTCTGCCTTGCAAGCGCTAGCCAAGGAAGGACCGCGGTTCGATCCCCCGGCTTCCCATATGGTCCCCCCAAACCAGGGGCAATTTCTGAGCACTTAGCCAGGAGTAACCCCTGAGCATCAAACGGGTGTGGCCTGAAAAAACAAAACAAAACAAAAAAGACTTTTAGGAAGTTTTTTTACGGTAGTTGTCCATAATACGTTTGTTTCAAGACCAATCCCAGCACCAAAGTAAAAATCCCTCCATCATTGTCCCCAGATTCCCATCTATTCTCAAGCCTATATATATTCCCTTGGCAGGCAATAAATATTTTATATTGCTTATTTACAGATAAGTGGAAATAAAATTATTCTTTAAAAATATAGTAAGAATATTTATGGAAATTCATGTATCTCACAATGAGGTCATTAAGTCATTGTCAGGTTTGCTAAGTGATTTGTTGCTAGTTGATTTTGTTATTTGTTTTGTTTCTGAACATTATGAGGCTTTGAATCCACACTGATGTATAAACTGATGTGCTTCTACAGGGATGATCATATTGAAAAAAAATATTGGAGTTGTCAAACCGAATTTCAAGCTCTGTGGCTGATAATTATGATTTTTTTGTGGGGCGTTGTTTCTGCTTCCAGGACTTCAGGAAGTACAGAAGAAAGAGGGAGTGCCACATTCTCTCCCAAAATGTACTGAAGATGCCAGTCAAAATACTGGCAAACCTAAAGTTTTGGTGTCTCTACAAAGCTCAGTGTTGAGTTATGAAGCTGGGTCATTGTCGAAGCCTAAATTTTAATTATTTTTTAGAGTTTTGCCAAGCCTATATTATTTAAAATAAGCAAAAATTTTACTCAACTATCTTCAATAAATTAAAGTTTAATCTTAAGGAAAAAAGAGACACTTTTGCTGTAACAGAAGTAATTAAGCTCTTTGATCTCAAGATCCCTTTATATTCTTAAAAATTATTGAGCTCCTCAAAGAAATTTTGTTACACATATCAAAAGTTGCCAAACCATGGGCCGGAGAGATAGCACAGTGGTAGGGCACTTGCCTTGCATATGGCCAACCCGGGAGGGACCCAGTTAGATTCCCGGCACCCATATGGTGGTCCCCCAACCTGCCAGGAGTTATTTCTGAGTGCAGAGCCAGGAGAAAACTGTGAGCACTGCTGGGTGTGGCCCAACAACTAATCAATCAATCAATCAATAAAAATAAAGTTAAAAAAATTACCAAACCAGAAATAACAACAGAAACTTTGTAATGCTTATTAAATAATAAAAACAGTATTGGGGGCCCAAGCGGTAGCACAAGCAGTAGGGCATTTGCCTTGCACGCGCTAACCTAGGACAGACCACAGTTCAATGCCCCGGTCTCCCATATGGTCCCCCAAGCCAGGAGCAATTTCTGAGTGCATAGACAGGAGTAACCCCTGAGTATCACCAGGTGTAGCCCAAAAAGCAAAATAAATAAATAAAACAGCATTGTAGGTGGAGAGAGATATCACAAAGGGCAGAGTGCTTGCCTTGCCTGCATACAACTAAACTGGGCTCACTCCTCAGTACCTCATATGGTCCCCCAAGCCTACAATCCCTGAATAGTCAGGAATAAGTCCTAACTATCACTAAGTACAACCCAAAAACCACTAAAAAAAATTGCAAATTAACTTAACCAATTTTAAAAGAAATTTCCAAAACAAAAGAAAAAATTGAGTTAGAAAACATCAATGTTTTACATGATTGAAAATTTTTTAAATTTGGACTAGATGTAGAACTTCTAATACCTGCTTCTTGAATCTATGACATCAAATATTATTACCTATAAACTGTAAAAAATGTACTCATGAGTGGAAAAATGTCTTAGTATTCTCTTCCTTAAATTTTATTTATTTAAAAAAGAAAATGTATCACATAGTTAACATAGTTCATCATAATACATTTGCTTCCAGAGAAGTGAAAGCAAAGTTATTGAAAAAAATGGAAAGAAAAATAAAATGGTAGAGAAGAAAAAGAAAACATATAGTAGCAATGGCAAGTTCATTTGTGAAAATTATTGTATTATCTGTGAAGTGTCAATATAATAGCAGAAAGTTAAGCTCCTGTTGTTATATGTCCAGTTTGCTAATTGGGGTATTCCTTCAGAGACAACAGGATCAAACAAAAGAAGCTGTCCAGAAAATCAAAGCTACAACACTATAAATTCTAGGGGCATATACTCAGCCGCAAAGTCTGTAAAGAAGGCCCAATTCTAACATGGTGACTATGTTTGTGAGCATGGTCATAGCTGCCAGGCTTTCCCAGAAGAAGGAAGAGGGTGGGACAGGGTTTCCACACTTGCTCCTAAAAAAGTTCTGGTGATATAAGCCCAAAAACCAGCGTACCTGAAATGTGGTCAGACTGGCATCCCTGCAGGGAACAGTAAAACATCAGTGATGAGGCAGCAATTGGGGAAACAATGATTCTGGGTGATGGAGGCAGCAAGCATGGCTTTGGCAGGGTAGATACTTGGCCCACTCTCTATCCTGAAATGGACACTTTGTATTGCATGGGCCAGTGTAGCCATAATCTTTCATGACTCAGTTTGCATCTCATTCAAAAAAGGAGTAAGTCTATGGAGCTGGCCTGGTTCGAACATGGCGACTTCGTTTGTGGGCATGGTTACACAGCTGCCAGGCTTTTCCAGAAGAAGAAAGATATGGGAGGAAGCATGAGAGGAAGCCCACACTCGCTCCCAAAAAAGCTGTAATCTTTCATGGCTCAGTTTACATCTCATTCAAGAAAATAATGAGTCTATAGAGCTGTCCCGGTTCAAACATGGCAGCCCATGCCTTAGTATTCTTATAAAATTGTGGAACCTGAAAATAGGGATTTTGCTATTCCAGGCTCCTGGCTGAAGAGCTGTGTGACCCCAAATCACTTGTTTAACATTTTGGTCCACAAGCTAGTGATGTCAGAAATTAGGGCACAGTGTAGAATTAGTTCAAGAGGCAGCAACAGCTATAATTGAAGGCCATAGAAACCACTTGTGATGGTCATTCCTGATCATCCATGCAAACAGCATCCAATCTCAGCAGTATTGCAGTAGTTTTCCTTAGACTATTTCTGCCTCAGAATTTTCATTGTAATTTAGAGCAGTGTAGACTCCAAGCCCAGAATTCTAGCCCTTCTAACTAGCTCTGATTAAATTATTTCAGTTACTGATTCTGTGGTTTATCCCTAGAATGTCAAACAATGCACTGTCATGTCTAATTTCCAGGGCAATCATCTAAGGAGGTACTACCTTTAGTTCTGTTTTTCAGGTAGGTCATGAAGCTTATAGATGTTTCCTTGCCTAATGTCCCAAAGTTCAGTAAGTAGTCATTATACATGAGGTAATAATAATCAAAAGTAAGGATATTCATAATATCATATCTCTGTGATCCTTCCCAATGACTTTATTATTTTAATTTTTTTTAATGTTTAAAAGAACACTTAAGGGCATTTATAAGAACATTTAATGATCTCCAGAATCTATACCACAGGTCTGAACTTTTTGTCTCCACTCTCAAAGAATAGAAATACTGACAGAAATAGGTTAAGGAGAGCCTTTCTTAGGTTTTCTTGCTCAAATGATGGGGTCTGATCAGCCTGGGGCTGCTCTGGCCTGGGCACTTTTCCAGCCCTAGAAAGGTCTTCATTCTCCTTAGCATGCTTTTCCTGAGATTCTCCTGTGACAGCCATTAGATAAACAAGAAATATGGCGAAAAACTAAGACGATATCAGGAAAAGAAGAATTGAAACATGGCCTTGACCTGCTTTTAGTGTAGTAGATTACTCGAACTTCCAATTCCTCCTTTTCTTTTCTTTCTTTTTTTGTTATTTTATGTTTCATTCATTACTCAATTTATTTAAAATTCAATTAAAAAACATTATAATCTATTTTGAAAAACCCCAATTTCTCAGATAATAAAGTGGAAGGGAGTGGAATCACAGGAGTGACAATGATTAAGAACAGAGGGGGGGGGAATTATTTTTATTTAAATTAATGTGACTATAAGTCCATAGATTCATAAATTTTATAAGCACTTTTTAAATTAACACTTAAAAAATGAAAGCTACTACCAAAATGAAAATTGAAAGTAGTCATAACAAAATTAACAAACACTAGACTTATTCTTTCTGCCACACATGCTTATCACTGAAAAAAATCTTTCAGGATTATAACATTATGAGGATTTCTGCTACTCCTATTTTTTGTCTTGTTTTCTTTTTGAGCCATACTCGATGATGCTCAGGGGTTATTCCTAGCTCTGCACTTAGAAATTACTTCTGGCAGGCTCAGGGGACCATATGGGATGCCAGGGATCGAATCCAAGTCAGCCAAGGCAAACTCCCTATCTGCTGTTCTATCGCTCCAACCCCAACCGACTCTTTTTTTTTTTTTTTTTAAGTTTTGGGGTCACACTGGCGACACTCAGACTAGCTCCTAGCTCTTAACTCAGAAATCACTCCTGGCCAGAGGGATAGCACAGCGGTAGGGCATTTGCCTTGCACATGGACGACCCAGGACGGACCCGGATTAGATCCACAGCATCCCATATGGTCCCCTATGCCTTCCAGGAGCAACTTCTGAGCGAAGAGCCAGGAGTAACCCCTGAGTGCTGCTGGGCATGGCCCAAAAGCCAAAAAAGAAAGAAAAAAGAAATCACTTCAGGCAGGCTTGGAAAAACCATATGGGATTCCGTGGATCAAACCCAGGTTAACCACGTGCAAGTCAAGTGCCCTAGTCACTGTGCTATCACTCTGGCCCTGCTTCTTTTGTTTTTAACAATAAAAACCATACATCACTCTTAAACAGAATGCCCCTGATAATTTTGTGTAGAATTAAATAGGATACAGATAAAAGAATGAGCAATGTCTCAAAACCTACAAAGAAAAATCAGGGCTAAAGAGAGAGAGATACTACAGAGGACATTTGCCTTGCATGCAGCAAATCCAGGTTTAATCCCTGACACCATATATCATCCCCCAAGCACTGCAAAGAATAATCCCTGAGCATAGAATCAGGAATAAATCTTGAGCACTACATGGTATAGACCAAAAAGAAAGGAAGATGGGGGAGGGAGGCCCAGCATGAACACAGTTGAGTTGCTTCAGAGGAACACTCCTCTAAAAATAAATTTCCCAAGGGCCGGAGCTATAGCACAGTGGTAGGACCCAGGAGGGACCTCGATTCAATCCCTGACATCCCATATGGTCCCCCAAGCCAGGAGTGATTTCTGAGTGCAGAGCCAGAAGTAACCCCTAAGTATCTCCAGGTGTGGACCAAAACCCAAAAATAAAATAAATAAAATAAAAACAGATTTCCCAATGAAACTCTACTGTAGAAACATCTACAATAACATATTAAAGAATATAATATTATTCAAAATAACATTTTAAAATTAGTTCATAGTATCTAACAGTCATGTCTGATTAGCACATACATTCTAATATATATAAAATGTTTGATTAATTTAAAGGGAAAGAAGTCATCCATTTTCTGACATAATATTGTTACTAGAATACCAAGTAATATTACTAATCTTTTTATTTTTTTGTTTTTTTTTGAGCCACACCCATTTGATGTTCAGGGGTTACTCCTGGCTAAGCACTCAGAAATCACCCCTGGCTTGGGGGGACCATATGGGACGCGGGGAGATCGAACCGAGGTCCTTCCTTGGCTAGCGCTTGCAAGGCAGACACCTTACCTCTAGCGCCACCTCTCCGGCCCCCATATTACTAATCTTAATGAGATTTCATTTGTTTCTTACATTGCTAAATAATTTTTATATTTTGTATCACTTGATTTTAAGGAGTTGGAAAAACCTATAAGCATAGTTTTTCTTGGCAACTGCTGCCCTAGTAGCAAATATCATAAATATCATGCAACAGCATGAACTCAACTTGAATTTGGATGGCTTCCTTTTTCTTTTCTTTTTCCTTTTTTTTTTTAAAAAAAAAAAGAGAGAGAGAGAGAAAGACTCCTAAGTGCCTTAATCTTCTATACCTCTGACTGGTAATAATGGTTAGATATATAATATTTGAATCAACAAATAAAGTTTAGTTACTTCAAACTCTTTTCTGTATATGCTCCTTCTTAATTCACCTACAGTTTGAGGGTAAAAATTTTCTCACAGTCATCAAATCATTCAATTCTACCACTTTTCCCTCTGGTAGGAAAAAAACAGAACTTTTAGATATAAAGTCAAATTCTTGTTTTGCATTTTTTCCCTTCTTTTATTGTGCTTAGAGGCCAGCAAGGCCAAATTCAGCTACGATATGGTACTAGGAATCAAATCTAGAGCCTCAAACATCTAAGACACATGTACTCTACCACTTGAGCCATATTCCTGGTCCTCAAAATAAAATATATTTTTGGCTACACCAAGTCATGCCTTGCACAGGATGACTTGGGTTCAATCTCTGGCATCCCATATTGTCTTCCAAGACACACCAGTGATGGAGTGATGGTTCTTGAGCACAGAGTTAGAAGTTAGTTCTGTATACCACCAGGAATGGCACAAAAATAAACAAAAAAGAGAAATATTGAATAATAAAAATCTCAGACTCAGAGTTGGAAATAGAAAAGTTTACTGGAAAATAAAATCAAAAAGAAAAAAGAATTCCCCAGCCAGGAAGAAACATAATACAGGACTAAGATAAATATGACTCACTTTGTGAGATTTTTATAGAAACACTGGGCCTTTGTGTTATTTGCCAAGTGAGAAGAATGTTTACAGAGAATACAACAATTTTACAAAGCAATCTGGCTATTTTAATTATTAAAATAATGGTACTATTATTTCACAGATTAATGATAGAAAGCCAAAAATCAGATCCAAATATTTAATTTAGTGTGGAAAGTGGCATACTAAATAATGAAGCAGTTAGTTCATCTCTAGTTTTGGGACAACTATGTGACTACTTGTCTATCTCATGGCAAAATCCACTCATCATAGCTCACTAAGCTAAAGAAGCAAACGAATCTTAATAGAGTTAGCCATTTAAATAAAGGGTGGTAAAACAACTTACTAACCAATATCCAAGAATTAATCTAGCCACTGCCTCTATACATTTTACAACATTTCAAATGGATTACATGTAAAACATGCAACTTTGCATGTGACCAACCCAGGCCAACCAACATATGACATAGCCCTAATACCCTATATGGTTCCCAGAGTCTCGTCAAGAC
This sequence comes from Suncus etruscus, assembly GCF_024139225.1. Lineage (NCBI taxonomy): Eukaryota > Metazoa > Chordata > Mammalia > Eulipotyphla > Soricidae > Suncus > Suncus etruscus. The sequence goes on along the minus strand of NC_064849.1, from coordinate 38,237,933 downwards.
TAAGTCCCAAAGGAGGCAACCAAGCAGAGTCAGGACAGAAGTCAGCCTGAGAAATAGATTACACAAGAAATCTGGCCTACAGCTGGACTCCTCATAATTCCAACAAAAAATCTAAATCTATGCTTTGTGTGACCTACAAATATACTCTTCATAGGACCATTATGTATTTCACTGCTCTTATTGCCTCCTTCATATGTCTTTCTTTGATAGAGAATGATCTCCACCAACTCTTTTTTTTGTTTGTTTGTTTGTTTGTTTGTTTGTTTGTTTGTTTGGAAAGGTGTGCACACTCATGGTGCTCAGGATTTATTCCTGGTTCTGTGCTCAAAAATCACTCCTGGCTGGCTCAAGGGACATTTAGTTTTCCAGGGATCAAACTGGGTTAGCTATATGAAAGGCAAACAACCTTTCTGTACTAAATCTGTGGTCCCTATTTCCCAATTCTATGACTACTTATGACTATTATGCCTTTGCTCACACACTTTCCATTACATCCTGTATCTTTCCTAAAAGCCTTCATAACCAATAATCACCCTCAATCTATACACAAGTAACTAATCCCTCTTTTTAGCCCCTTATATATACAAACTTCTATTTTACTTACTACATATTTGTTGACTATGTTTGAATCTTTAATAAAGTGCTACATTTCTGACAACAGTAACTGTTCTATTCTGTTTTGTTTCACCTGTGCCTAACAAGTTTTCACAGCACAAATATGGAAGGATACTTTACTTGAAGAGTGTTCTACAAACTGGCTTTAGTGGATCACCAGAAATTGGGCCATCATCACAGCAACACTAACTGACATACGTCATCTTAGAGAACAGGGTCTCCAGCTCTAAGGTTCAATTGTTATAAAGCCACTTGTCACCTGTTGGCCCAAATTTTGATGAAAAAATTTTTACCAGCTCTTACCCCATTCTACCTATGGAACGTTCTTTCTTTGTTTTTGTTTTATTTTTTAACTCATTTATAAGTCAAAGACAGTCATCAGCATCAGCTATGCTATAAAAGCCACAGAAGCAAGGTTTCTATTAGTTGGGCTTGTTTCTAAGATTTTTGTGGGCTCCACCCTCCAACTAGGTAAGCCATCTCTCATCCCTACATTGGATTTTAGTCTACATATGCCAAGGATCATAGTTGCTAGAGTTCTTCACAGTTCCTAACAACCTGTGTTAACATATTATTTGCTCGGAACATTTGAGTACACATTAGCCAAATGATTAGCATAACTTTTTCCCTACAAATTTTAAATTTCAAATAATTTAACTTTCACCCGATTTTTGTCAGCATCAATTTAGCACAAAAGAAAGAAAAGGGAGATAAGAAGAAAACAAAAATAGTCAACATCAGCCAAGAGCTTAGAAGGCAACCAACATATGACATTAAGTTGGAAAATTCCATGTAATCCATATCGTTAAGCAGCTGAAGTTTCTATATTGGCTACCAAAGAGACATCTAGGTTTCATTCAGGAGTACATTACAGAAATGGAGCCCAAGTAGCTTTGAATACCAAACCTAAGATTCCATGCTAGAGAAATTAAATTTAGATTTATCCTCCTCTAAATACTCAGATTTGTGCTAGAACTATTTTCATTGTTTCCGATTTATTGAGCACACCAAAGCTATAGACTCCAGGGATGTAGGGAAAGAGCTCAAGAAGAATGTCACACACCTTAAAATTCCCAGTGAGAAGGACTGTAGAGATAGAAAAGGGATTTAGCTTCTCTCCACACTCCCCACTGGTTCAAATCTATAGTTAGTACTACATATGGTCCCCTGAGAACCGCTAAAGATCACTTCCGAGCAGAGTCAAGAATAGCTCCTGTGGGGTCAGAGTGGTGGCGCAAGTAAGGCATCTGCCTTGCAAGCGCTAACCTAGGACAGACCATGGTTCGATCCCCGGTGTCCCATATGGTCTCCCAAGCAGGAGCAATTTCTGAGCGCATAACCAGGAGTAACCCAAGTATCACCAAGTGTGGCCCAAAAACCGAAGGAAAAAAAAAGAATAGCTCCTGTGGGACCGAAAAGATAAGACAGTAGGTTAGGTGTTTGCCTTGCATGAGGCCGACCACAGTTTGATTCCTAGCATCCCATATGGTTTCCCGAACTTCCCAGAAGTAATTTCTAAGTGCAGAGACAGGAGTAAACCCCTAAGTACCATCAAGTGTGACCCCCCCAAAAAAGAAGAGATCCTGAGCATCAATGGTTGTGGCCCCCAAACTCAAAATTAACTGATTAATCACATGGGATTATAAACATGTCTATTCCACAGACAGAATAAAAGCAAAAGTAACAGTGTAGTCCTACTGTGTCATCTCCTACTACAATAGTTTATATGTTTCTGTACTGTTTATAATTCAAGTAAATTTAAACGTACTTTATGGGAAGCTAGGCCAAAAAGTTCTGTGAAATTAATGCCTCCAATATGCTAAAACCTTAAATATCTTTATTTTTATAGATTCAGTTGCCCAAGATAAAATCAATAGATAACAAGTAAATAAGAAAATAGATTCTTTCTATACTTACAAGAGAACATGAGCAATGATGGCATTTACATCAAACAAAGTATCTGTTGGGAATTCTCTGAGTAATATGCTGCCCCTGCAAAAAAATAATAAAGTATAACTGAAGTATTTCCTTGGAATTCAATTTACTTATCTCTAATACATTTAACTAGTATCTCATGCACAAATCAAATTTTGGACACAATATGAACTCAAATATTTATTTAATACATATTCATCAAATATGTTGATCTCAGAAAAAGCTAGGCCCAGCATCCCCCCGCTGTACTTTGCAGTCCATACCTACCTCCTCTCTCTATAAAATATACAAGCATAGGAGACTTACAAGTGTACTCAGCCGTAGGTTCCTGACATATCCTAGCACAAAATTTTCAAGTGCTTATTTACCAGCCATTTATAATAGAAGTTACATAATGTTCACAAGTACTCAAAACAATCCTGTAAAAAAGAGTGTTCTCTCCATTCATAGATACAAGAAGCAAAGATGCACATAACAAAGTTACTTTGGGATTTTTTGATAAGTTTCATACAAGCACCATAGCATATAAGTTTATTATGGTTTAGTTGATAAATAACTGTATCACTCTCAAAAAATATTTACCTGAATAAATATGCTTTCATAAAATCATTTCCTGTTCCACAATATCTTGAAGTTTCTTCTTTGGCACAATTAACCTTTAAAAGATTATATTTAAGGTTTATGTATATATCAATGAGGTCAAGACATCACAATAGTAAGGAATCAGCAGTGATAAAAGTATCATAACAATACATTTCAGAGATTTTGGGGACTCGGTTTAAAGGAGAAAAAAGGTGATTCAAAAGGCTTTACAAATACAAGATGTAAAAGTAAGGAGATTGAGCATAAACATGTAGCCTCTGATAAGGACAAATGGACAAAGATAAAGGAAATGAGATTTCTAGATGGGGTAAATGAGTACTCACCAAATAACAAAACTAAGGCTAAAAGAATAATTTTTAAAAAGCTAAGGCTAAGTGTTACAGCTCTTTTAGAATTTGTCCAGCAGGCCTTCTGGTCTCCACTGGAAGGCCCCCCTCCCCCCAAAAAAGCTAAGGCTGGAATAAGTAATTAATGTAGAGTAATGTTGTAAATTTTTAAAAACAGATGTTTTGCTGTTGAATTTAATTTTCATAGAGTTTAAGGAAGCAGAATGACAATTGAGGAAGCTACAATTGACTTTAAAACATCACAAAAGGAGAACTGAGACTCAGACAAGCTATGTGAAATAGAAAGTGAGAATTAAAAGTTAAGGCAAAGTCGAGTAAATTTTAGTGAATGGAATTTTTTAAATAATTCTTTTAAGTTAATGAACATTGAATATTGGCATTATCACAATAGACATTTTCATATATCCATTCACTATAAATTAACATCTACCACATATTAATTACTATTCCAGTCAGTGGGAATATAGTTATGCTACAAATAAAAAACATCTTTTAGAACTTAAATTCCAAAAAAATTTTTAAAAACTAATCAATCTGCTACAATAAAAAATGTGTTCTATGAAGTTAAGTATCATTTAAAAAAATACGTGTCTAGAATGTGAAAGAGATTTTAGATAAGTAATCAAGGAAACTTCTTGAGGAGATGACATTCACACTAAATATTGAAGTAATGAAGCAATGCTTACAAATACTTAAAAGTGTGTAAAAAAGAATGAATTCCAAGCACAAGAGAAAATATCAGCAAAGTTCCTACAGAAATAATATAGAAAAAAGGATAAGATAACAGGAAAATAACCAACATATGTCAGGAACAACCTGAATAAGGTATATGAATAGAAAATGAGATCAGAGAGAAACCGGTATCCAGAGGAATAAAGAACTTTTATTTTATCCTAAGTGTAATGTAAAGCCTTTCTGAGAAGGTAATTACATGATCTGATACATCTGGCTTTTCTGTGGAGAAGTGCTTAAGGAGATAAGAGAAAAAGAAGAAAGAACACTTGGGGAACTTCGGTGGAGGCAGGTGGACTCTGGTACTGGTAGTGGGATTGGCCCTGATTCACTATGTCTGAAACCCAACCAAGAAGGACTTTGTAAATCACAATGGTTTTAACAAAGTTTAAATTTAAAAAAATGCTACCAAGTCACAAAGATAGCAAAAATGCATGGCAAAAATACTTGGGTCTGGGAGAGGAGAATTAAATGAGTAGAAGCCATTCTGCAGAATACTGCAATGGTAGAGACATGATACTAGGCCCTGTCAAAATTCAACTTTACAAAGAATAAAAACTCCCAAATCCTTTAGGAATTTGGGAACAATCCCACATTAGAATGTACAATGAGGGGGCCAGAGTGGTGGCACAGGCAGCAGGTCATCTGCCTTACACGCACTAATCTAGGACAAATTGCAGTTAGATTCCCCAGAATGCCTTATGTTCCCCCAAGCCAGGGGCAATTTCTGAACTAAAACAGGGGGCCAGGGAAGGCACTGTGGCAGACAGAGAGACAGAGACAGAGAGACAGAGACAGAGAGAGACAGAGACAGAGAGCGCAGGAGAAGGAGAGAGAACAGGAGAGGGAGAGGGAGAAAGAAAGGAGAAAAACTAATCATTGAAGGCTATAGTGGTTTCCTAGATGAGAAGTGATACTGTTGGTTATTGGGACAGGGGAACTAAAAGGGAAGGTATAGGAAGTGGGTAGAGTTGGGAAATCTTGATAGTAGAACCTAAAGGACTTGTTGACAGATTGGATCTTATAGAAAAACAATTATAGATTCTAAGGGTTATTTTTGTTTTAAAATATATTGATATACCAAAGCTACACTTAGCTTTGGTTATCACTGGTATGATAAATCTTTTCCCTTTTTATGCTTCTAATATTTCTAAAATCTTTTTTTAAAGGCTCATTTCTAGGAGCCAGAGCAATAGTGCAGCAGTAAGGCGTTTGCCTTGCACACAGCTAACCTAGGATGGACCTGGGTTATATCCCCTGCATCCCATATGGTCCCCCAAGCCAGGAGCGATTTCTGAGTGCATAGCCAGGAGTAACCCTTAAGTGTCACTGGGTATGGCCCAAAACCCAAAAAATAAATAAATACATAAGTAAAAAGACTAATTTCTAAACAGCATACCAGTATCTTTTGCTGCTGTGCCCAAATTGAAAACTCTGTCTTAGATCCTTTAGTTCATATTTTAATGTTTTGTTGCTGTTTCTGATTTTGCCTACCTCTGATTCTTGAAACTTTAACTTTTGAAGATTATTACAAAATGCCATTTTTGGGAAGTCTTTCACAAATACTATAATGACTTTCCACCAGATATGAATTATTTTCCTCTTAAACCTCCATGGCATTTTATTCCTCTTATTATAATAAGTAAGTTCTGCTACTTATTAATTTTTGAATAAAAAATATCCAAAAATGGGGAAATGGTAAAAGAGAAATTTCTCCAAAGAAGTGACACCACAATCACTGATTATCAGAGAAACACAAATCAAAATGAAATTACCTCATACCAATAAGAATAGGAAGATATGGGCAAAAGAACCCGTATTAACTATTGATACAAATGTAAATTTGTTCAGCCTCTGTGGAAAAAATATGGATATTTCTCAAAAAAATTAAAAATTGAACTACCAGATAAATCAATAATTCCACTGTGGGTATCTAGCCCAAGAACCCACACACAAATTAATTTTAAATGATATCCATGTAATGTGTTCACTGTAAACATGTAATATAATCACTGCACTGCTATTTATAATAGTCAAGATATGAAAAAATACCTTTAAAACTACTGTAAGCCATGATACCTCAATAAAAAATAAGTATGGAAAAGAATTCAAGTATCCAACATATATCTTCTTAATGATATATATATACACACACAAAGAAACACTGTACTACTCATCAGGTGTGAGGAAAAAAATTTTCATTTATGACAACTTGACGGAACAATAGAAAGTCATGCTAAGTGAACAAAGTCAAGAGGGAAAAGCAAATATCATTTATCTGACTCACACATAAGACATAGATAAACAAAGCACAAGAACAGATAAAAACAAAGAAAACTAACCCATGACTCAGGATTGGCTACCAGACAGAGAAGAAGTGGGAATGATAGTCAATGGACTGTGGTAGTGTACTTTGGTGATGGCTGGGGTATGAGAACACATGCTTTGAGAGGATACAACATAAGCTTTAAGAGGACAAAATAAAGGGCCCGGAAGGTGGCGCTAGAGGTAAGATGTCTGCCTTGCAAGCACTAGACAAGGAAGGACCACAGTTCGATCCCCTGGCGTCCCCCCCAAGCCAGGGGCTATTTCTGAGCGCATAGCCAGGAGTAACCCCTGAGCATCAAACGGGTATGGCCCAAAAACAAAAAACAAACAAACAAACAAACAAAAAACAGGACAAAATAAATAAAACTCTATCATTAACAGTACTGTAAATCATAATGGGGGGAAAGCATTATGTGTGAACTAATATCACTATTACAAATACATAAATCTAGGAGGCAGAGAGATATTAGAGCGGTGAGGGCACTTCGGTTGTACATAGCCCACCTCAGTTAAATCCCTAGGCTATCTATATACAATATCCTGAGCTCACCAAGAAAAATTCCTGAGAGCAAAGTCAGGAGTAACTCCTGAGCACAGTCATATGTGACCCAAAAACAAAAACAAAAAAGTAAATAAATAAATAAATCTGGGGTCTAGAGAGATAGTACAGGAGTTAAGGAGGATGCCTTGCATGCTGCTAATTCCATTTCAATATCTGGCACCATATGATCCCCTGAGTAGTGCCACTTATACAACCTGAAAGAGTGGTCCTGGGAAAACCTCAGTACTTTAAGGACCAAATAAACATTGCATCCTTGAACCGTTATACTGAAATGTAGGCTCAGTTGATTGGGACTCTGACTTCCAAAACTCCCTGAATGCTACATAAAAGTCCCACCCCTCACAAAGAAAAATAACATCACAAATAAGAGATTTTTTTAATGACAGCAAAAACCTACATAGAATTAAGTTTATAAAATAAAATTAGTTTCTAAGCTGATAATTTATAAATAGATTTTTCTCTGTGTGTTCTTTTTTATATAATAATTTGGAGCTATCTTCCTGGGATTCTATTTATTCTTAGGAAACAAGAAAAATACATTTTCAAATTGGAAAAAAGTTGTGCAACAATGTATGCTTAGTATACAATATATACTTAGTCTCAAGCCATAAAGTATAAAATAGTGGTCACTAGATACATATCAGTATAATGCCACTCTATACATTGCAGCAGTAAGTACAATAGCTATGAGTTGGAATCGACCTTGATGTCCAACACAGATGAGTGGATCAGGAGTATGTGGTACATACAATTGAATACTACACTGCTGTAAAGAATGCTGCAATCATGCAATTTGCTGCAGCATGGATGGAACTGAAGGATATTACGTTAAATGAAGTAAGCCCAAAGAAGGATAAGTACAGAATAATATCACTTAGATGTGGTATTTAACATAACTGCATGAAGAAATGCAATGGCTAAAATGGGAGTTGTCTGGAACACTCTTGGCTCTAGAGTATAGCAAGGAGAAAGAAAGAAATTGAGTGGAGAAGGAGAAAAACAAATATGAAAGGATGGGAGATAGAGGTCAAGAGTGTTCAGGTGCATTGGCAATGTTCAAAAAGGGTAGAACTAAATATCCAAGCCAGAATCAACAACAATGAAATCATGAGACCCAAACTATCAGAACTTAAAATGAGGCTGTTATGCTGATAGGCTTGGGGCAGGGGTGGAGGCATGGGATGGAGTCTGGGAACATTAGTGGAAGGAGGGCAACAGTGGTGATGGGACTGGCCCTGAAACTCTGTATGTCTGAAATCCAACTATGAAGAACTTTGCACAATGATTTCAATAAAAAAATTATTAAAAGAAAAATACATCTAGCATAGATATCTACCTTCATAACTGAAATGCCATAGTCCTGGAGAGGTTTAACAGCCTCTCTTAGTTCTTCAAGAAATATAGAAGTACCAGAATCTAAAATAAAAGGTATTTTATGAATGTCTTATGACTTGCCCCTTAGGAAAGATTTATTTTTAACATTAAAGTTCACATCTGCAAACTGAAGAAGAGAGTTTGCACAATTGGTATACACAACAAATAATCAAGTAACTAAACATATTTTGTGCCTTTACTTCCTACTACCCCCTTGTTCTTATTACCAATGTTTTATAACATACTTAACTGTATAAGTGATCTTAAGAACATTATTAGATAAAAATTGAGTAAATATTAAATTTAAACCTCACATTTGGCATCATTTTTCCAATGTAACAGTATATACTGATATACATATAAATACAAAAACACTTTCAAATTTATTTTAAAATATCATGGGGCCAGAGAGGTTGCACAAGTGGTAAGGTATATACCTTGCCCAAGCTAGCCTAGGACAGACCGCAATTAGATCCCCGGCATCCCATGTGGTCCCCCAAGCCAGGAGCGATTTCTGAACGAATAGCCAGGAGTAACTCCTGAGTGTCACCAGGTGTGGCCCAAAAACCAAAAAAAAAAAAAAAAAAAAAAGAAAGAAAAAAAGAAAATATAACAACTAATCATAATTATTGGAATTATTAATTCCGAGAATAGTATTTTAAGGCATAAAGAATTGAATGAGATAATAATCATTATTATTATTATTATTCAATAATCATTTATTGAATGTATTGAATGCATTTACTATACCGCTAAAAATGATCATTCAACTAAACCATTATTAACAATACTATATAATAACAATAATCCTCTAAAATATTCACATTCTACAAGTATCAAAAAGCATACCTTTCAAAAATATCTAGATGAAATTCAGTGTTATTACAGTAACAGCTAATTCTTCTCTAGTAATTACTATAGACTATGCACAGTAATTAAAATCTTTCAATATGCATGACAATTTATACTATTATACTTGTAATATTTCTTCCTTATAAACAGCAAAAAGACAGAGAAGTTAAATATCTTAACTAAGGTCACAGTTAGTAAAATGGCCAGCTCCAGACTCAAAGATAGGAATATATAGTTGGTAGTTTTGTATCACTCATCCTGACAAGAAGATTACAAAAAGTATACTGATTAAACAATAGAAACAAATAAAATCATATTAGAATATAAAAAAACCACTTACCTGCTTGGCAAAAATAAGCTAAGGAGGCTTTCCCCTGTTGCACTGTATTGAAAAAATCCTTTGGACTCAGTTCTGGTAGAGAGAGTACCAGTGACTTACACAAAATAAATATCACAACTAAAGAGATGCTAACTCCAAAACCATTGAAACGAGAAGACATCATCAGCTACAGTAGAAATGGACAAGAGATTTTGTTTGCTATGTTCACAGCTGTGATCATATGCCTAGGACAATACTTGACATGAGTAGGTGTTCAATGAAGTTTTTCTGAATTTCCTAAATTAAAATCTGCAAAAGAAGAATAATATAATGCATTACTTATACAGCATATTTGAGTTTGCTAATACTTTAATGTTCACTTCTAGCCAAGAATTGAGGAGAGGCCAGAGATAGTGCAACAGATAAGACACTTGCCATGCATGAGGCCAACCAAGGTTTGATTCCCAACACAACATAAGTACCACCAAGAGTGATCCCTAAGGATCACTCAGGAGTAAATCCTGAGCACCAATGGCCCTGAGTCAAAAACAAAAATGAAAAATTTGAAAAGAAAGCAAAATAATGACATTAACTTGATAATATTGACTTTTGATGATTAAAGATAGCAAAAGATATCTGGAAAATGTAATACTGGTCTATTAAGCTAATTTTCATTTGTAAAAGTTCTAAAAGTAAAGGTTTCTTATTCTGAAGTAAGCTCCAAACTAACGTGTGGGTCTGTGTGGACTTTGTGATTTTCCATCATGGAAAATTGTGGTCAGAGCAAAGAAAAGCAGAAGGTGATGGAATGGCACATCAACCTCATCTTCTAATACTTGTAAAATAGATCTCAGATTCAGATATAAATTTATGAGCAAGTGAATATGCAACTGGGCTGTATCATTAGTTTTATGAGTATATGAACCTCTTAATAAATGATGCAGAAGAGGTTTACTTAAAAACAAAGTCAAGGAAACAACTCAATCAGATCATACTAAAAGGAAATATTCTGCTCCACAGTGTCTTCAACTAGAAATGATTACTGAAGTGTGAAATAGTTGAGAAGTCACAATTTAGTTTTTTAGGTGTTTTGGAAAGGTAGATTTAGAACATTTAGATCATATTGCTTTGATCACTGTTACGTTATTACCAGATAATAAATCTGAGGAAGAGGGAGAAAGATAGACACAGAATAGTCTCACTAATCTATGGGTTTTAAGGTGGAAAAAAGACATTATTGTCATAATCTCCAGAAACAATAGAGATGAGGGCTTGAAGAATGGACTCATGATACAAAGCTCACCACAAAGAGTGGTGAGTGCAATTAAAGAAATAACTACACTAACAACTATCATGACAATGTTAATGAGAAAAGTAGAATGCCTGTCTGGAATAAAAGTAGGGGGTGGGAGAGGAATGAGATGGGAGCATTGGTAATGGAAATGCTGCACTGGTGAAGGGGCGGGTGTTTTTTTTTATGACTGAAACCCAACTACAAACATGCTTGTAATCATGGTGCTTAAACAAAGATATTATTTAAAAAAAGAGAGAGAGAGAAAGAAAGAAAAAATAGAAAACATTCCAATACTAATTCTCAAATGTTAACTGAGTTGCTTTTATTTGGTGGTCATGCCTGGCAATGCTTGACTCCTCCTGGTACAGTGCTGAGATCATAAACACTAATGCTAACCCAAAAGGCAAGGTGAGAATCAAATCATAATATCCAGCATGCAAAATCCATTTAGCTATAACTTCAGGTCCCAAGACAGTTTTAAACTTGGACATATCGTCTACCTAGAGGGGCCAGAGAAATAGTACAGCAGTAGGGCATTTGCCTTGCATGGCCGACAAGGGATGAACCCAGGTTTGATCCTCGGCATTCCATATGGTCCCCTGAGCCTGCCAAGAGCAATTTCTGAGTGCAGAATCAGGAGTAACTGCTGAGCTGCCAGGTGTGGCCCAAAAACAAAAATAAATAAATAAATAATACCGACCTAGAATAGATTAAGTATTAATAATCAAGTAGCCATTTAATATTGTTATCAGAGAAATAAGACATCCAAAGTATGTCTAGTATGTTTACATTCTTTTTCACTTTAAAACTCTTTTGAAGATATCTACTAAAACTATTCAATGCTTTTCAATGCTTATGAATTTTATTTATATAGCAAAGAATTGAATTTTTCACATGTATTTTAATTCAATATTTTCTGAATCTCTCTCACACATCTTCTTTGACTCACGCAGTTCTAACTTCTGTGGTGGCCTCTGCATCTGCCGTCAGTTCTGTCTTCACCTTTATTGTCAAATTTCTCCTAACCAGTCTTTTTTAAGAACTTTTTCCACAGATAATCTATCATTTAAGTTTAAAAAAGGGTGGTTTAGAAAATTTAGTACAATATAAAGATAAAAAAAATAAGGCAGGAATATTCTTATTATTTTTATTGAATCACCATGAAATACACAGATACAAAGTTGTGCATGATTAAGTTTCAATGTTCTAATACCCATCCCTTCATCAGTGCACATGTCCCATCACCTATGTCCCCAGTTTCCCTCCCATTGCCATCTATGGCAGACATTCCACCCCCCCTTTAGGCACTGTGGTTTGCAATACTGTATTAAAGGAGTATCACTTTATCTCCTTTCAGCACACAGCTCTTGTCCATAGGGATCATTTCTAACTATCATTATAATGGTCCCCTCTCTGTCCTAACTGCACTCACCCTCCCTCTTTGCAGCAAGCTTTCTACTATGACTAGTCTTCCTGGCCCTTATAAGAAAGGAAAATTTTGTGTGGGGGGTGGGATTTAGGCCACACCCAGTAATGCTCAGGGGTTTCTCCTGGCTATGTGCTCAGAAATCACTCCTGGCTTGGGGGACCATATAGGACACCAGTGGATCGAACCGCGGTCTGTCCTAGATTAGCATATGCAAGGCAGACGCCCTTCTGCTTGTGCCACTCTCCAACCCCATAATGAAATTCTTTTATCTTTCACAAGACCAAAACCAAGTTGACTGAAAATAAGATTAACATAAAAGAAACACGAAAAGTTGAACTCAATTACCTCTTTAGAAAATAAGAAACTAAAAAAAAAAAAAAAAAAAAAAAAAAAGAAAATAAGAAACTGCCCCATGCCAGAGGCCTTCTCCCTAGTCTGGGGAGTGCTAGGAGGCTTGGCAGGCCCCCAGCCGTCTTCCTCTTTCTCCCCTGGACTCTAGGCCTTCCCTGGATGCCAGCTCTGAAGTGGGTTCAGGTGGACTCTTAAGGGTCCTCAGGCTTCCCCCTCCCTCCATACTACACGGGGGAGGTGCATGGGGACGAGGGCGGGCAGATATCTGGCTTTCGGTTTCCCCTTTGATTCTGAAGGCCAGCTCTTGCCAGGTATGGGGTTTGGGGAGGCCCCATGCCAGAGCCCTTCTCCCTAGCCTGGGGAGTGCTGGGAGGCTTGGCAAGCCCCCTGCCATTCCCTTCTTTCTCCCCTGGACTCCAGGCCTTCCCTGGGTGCTGGTCCAGGTGGACTCTATAGGGGTCATCAGGTTTTCCCCCTACTTCTCCCTACACTAATGGGAATGTGCTTCGGGAGGAGGGCGGGCTGTTGCAGCACTGGTTTATGTTGGGACAGTCACTGGAAATTTTTTCTCCTTGGTCTCCATTTCAAAAACCACGCGGGGGTTAGTGCCCCCACAAGTACAATATATATTGATAGTATTATATGCATATAGTTTATATATGCATAATATCCATCTTGTATTGTGACCTTGATACTGCCCTACAAAGCTCATTTCTAATCTTTTTTTGTGGGGGGGCACACCCAGCGGTGCTCAGGGGTTACTCCTGGCTGTCTGCTCAGAAATAACTCCTGGCAGGCACGAGGGACCATATGGGGCACCAGGATTCGAACCAACCACCTTTTATCCTGGATCGGCTGCTTGCAAGGCAAACGCCGCTGTGCTATCTCTCCGGGCCCTCATTTCTAATCTTTTACTGCCTCAGTCCCAACCATTATTTCCCCCCATTTACCCATGTAGGTGCAGCTCATGACATGAAGCTCACCACACAGAGTGATGAGTGCAGTTAGAGAAATAATTACACTGAAAACTATCATAACAATGTGAATGAATGAGGAAAATAGAAAGCCTGTCTCGAGTACAGGTGTGGGTGGGTGGGTTGGGGAGGAGGGAGATCTGGGCAATTGGTGGTGGGAATCTTGCACTGGTGAAGGGGGGTGTTCTTTACATGACTGTAATCCTACAACTACAATTATATTTGTAATCACGGTGTTTTAAATAAAGATAATTTTAAAAAAAATTCCACATAATAAATTGATACATATTATCACAAAAAAAAAAAAAAGAAAGAAAATAAGAAACTGTAAGAGGAAAAAGACCAAAGAGACTTTTTAAAAATCCTAGAGACCACTCTTGTTTACTATTTCACTACGATTTAAAAATTTATATATGGTTGGTGAAAGAGTACAAAGGTTAAGGTGCTTGCTTTGCATGAAATGAACCCTGGTTCCAATCCAGTCTCACAGTTCGCAAGCACCACTGTGAGCAACAGCAGAACTATAGTAGTCCCAGAGCCCTAAATGTAGGCCCAAAAATGAACAAACAAGCAAAACAAAAAAATCTAATAAAGCAAAAAAAAAAAAATATTCTTACATAATAAATTCTTTCATAGCATCTATTCAAATGAATACAGCCTAACCTTGTGGACTCACAAGAGTATTTTTCACATGCACAGAAAATAAAATTCATTTGTCCTGGAACACGCTCACTTCATAAAAAAGAACTTTTGGGGCAGGAGCAGTGGCCAAGCAGTAGGGCGTTTGTCTTGCATATGCTGACCCAGGACGGATTGCAGTTTGATCCCCGGGCGTCCCATATGGTCGGTCCCCCAAGCCAGAAGCGAGTTCTGAGCACAGAGCCAGGAGTAATACCTGAGCGTCACTGGGTGTGGCCCAAAAACCAAAAAAATTAAAAAGAACTTTTAAGAGAAGAAACATATTGATGATTAGAAGTAGAAGAAAAGAATGTCTATGAGAAAAGAGCAAAATCAAAAATACAGAAGGTACTTGGTTTTCTTTCTCAATAATTAGAAATTGAAAAGAACTGAAAAAAATGATCAATGCCTTAAAAAAATTTAAATATTGATTTAATGGTTGATGTGCTAGGGAGAAATGAGATCTTGCTACGTTGGCAGTTTTAGTATATGTGATAGCTGCAGTTCTCTGGTAGAATTATCCTGGACTCCTTAAACTACCTCTGGTAAAGTTATTTATGTCACCATATGACTTATGTTAAGCAATGAAAAAAAGTTATAGTGATGTCTCTGTCAGGCAACAGTTTTTTAATTTGTTTTGTTTTGGGACCACCCAAAGAGGTGCTCAGAACTTACTCCTGGCACTATGCTCAGGATCACTTAGTAAGGTTCAGAGGGGACTGTATGCAGTGATAGGAATCAAATCTGGGTTGGCAAGGCAAGCAAGCACCTTATCTGCTGTACTATTTCTCTAGCCCAGGCAACAGTTTCAAAAGCCACAACATGTTATATCAAGGCTTATTTTCTTCTGTCACAGTCACTAAAACACTGAACTAGTGGTTATGCATCAGCATGAGTTTCAGAAGAAACACACTACCCAGAATCCATAGCTAATCAATGAGGCTATGGCAGGGAAAGAACTAAGCTACCTAGGAGCTAAAGGGTGGCTCAAGGAAAGCCTGTGTTGCATGCACAATGTCCCACACTGAATCCATGCCCTGTGCACTCTACCTCCCCATTCCAGCACACCTTAATGTCACCTGGGAGGCCCCTGTATCATCCTGAATACCCTAAGTTGAGTTCAAGAAGCATTGCATTGCCAGGCTCTAATATTAACCATCTAGTCTAACTAGCCAAGTAATACCAGCGATAGCCACGGGACCCCCTGAGCAGTACTTGAGAGCAACTTTTGGCAAAAAATAAAGAAATAAATCACCTTGTCTCCAGTAGTATACCAACTAGAATAATGTATTGCTTTCACAAGAACCCCAACATTGGCACAGGGCAAGCAGCATAGAAATTGTCCTGTGTATAAAGAAAATTAAGAAATATTAAAATTAAGGGTCCGGAGAGATAGCATGGAGGTAAGGTGTTTGCCTTGCATGCAGAAGATTGGTGGTCCAAATCCCGGCATCCCATATGGTCCCCCGAGCTTGCCAGGGGAGATTTCTGACTGTAGAGCCAGGATTAACCCCTGAGCGCTGCCGGGTGTGATCCAAAAACAAAAACAAAAAAAATTAAGAAAACTTTTATCAGTTACTGGCAGACATGATTTATGTTAAGAAGTGGCAAAACATTTGTTAAGTTCACTGTAATGATTTGGAGGTGACATGTACCCAATGAATTTATAATAAATTGTGTGCCCAGGATTGTGTGTCTATGAACTTATTTAAAACCCTAAGAGAAAATGATGGAAGACACAAATGAGATCTCTACAATAGCTGCTATAGGTTGTGTTCACCTATTGTACAGGAAAGCGTGCTCAATGGAAAGAGATTTAGAAAAACACCATCCAAACTAGAATATCATATTGACTGAAGTCAGCCAGATGGAGAAGGCAAATACAGAAAGATCTCTTTCATATGTAGACTATAAAGGAATACAGTGAGAGTAAAAATGGTCCAAGGTAACAGAAATTGAAAACTGGTCTATAGAACTGAGCTTACTAAGTGCAGGGAAATGGAGGGAATGGAAGTAGAGGTGGGAAGAAGAAAACTCTAGAAGAAAACTTGACACTCTCGTGGAGAAATAAAAATAAACACAGCTTACAGCTTGAGGAGCACTTGTTGGGAGAACCAGGGAAAAGAATTAGAGTCCTGGTAATATCTATCCAATTAGACTTCAAATGCTAATACAGTTTGTATATGTTTTCTCCCCTCCCCATACAAATGAAAATTCTTAACAGTTACATGTTCCAACATTTCCCTATGTATTCAAATCACAATTAAATAGATCATTTATCATGTCTATACAGACAGGGACTTGGGTCACAGTTCATTACTCAGAGAACAGAGACTTTGAGTTTAACAGTCACCAGATGGGGTTATCAGATGGGTTACTACAGGAAAGAGAATTGTTGACAAGAAAGGTGGGCTGTACAAATGTTTCTAGTCCCCTCTACATGTTATATTTGTGTCTTTCCACTTCCATGAAACACATGTGGCCATGACTCTTGTGCAAATTAAATGTGCAAAGTGACATATTCTAACTTCTGGAAGTTCCTAAGTGTCAATAAGTGTGTGTGTGAGATGAATCAAGATACACTTTTCCTTTTCCTGTGCTATGATTATTATACTCAGAATGAAATTTCTGTCCATTTCAGTCTCAGAGAGAGTGACAAAAATTTACAGATGACTCAGAACAATCATAAATTAAATTCTGTTTTAAACCCCTGATGTTTTGGATTGTTATAATAATATAGCCCAGTTGATGTTAACAGCAGCCAGAAGTGACTTGAACATAAATATATATATATCCTGGAGGTAAAACAATGTACTGAGAATTCACAGGGAATTGACAAAAATTTACCAGAAAAGATTCAAAAAGGGAACGGCTTTGTCTTGAAAAATGCTATCAATTATTATCATAACAGATACCAGTACAAAACAAATAGGCAAATAAGGGACAATATTATACACACAGATTTCTCAACTGCAAATTTACCTATTGGGTCTGAAATGTGCCCTAAATTTTCAGTATATTTTTTTCTCAGCATTAAATCAGAGTTGGCATGCAATTTTTGCCTCAATCATGAACTTTAAAAAACATGCTAATTTATTATAAAAATTGGGAGGAGAAATGTATAACAATAAATGCAAGATGGTGACAAGAGAGACTACAGTATCTAAAGGGTTCAACCAGGAAACCAAAAGACTAAGGGAAACAGAAATTTGATTTTGTTCAGCCATCAGTATGCTGTGAAAGTTCCCAGAAAACAAAGAGGAAGAGCTTCCATAGAAAATGGTGATTTCAGGGGCCGGAGAGATAGCATGGAGGTAAGGCGTTTGCCTTTCATGCAGAAGGTCATTGGTTCGAATCCCGGCATCCCATATGGTCCCCCGTGCCTGCCAGGAGCAATTTCTGAGCATGGAGCCAGGAGTAACCCCTGAGCACTGCCGGGTGTGACCCAAAAACCACACACACACAAAAAAAAAAAAAAGAAAAGAAAATGGTGATTTCCCAGTCACAAAGGGGGATGGGGTAGGGTCTGTCTTAAGGGAGCAGTTGTTGGCCCTTTATAGCTAGAGCAATTCCAATTTGGAACTGGGATTCTCTAGAGCCTAGTTTCTTTTTTTTGTTTGTTTTGCTTTTTTGTTTTTTGTTGCCACCCAGTAATGCTCATGGGTTACTCCTGGCTATGTGGTCAGAAATTGCTCCTGGCTTGGGGGACCATATGGGACGCCAGGGGAATCCAACCACCCTGGTCCATCCTAAGTTAGTTCATGTAAGGCAAATGACCTATTATTATCACTGCACCACTGCTCTGGCCCCTAGAGCCTAGTTTCGTAAATGCAGGTCTCCACCCCACATAAGATCACATAAAGTTTTAAAATCTTGTTTTGAAATAACTTTAATTTATTATCAACAAATGTTTGATCTGCATTCCAATTTTATACACCTATATACCCAGGGTCACAAAGGCCAACAGAGATCATGAGTGGAAAAAGTTTAAGAATTCCTGTGAAGGAACAAGCTCTCTCATGTGTGACTTACGGCACACAGTAGGGGTCTTAAAGACACACATCCAGGTAGCAACAAAGGTCCAAAGACAACATAATGAAAGAACTGATTCACACAATTGAGAAGGATGGATGTTGGGGTCCTCAGGAAAGGGAAATAGATACAGTGCTGATGGATGTGGTGTTGGAATTATGTATATGAGAAACTATTATCAATAGTATTGTAAAACACAGGACCTTTTTTCTTCTTCTACCCAGAGCAGGGAGGGTGGCTTCCAAATGGTGCTCAGGCAACTAGGGGCGGCAACCAGATTGCAACCGTTGCTAAAAAGGATAGTAGTTCAATGCAAGGACCCAAGGATGCTCGCACCCTCATGGTAGTCAAAGAGAAGCAAACTCTGAGCACATTCAGGTATGGCCCCGAAACAACCAACAAAAAACTAATATAAAGAAAATGTAATGTTGTAAAAATCAGTCCATGTGCCATATCTCCAACCCCAGGTGAACAAGTCTAAAGCAGAGCCGCTGCAGGAGATAATCCAGACCAGGCTGAGGGTGAAACACATGTATTCTGACTATCTTCAACCTCATATGGAGAGCGAGTTGCCTGCCAGAACGTTTTTATTGAGTATAGATCACTCCAAGGCTGGGGAGTAAAAACAGAGTAAGGACAGATAGCTCAGGCTATCCTAAGCCAGTCCCCCCCACCCCAGGTTTACATTTAAGACAATCTCTGTTGGGGCTAAAACTAAGAATAGGTACAAAGGAACCAAGGATGATCTTTGTTTTGGGTGAAATAAAGTTGTAAACAAACAAACTCAAAGAAACCAGGGATGATCTTTGTTTTGGACAAAAAAAAGGTGTAATCTAATATAGTATGACTATGATTTATCTAACTACTAATTTCAGTAGAGAACATTGGACTAAAAAAGAGAAAAAGAAATAAAAAAAAATCCATGGTAAAAGTCTATTCATGAAACTGGTACTTTCCAGTTAAAGATAATGCAAAGTAGGTCAAAAAATAGGAAGTGCACCCTGATTTTGGTTAAGTGCCTAAAATCACTTCAGTCTGAGTTCATGCCTGATTTCATGCTCTTAAACTTATAAAAGTACTCAGGCTTCTTGTGAGTGGAGTCTCTAAGAATCCATAAATCAGCGTTATCATTATTTTATACATTTTTGAGATACTGTGATTTCCAATACTATTAGTGACAGTTTCATGCATGCTTGTCCCAACACCACACCCATCACCAAAGTGCCACTGCCATCCCCCAATATCATCAGACACCTCCAGTACCCCCAGCGTAGTTCAGTAGACCAACTCACCAGTTCTGAAGGTATCATTCTTAAGTTCTACTAAAAATGCTCTCCTTGAGAGCGTGGCTATTAAATAAAACTAATTAGTTTTTTATAGCAGCTACACCTTACTGTAGATAGCACTGAGCAAGCTGCTCTGATTCGATGTGGGACCTCCATATAACAATGCCTGACCGTCTAGAACAGTTTTTCACCTACAAGAAATCCAAAACTCGTCAACATCTAGAACCAGAACCTCTGTCCCACAAACATGGGGGGGGGGGCGGAATGGACATTACAATTCCCTATGGACTACTTTGCTTCCAAGTAAGATGACAGCCCTCTTTTTTGGAAAGAAGCATTAGGATGAAGCATGGGGTGGTAGAAAAGCTTGGTTCTTGTTGCACCTGCAAATGTAGTAGTGTCTTTCACTGGTTTATTTAAATTCAAGTACTTCTTTGTTTTATCACCTAAAACCCCACCACCACTACCACCACCACCAAATCCACCAATCTTCTGGATGTGTTGAGAGATTTGTGCACTGAGAGAAATGCTCACTATAATAAAGCATTTGAGCCCAAGTAACAGCGCCATCAGGTAGCAGGCAAAGGAATAAGACTTGATTTGACACATGTGAAAATTCAGGAGCCCGAGTCTTCTGCTTTGCCTATCAACACCCATTCAAGACTTGCAAGACTGAAGTCGCCTTTTGAATAAAACCTATACCCCGAGTTTCCTCCTAAACTCAGAAGTTCAAAGACCCATGCACCTTCTTCGCCCTATGCACCTCTCCGGTCACCCATCCCATCCTACACCATTCTGCCCACTACGAAACCTTCTCCGGGGAGGATTCCCCCCATGATCCCGGATCTTAGATTCACCCTTCGCCTCATCCATCCTTTCTCCGCCGCTCTAGCAAGAGAGAAGAGAAATTTAAAAAAAAAAAAAAAAAAGCATCCGTTTGAGAACGAATACAGATGAGGGAGGCCCCCTAAATAAAGTCCAAGTTCAAGAACTCGAAGGTTCGGGCCTGGCTGGAGGAGAGCCCACCAGACTGAATGAAGCCTCACCTCTGAGGGCAGAAACTACAGTCTCCTGCTTGGCTTGATGACGGATCCGAGCTCTTGCCACCTACCTGCCCGCGACCCAAGCACGCATGGGCTTGCCCTGGAGCTCGGCCGACAATCCAGGGGAGCATGCCTCCCTCCGCCAGGCCTCCACGAATCGCTAGGCCCAACAACGCTGGGGACCACTTCCAGCTCCAAGCAATCGGGACCACAAGCAGGAAAAATGATAGAAAAAGAAAAAGAAGAGAGAAAGAAAAATCCAGGCTGCGAGTCGCCTCCTTCTCCCCGTGTCCCTGACGCGAGGCCTCGCCGACCAATGCGAAGTGCAGAAGGCGGAGCCCAGAAGCTTTCCCCCCTCCCAGGTGACAGGCGACAAACTAGAGTCCTCCCGCGGGCGCGAGCGGGGGGCCCGTACCGCGGCTCGGACCAATCAGCGGCGCGGGTGGGGGAGTGAAGAGGCGGGAGAATAAAACCGAGGCCGGCGCCTGTCCAATCAGCGCTCGAGATTCTAGAGCGACGTTTCCGCGGACCTATGAGCTTCCGAGCGCGGCGCGCGGGGGGCGTTCCCGCCTGGGCCAATCGGCTGGAGGCCCCGGTGCGGAGCGAGCGCCTCAAATGCTCGGCTCTCTGTCTCAGCTGATTGTCTCCAGCCGAGAGTTGTTTTTTTTCTCTTGCAGCTCTGCGGAGTCGAGCCCGGGCGATCGGGGGGCGGGCGGGCGGGGTGGAGAGGGTGGCGGGGGGGCTCGGGGCTCGGGGCGCTGTCAGGGCACTTGCTTGCGAGGGGTGGGCAGGTGGGTGGGGGACCTGGGGCCGAGCCTCGACGGCGCCTCTCTTCTTCTCCTTGCGGTTCGCGCGCTCCTCCGGCTCCCCCTCATGAGGGCGTCCGTGGGGGCCCCCGCGGCCGGCCGCGAGCCCTCGACGCCCGCCGCCGCGGTGCCCGGCTCGGTGCAGTTGGCGCTGAGCGTCCTGCACGCCCTGCTCTACGCCGCGCTCTTCGCCTTCGCCTACCTGCAGCTGTGGCGGCTGCTGCTGCTCCGCGAGCGGCGCCTGAGCTACCAGAGCCTCTGCCTCTTCCTCTGCCTGCTGTGGGCGGCGCTCAGGACCACCCTCTTCTCGGCCGCCTTCTCGCTCAGCGGCTCGCTGCCCCTGCTGCGGCCGCCCGCCCGGCTGCGCTTCCTGCCCCACTGGCTGCTCTACTGCTTCCCCTCCTGCCTCCAGTTCTCCGCGCTCTGTCTCCTCAACCTCTACCTGGCCGAGGTAAGGCGGGCGGGAGGAGGAGAAGGGAGCCAGCGAGCGCGCGCGCGCGCGAGTCGCACCCGTGCCCGGGGAGGAGCAGGAGGAAGGGGTGTGTGTGTGTGTGTGTGTGTGTGTGTGTGTGTGTGTGTGTGTGTGTGTGTGTGTGTGTGTGTGTGTGTGTGTGTGAAGGAGCTCAGCCTGGGGAAACTGAGGCAGTTTGCAAGGAGGGACTGCAGAGAGGGAAGGAGTGGGTGCCGGCTTCTCGCCCCAAACTGAGCCAGCTGGACCAGGCGCCTCCAGGGCACGAATGAATCCATGGATGAATGAATGAATGCATGCATGCATGCATGCATGCATGCTTGGAAGTGTTGGGAGAGAACTTCAGCCTGGCCCGGACTCTTTCCTCAGTCTTTCTGGAGGTTCTGGCCCATTGAGTGGCTGGAGTCTCGATGCCCCCAGAGAAGTGGCGGGCCCCGGCTCCAGATCCAGACCCATACCCAGACCCGGGGGCTCGGTGCAGCCGGGTTGTGCAGAGAGATAGAGAGAGAAAGAGAGAGAGGTCGGTGCTGAGGTAGCAGCAGCAGCAAGCAGCTCGCCCGCTGGAGGCTGGCGCCAGGCCAGCCATTACGTCACCAGGCCGAGCTCTGCTCCTCCGCTATTGTTGCTGCGTGTCTTTTATTAGAAGCTGCTATTCCCTCCTCCTGCCTCTCTTCTCCCGCCACCCGCACATTCCGTCTAAGCGTCTAAGAGTTGCACACACACACACACACACACACACACACACACACACACACACACACACACACACACACACACACACTCTCACTGGGGATCCTGAACCCTAACCAACCAAAGCGCCCCCCAACCCCCAAAAGGACCTCAAGAGAGCCCTGAAGGTTTGTCCCAGCGAATGAAGTGTTTGCACTGTTCAGCCTCCTCTAACCCCTTTCCAGATCTGTGTTGCTGGGGGGATCCGGGGGTGGCTTGGAGGTTCACTTAGCCTGTTCTTATTCGCAGAAACTAGCCCCCAAACTGTTTCAGATGGGTTTTTGTTGTTGTTGCTGTTGTTGGTTGGTTGATTGGTAAAGGGTTTTTTTTTTTGTTTTTTGTTTTGTTTTTTTTTTTTTTTTTTGGTGGGTTTTGTTTTAGGATTTTTTTGTTTTTGCAATAACTTGCAATAGAACTGGAACCTAATCACACCCCCTTTCTCTCGATGAGGAATTGCTGGTTGGATGGCATTGTTCCGCAGCGCTTAGATATTTGACCCATTTCAAACAGGTTTGGGAGTGTGAGGTTGTCAATCATCTGTGACTGCTAGTGGTAGGTAAGCCACTGAATTTTGACACTTGCCAAAAAAAGATTTCCCCACCCCCCCCACAAAAAAATAGGCTTGAGCAGCAGAGGAAACAAGGTGACATCATATGCTTAATACTGACTTAATATAGAACAATATTGGTGTATGTAGCTAATCCTCTCAAGCTTTCCGAGATGACAATTAACATAGTTTTGAGTAAAGGTGAAAAACATTTGAATCGCATTCAGTGTATATTTCCAACGTCAATCAGCTCTCCTTTAAAATGTAAAATATAATGCACAAATTTAAAATCATAGTCATACTTAATTTTTAACACACTGGAAATAGCAGTTGAAAATCAGTAACAACATTCACCGAACTTTCTTTTCTTTCTCCATCCTGAAGAAGCATAAGCAATACAATGACAAATTCCTAAACAGTAAGAAGCATCAGTACATGTATGGGTGATCAGCATGCCATAGTCATAAACGTATTTTATGTTTTCATCTTTCTTCCTTGTTGTCTAATCTTAATACTCTGGCCTTCAGAGTCAATTATATTTTTTCTAACGTCATTCTGCCTTCTTGTCACTGATTCACTGACTTAAGATATACCCAGATATATTTAATTCCAATAATGTTCAAAATGACAATAAATTTGTATGCTATAAATATCGATATTTCCCCCTCTACATTTTGATTTACAGGATCATTTTAATGAGCCACTGTAATATAGTTGATGGAAATTTCCTAAAGTGGTTACACACCCTTTACTTTGAAAGATATGGTATCGAGTGCACAAATCAGTGAAATATTCCTTATACATTCCCATATTACTACACCCAGATTAAGACGCTCTAAGAACGTTTGCCTTGTCCAGAAAGTCACCTTGTTCGGGCTTCCATTCAGTTCCTCTCATCCTCTTTTAGAGATAAACTGAAAAAGACTATACCCTATAATGAGGGTGTGGAGATGGAGGGATTCTTTATTTAAACTCAATTCAAGAAAGCATCCTACTACAGCATAAAATACACTAAATCTAGATTTAAATTTTAGACTTCTGGTTATATTTCAAGTTAGTATATAAGGATTTAAATACCTAACATCTTCCTTTTAAATTAACCTCTTATTAGGTCTGGAGAATAGTACAGTCGGTAGGGCATTTGCCTTGCGGCTGACCAAGGTTCAATCCCCAGCAACATATAGGGTTCCCGAACCTTGCCAGAAGTGCTTCCTGAGTGCAAAGCCAGTAGTACCCTGAGTACCACCAGGTGTGACCCCAAAACCAAAATAAATAAACTTTTGATGTAGCACTGTAGTTTTTAACAATTAAACTCAACCAAGAAAACAATTGTGTTTTGTAATGTTTCCTCAAACAGGGTTTAGATTATTTGTTGATGTTTTTCATTCTATAATCTAGCCATTTCAAACAACTATATTTAAAAGAACAAATTCTCACCTCATAGCTTGAGGGACTGTAGCGTAAACTCAGCTGATAGGGTGCTTTTCTTGCATGCTGCAAACCTAGGTTTGATCTCCTGCTTCCCATCTAAACCTCACCAGGAGTGACCCTGGAGTGCCCTGAGTACCACAAAAATAAAAATTAAAAAAAAAGAAAAATGTGTCTTAATCATAAAACTTTTTCCTGTTTATTAGAGAAAACCCAAATGAATCTACATTTTAAAATACTTTAATTCATGCTTTTATAAATAAGCCAAGAAACAAAGTAAAGTTCCCACTAATCGATCTGCTGACTTAAGCTTTTAATATTTAAGTTAATTAACTATTGAGATATTTAACAAAATAGTAGAGAAAGTTGTGTGGTGACAGATACAAAACTTGATATTTGTTTATTTTAAATAAATGGTTAAACATTTTCCCCCCTTATGCTAGGAATGGAAACCAGGGTCTCACAAAATATGAACCACTGACTCATATCCCTAGACCCTAGTTGTACTTCCTAACTACCAAATCATTCTCTTTTATGGTTTAATTAAAGTACTATTATGGCATTTTTATATTAAATACCAATCCACTTTGTGTCTGAACACTTGAAAGTATTTTTTAAATACCTATTCACGAATATAAAGCATTCTAACCTTAAGCTAAAAGCTAAAAGAACCTGGAAGCAGTATAAAATTTAACTTAATAAAATAACTATTACTGCTTTAAAAACATTTTCAAATGTCTTCTAAAACTCGTTAGGTTTTCAATAAGTTAAAACTTCTTACACCACTCTTGTTTGATACTTGAATGAATTTGAGATAAGAGAAAGTAGCACTTTCTGAAATACTAGGCTTTTCTTATACTTAAGCTCCTAAAAGTAGATAGTTGGAGGAAAGAAAGAGAACCTTATACACTAATCTGAAAACATCAGCTGTTACAAACCACAGTGCCTAAAAGAAAAAAGAAAGAAAAATGTCTGCCAGAGAGGCAAGGGGAAAACAGGAGAGAAACTAGGGCCATTGGTGGTGGGAAATGTCAATCTTGACATTATCTGATAAAATACTCTCCACCATTGGAAGAAATGAAAGGACTAAAATTGAGAATTGATTATATTCTATCTTTTAATATTATGATGCATGACAAAATCAATGAGTTTGAGGCTCATATTGACATTTCTGCATGTAATTTTGTAATATGAATACAAGTTGTATTATTGACAAAATATACTGACTTATTTACAATTTAACATAGCTAGAAAAATTAAATTGAATATTATGGGGTTTTTTCTATCTGTGGATGCTGTCATTGTCCCTTACTATTGTCATTCAAAATTCACAAAGAACTGAAGAGAAGGGGCTTTATGGAAAGAAAGATAGTACAGGAGTAAGGTACTTACTTTTCATGAGACCAACCCCAGTTTGATATCTGGCATCACCTATAGTCTCATGAACACTATCAGAAGTAACTTCTGAGCACACAAAATATTACAAAATAAAAGAGCAAGAAATTAACTTATAAATCATGATATAATCTAGTCAACATAGCATTAGAATAAGTTTCGAAGAGGGGGAGAAGGAATCTGGTATGTAAAATTTATCCATATTTAGGAGTTTTTCCAGTGAAATTCTTGTTTATGAGAGGAGTGGTGCATATATGGTATAAAACATAAACATATTATAGGTAAACAAAATAATAAATAAATATTAAGAATATATTTTTAAATTTAGTAATCAGGAAGTAGGTCAAAAAGAGCTTTATTGTGCTGTTTTCATTACTAGTTTTATCCAGCCAGGATTCTAGGATCAATATTAGTCAAAAGTGTTTATAAGGAAAAACAGATTGGTTTGAGGTTTATAGTATTGAAGCTTTAAAAAGCTCTCCCTGAGAGCAGCCACCTGACTACATTCCTTTTGGTTTGACTGGATTAAATCACATGAAAAAGCAAAGTTATGTAGAATGATAAAATTAACACATTGATATTTGTCTTGGGTAAAGGGTCATTATTATCTGTGTTCTGCTAGCCTAAAACCTGGGTTTTAAATTTTTTATGTGCTGGAGGTATAGGAAGGTTACATTTGAGATACTACCTGTGGTGAAGTCTAATCAGTGATCTTGCCCTCTCCAGCATAATATAAAAATTCTCCAAGTACATGTTTTCAGTGAATGAGGTGGGAGAAAATAAACAAGTCCTTAGGATTTTATGATAGGACTTGTGCCTATCTACATCTTGTCCTTGGATAAGGAAGTTACAAACTGGAGAAAGAAAAAGTATTACCTAAGAATGCATTACAATCTTATTCTAAAATAAGTTCTAAAGCCTCTACTTTTGTCATTTCTAAAATGAAGAAGAAGAGGCAGAAACGCTAAAAACTTTCTTTAAATCATTTTGACTTGGTAGTAACCTAAAGCACCTGGATAAAACTGCAAATCTTCTTGTTGAGGAATGAGTACCTATACTTAATATTCAGAATCCTGATAAAATTTCAAGGAACCTGAGCTCAACATTTAAAATCACACAAAGTTAGCAAATTTAAGAAGCTTGAAAGCATATCTATTATCTTTCGGATAATAGTGGAATAATTTAGAAATAAATAATAGAGATAAAACTAGAAATTCACAATGATGGCAATTAGCACTCTTAAGCAATCATTGAATTAAAAAAATCGAAAAATTGGGCCGGAGAGATAGCATGGAGGTAAGGTGTTTACCTTTCATGCAGAAGGTCAATGGTTCGAATCCCGGAGTCTCAGATGGTCCCCTGAGTCTGCCAAGAGCGATTTCTGTGCATAAAACCAGGAGTAGCCCCTAAGCACTGTGACCCAAAAACCAAAAAAAAAAAAAAAAAAAAAAAATTTGAAAAAGTATAGGTTATTTCTTGACATGAAAACTGTTGCAGTACAAACAAAAGTTCTTAGTGATAAATGTATACATTATTAAAAAAAAAAAAGATGCTAGAGGACCTGGAATGTGGATTCAAGTGATAGAACATGTGCATGCCATGGATTCAATCCCTGGCACCAGCTGACTCCTAAGGAGGCTGCCATAGTGGTCTCTAAGCAATGCAGATAACAAAAAAGCTAACAAAAGCTACAAAAAAAAAAAAAATGGATAGAATTGGAGACAGTACTGTGGGTAGGGTGCTTGCCTGCTGGGGTTGACCCAGGTTTGATTCCCAGCATCATATGGTTTCCTGAGTCTTCCAGGAGTGATTCCTCAGTGCAGAGCCAGCAGTAACCCCTGAGTGGCCCCAAAACATCAAGGAGATATAAAAAGACCAAAATTAGCAGAAGGAAGGAATTGAAGATAAGGACAGAAATAGGGCCTGGAGGAATAAAACAGTGACTAAGAGTGGTTAAATTCTTAACTTGGTAACATATCAGGAGCGCAAATCTTTGGTGTCCTGTATGCAACATGGTGCATTCTTTGTTTTGGGTTATTTTGTTTGATTGGTTGTATTTGGTATGGTTTAACATACCAGACCTCAGTGGCACTCAGGGTTTACTCATGACTCTGCACTTAGAAATTATTCCTGGCAGGCTCAGAGGACCATATGGGATGCCAGGATCAAACACAGGTCAGCCATGTGCAAGGTAAGTGCCCTATCCATTGTGCTATTGCTCTGGCCCTCACGAAGTACATTCTTAACAACTCTACTGTCTACTCCCAGACACAGGAACTTTCTACTGCACTGCAGCCAGGTTTTTGTAGTAAACACAGAGAACAGAAAGTGCCTCCCAATGAGCACAATACCAACACATTAGGGAGCACAACAAGCATAACTTATGTGCCTCAACTAAGAATGAACTCCCTAGAGAGTATATGCAAGCACCACAACTAAAAAACTGTAGCGGTTGGTGAGCACTATGACCTAGTGTCCAAGCACTGCAGCTTGAGGTGTGAACCATGGCAAGTACCAAGTATGTGCAATTGATTGTCATCACAGTACCTATAAGAAGTATAATGGAGGGGCTGGAGAGATAGCACAGTGGTAGGGCATTTGCCTCGAAAGTGACCGACCTATGACCAAGGGTGGTTCAAATCCCAGTATACCATATGGTCCCCATGCCAGGAGCAGTTTCTAAGCACAGAGCCAGGTGTAACAACTGAACACCGCCGTGTGGCCAAAAAAAAAAAAAAAAGTAGAATGGAAAGAGGAAAAATCCACAAACATGACTAAGAAGAAAAGTAAAATACAATATGAAAGTGACATAACAGATGCCACAGAAATAAGGATGGCATATGGGTGGTTGAGATTCCCAGCATTTCATGATACCCTGACCACCAAACCAAGCAATACTGCATGTTTAGACTAGAGCACCTGTCAGGCCAAGTATTACTAGGAATGTCCTCTGAATCCTTCAAGCACCACTGGAGAGTCCTCTCCCCACCTTAAATGAATAATTATGATTGACTGTGAACAATATATACCAAGAAACTAGATAACCTAGAAGACATATTACTTCATTCCTTTAAACTTAGATTCTGTACTTGAATTCCTATAAGCATACAACTTAGAGTTAATGATGAAGTAATAGAAATGATTAATTTATAGAAAATGAACAAATACCTCACTTGTGGAGGTTGAATTAATAAAAACCCTCCCAATGAAGTAAAGTCCAGATCATTGTGGTTCCCTGGATAATTCTATAAAAATAATGTTTGCATAGGAATATATGTGTGTATATATATAATCTGAATCACACTACGTGAGATACTTGAGATTAGTAGGGACGTAGAAATCTAGTGCCAGTATCAACTTAGGATCTTGAACAGGATTATCATATGCTCTGCCATTTGAATACCCACTACTACCACACACACCAATCAGTCTATCATAATACAAAAAAGATTTAATACTAATCTGTCTCAAAAATCTCATAAAAAGTTGAAGAGAAGGAACACTTACAAACCCATTATATGAATCAGTATACTAAATTCAGATAAAGGCACCACATGAAAAGAAAACTATAGGCCAAGGTTCCTGATGATTGTAAAACTCCTGATTATTAGTAGACTGAATCCGACTACACATTAAAATAATCATTTGCGGGGCCGGGCGGTGGCGCTAAAGGTAAGGTGCGCCTGCCTTGCCTGCGGTAGCCTTGGACGGACCGCGGTTCGATCCCCCGGTGTCCCATATGGTCCCCCAAGCCAGGAGCAACTTCTGAGCGCATAGCCAGGAGTAACCCCTGAGCGTTACCGGGTGTGGCCCAAAAACCAAAAAAAAAAGTAATCATTTGCCACACTTTATCCCTGAGTTATAGGGATGGTTCAGCATAAAATTATGTAACATAACAGTAACAAAGGAAAAAATTTTATAATCTTCTCAACATGTATAAAGAGGGTTGACTAAATTAACACCTATTATGACAACTCTCAACAGGACAGAAGGAAATTACCATAATGTAATAAAAACCAAATATATAAGGCTAAAGCTAACATTATTGTCATGTCTTGGCGATTTTCTGGTTTATCTTTTTTTTGTGTGTGTGGTTTTTGGGTCACACCTGGCAGTGCTCAGGGGTTATTTCTGCCTCCAGGCTCAGAAATTGCTCCTGGCAGGCACAGGGGACCATATGGGGCACCGGGATTCGAACCGATGACCTCCTGCATGAAAGGCAAATGCCTTACCTCCATGCTATCTCCAGCCCCCTGGTTTATCTTTTGATTGCTTCTTTGATGTAATAATTTCTTAAGTGTGGGTTTACTTTTACACATTTGTAAATATTCCCATTTTATTTCTGTGATCTCTAATTCAGTTGTATGCATAAAGGATATTTGCTATGATTCTAGTTATCTTAAATTTAATTTTAAATTATTAAGACTGAGTGAAAGGGCATCTTATTAAAGTGAAGAAAATATTTGCTAATATATTGTTAAGGGATTACTTTCCAAAATTTATAAGTTCTATAGTTTAATAGAAAAAAGAACCTAATCGATTAAATAATGAAAAGAAACTTCAATTAGACATTTCTACAAATAAGACATACAAATACAAATTACCTAGGGTTTGAGAGGAAGTCCTAAATTGCCAATCATCAGGGAAATGCAAATCAAAACCACAATGAGACAATATGTCACCTATCATTACAGCTATTATAAAGATAAAATAACAAGACCATGTTGGTTAAGGAAATGAAGAAAAAGGAACCCTGCATACTTTCAGAATGTAAGTAGTGTAATTGGGGTCCTCCTCCATTTAATCTTCATCACTCACGATGGTCCTCCATCTTGATCCCTGAATATGAAGACAGAAATAATCCCTGAGCACTACACAAAGAAATTAAGGTAGAATAGTGTAGTTTCTTTTTGTTTGTTTGTTTTGGGTTTTTGTTTGGTTTGGTTTTTTGTTGTTGTGGTTTTTTTTTTTTTTTTTTTTGGTTTTTCGAGCCACACCCATTTGATGCTCAGGGGTTACTCCTGACTAAGCGCTCAGAAATTGCCCCTGGCTTGGGGGGACCATATGGGACACCGGGGGATTGAACCGTGGTCCTTCCTTGGCTAGCGCTTGCAAGGCAGACACCTCACCCGCCCCTTGTTTTGTTTTTTTGTTTGTTTTGGTTTTGGACCAGACCCAGTGACACTCAGGGGTTACTCCTGGCCATTCGCTCAGAAATCACTCCTGGCTTGGGGACCCTATGGGATGCCGGGGGATCAAATGGTGATTCATCCTAGAACAGCCGCGTGCAAAGCAAACACTCTACCACCCAGGGACACTGAAAGTAGGGAACCAAAACGCAGGAGAGATGGAGGGGGGAGAGAACTGGGAGGAGGAGTCTTGTAACTCTGGGGCCAGACTGCACTATTTCATGAAAAGGGAAAGAGAGAGAAGGCAGAGCAAGGTGCATCTGGCTGATGCTGCTTATGCTACATATTAGTCCAGACCTGGTTGGGGGCCTGGACACAGCCCCCTGCCCACAGGCTCTCTCCCTGGTACTTTCCTAGCCCCCCTGTCAACATCCAGGTTTCTCCTTTTATACTGATCAGTTGACCATTACAGGGATCATGTCCCAGTCCATTGGCCATTATAGGGGGGCATCATTAACCCTTAAAGATGCATTAATAGTAATCCCCTTAGATCATTAACAGGAGTTACTAAGAAA
The DNA here is from genome assembly GCF_024139225.1 of Suncus etruscus. Taxonomy (NCBI): domain Eukaryota; kingdom Metazoa; phylum Chordata; class Mammalia; order Eulipotyphla; family Soricidae; genus Suncus; species Suncus etruscus. Next base: position 38,206,101 of record NC_064849.1, on the reverse strand, counting down.
ACTAGAACTCCTGGGTCTGGAGCAATAAGGCATTTGCATTGCACATGGGACCCAGATTCAGTTCCCGGTATCCCATATGGTTCCCCAAGCCTGCCAAGAGTAATTTCTGAGTGCAGAGAAAGGAGTAACCCCTGAGTGCCACTGGATGTAGCCCAAAAACCTAAAAAAGAAAAGAAAAGAAAATTAGAACTGCTATATGATTCAGCATTCCCAATACTTTTAAGTAGTTAGCCAGGGCTATGTGATGCTTAGGATCTTATTATTCCTTTCTTATTTTAAATTTTTGTTGTAGTTAGACAACATGATTACAATAATATTAAAATTTGTGGTTTTTATGTACTGTTATTATACCTTCACCACCAAAGTGCCCAAGACCCCCCACCATTGTCCTTGTGTAATTTCTAGTATTCCTTTTCTTTCACCACACTACTTGACAATTTCAGTTTCCTGCAGAGTATCTTGTAGAATTAAGCTCCCTCATGTTCATTTCAATACTATTCACAATAGACAAGATATAGAAAGAGTTTAAATATCTATTATAGCTGAATGAGTAAAAAGGATGGAGTAATCATTCAAAATGATACTATTTATCCTTAAATTATGTTGTATGCTCAGTGGTGGGCTGAGCAGATAAGTCATTTGCCTTGCACACAGCCAACATGAGTTCCATCTCTGATATTCCATATGGTCTGAGCTTGCTCGAGTGATCCTCGAGTGTAGAGCCAGATATAAGCTCTAAACAATGCCGTGTGACCTAAAATCAAAACAAAAATCATGCATTATGTGACAACATGTATGAACCTTGAGGATATAATGGGAGAAAAAAAATTTTCTTTGACCCTATTGAGGTTCCGGGTGGGTCAAAAATGTTTAACAGAAAAAAAAAAAATACCAATTTTATTGAACATGTATTTGGGTGCCATCACAAAGAAATGAGTACTTATGGACCTGAGCAGGAAACTTAGATATCTCTAGCCAAATAACAATAAAATTCATAAAGAATTTTAAAAAGGAGGTATTTGGCCTAGAAGTATCCAATTAGAGCTAAGAAGTGCTTATCTTCCTTAACACAGAAGATTAACAGATTCCATTGGTGCCCAGTAAAAGGAAAAATTGTTTTCTGACTAAGCAGAAAGGGAAAGCTAATTTTTTTTTACTTAATTTCCTTATCTTAAAATATTTTTTATTTTGGAAAGGCATATTTTGTTGTAAAATCTGACTGCTTTTTGGGTGCTAAATAAGACATTCCTAAATGAAATAGACTAGTACAAAAAGGAATGTCTTGTAGTATTCTACCTATATGAGATATCTGAAATTCATAAAATCAAAGAATAGAATAGTGGTTGCCTGGCTAAAAGAAGTATGGAGTTACTAACTAGCCAAATTCATGTTAACTAAGATTATTAAACTCAAGTTCTTCTTTTTAACATTGTCTCTATATTTAACATTAATGTGCAACACACTTAAAATTTGTAAAACCCTGAGCAACACAGGGTTTGACCCAAAATAACCAAAAAAATGTATGTCCTGAATTTTACATTCTAGCATAAGGAAAGTGTGTAATATTCCATTTAAAAGTTAACTTGGTTACATGCTATTTACAAGTCACTCCTAATGCAAGGACCAAAAGAAGAGATTAAAAAGCATTTTAAAGTTTAAAAATTAGGCAGTTGCCATGTTCAAACCAGCCCCATAGACTCATTCTTTTCTTGAATGAGATGTAAATTGAGCCATGAGAGATCATGGGTATACCAGTTTGTGCAACAAAAAGCTGGTCATCTTGGGAGGAGAGGACAAGCAAAGACCCTACCCTGCTGAACCTATGCCTGCTGCTTCCATCACCCACAATCACCATTTTGCTCATGGCTCTACCTCATCACTGACCCTCTATGCTTCACTTTGGGTACACCACTCTGACTAAACCAGGTGTGCCAGTTCTGGGGCTGATATCACCAGGCTTCTTGGAGTACAGGAGATCTCCCCCGTCTCTTCCTTCTTCTGGGAAGCCTGGCAGTTGTAACCAGGCTAGCTCCATAGACTCACTCTCTTCTCTAATAATATATAAACCGAGCCATGAAAGATTCTGGGTTACACCATCCCACACAACAGAAAGCTGGCAATCTTTGAAGAAGAGGGCAGCCAAAGTCTGGCACTTCTGAAGCCACCCTTGCTGCCACCTTTGCCCACAATCGCCATTTAGGCAATGGCCTCGTTTCATCACTGACCCTCTATTATTCACTTCAGGGACACTAATCTGTTTCAGATTTTTGCACTGATATCACCAAGCCTTTTAAGAGCACAAGTAGGCAAGTTCCCCCTGTATCTTCCTTCCAGGAGCCCTGGCAGCTGGATATACACCCCTATAATTTGTAGTATCAATATTTTTGTGAATCTCTGGACAACTCCAGTTGTTTAAGGCTGTTATTCCTATATAGGAGCACACCAATTTAACAGAATAGACAGCTAACAAGAGCTTACTAAAACTTCTGCCATTGTATAAGTGAATTCATTGCAGATAGAATAATTTTCACAAGTGTGTTTGCTACTGTACTTTTTTTTTAACTTTTTATCTTCTTTATATTTTTCTTTTTTTTTAAATAACTTTGCTTTCACTTATCTGGAGACAATGTATTATGACCAAAAATGTCAACTGTGCGATGCATTTTCTTTAAATAAAATGTTTAATTAAAAAAATTTAAAAATCATGTTACACTAACCAAAAGAAAACAAACATTATTAAAAACTTCAAAGAGAATCTAATCAACCTATTCTATTGGAAATTGCAACAACATATTATCATTGAACAATATAAACCACTGATAAATTAAGAAGACAAAAACAGTAAAGAAGTTACAAGAATGGTCATTCATTGAATACTGTTTCCAGAAAGGTACACTTTATTTTTATTAACAATTTGGTTTATTTTTATCTTTGATCACCTATTACATCAAGAACAGTATTTCTCTAATTAGAGGTAATGAGACAATAATTAAGACCCATCTCAGTGCCAGAGCAATAGCATAGTGGTAGGGCATTTGCCTTCCATTCAGCTGACCTGGGATGGACTCAGTTCACTCCCCTGCATCCCGTATGTTCTCCCAAGCCTGCCAAGGAGCGATTTCTGTGCATAGAGCCAGGAGTAACCCTCGAGAAACACCAGGTATGGCCCAAAAACCAAAAGAAAAGATCCATCTCAACCACTAAATCAGTAATGTGAACTTGGGCAAGTTCTTATATTTCCCTATTTTTAAGACCCATTTTAAAAAATGGATGATACCAGATAGAAAAGGAAGAAGTCAAGCTCTCTCTCTTTGCAGATGACGTGATACTATGCTTAGAAAATACTAATGACACTACAAAAATATTTCTAGAAGCCATATATAGTTTATATAGTAAAGTGGCAGTCAGCAAAATTAATACACAAAAATTCATAGCTTTTTTATATGCAAATAATGAAAGAAAATAAGAAATATGAAAACTAGTCCCATTCACAATTGTGCTTCAGAAAGTCAAGTAACTTGGAATCAATTAAAGAAGTGAAAGACCTTTACAAAGAAAACTACAAAACACTGCTTCAGTAGTACGGCGGGTAGGACATTTGCCTTGCATGCAGATGACCTGCACTCAATCCTGAGCATCCCATATGATTTCCCACCCCCAAGCCTTCCAGGAGTGATTTCTAATCAGAGCCTGAGTGCTGCTGATTGTGGCAAAAAAATAATAAAATTAGAGAACAAAAGAAATGGGAACATATCCACTGCTCACAGATGGGAGCATTAACATCATTAATATGGCAATACTTCCTAAAGCACTGTACATATTTAATGCAATTTCTATAAGAATACTCATGATTTTTCTTCAGGAAATAGATCAAATATTCCTGAAATTCATATGGAACAGTAAACCTCCAGGAATAACAAAAGCAATCCTTGGGAAAAAAAGGGAGGCATCACTTTCCCAATTGCAACCTATACTATAAAGCAGTAATAATTAAAGCATTTTGGTAATGGAATAAAGACTTTCAGATCAATGAAATAGACTTAAATTGAGATTTAAGTCTGAGATTGAAATAAAGACATGTATATGAGCAATTAATCTTTGATTAAGGGACAGTAATTACTAACTAGAGAAAGGAAAGCCTCTTCAAGAAGTGCTGTTGGGAAAATTGGTCAGCTGCAAAACTTGGGTCTATCTTTTTTTTTTATTTAATTTATTTTTTTTATTTTTATTTTGGTCATAATGGGTTACATATCTTTCACAGTAGTATTTTAGGTACATATTAACACTGAATCAGGGGAATACCTATCACCAAATTTGTCCTCCCCCCACCCCCCTTCCCTTCCTGCAGACTTGGGTCTACCTTTTTTTTTTATTGTGACCAAAGTGCATTACAAATCTTTTACTGCATCATTTATGGTACATAGTGACAATGAATGAAGGGCATTCCCACCACCAGTGCTGTCCTCCCTCCGCCCCTGTTCCCAGTATGCATCCCATATCTCTCTCCTCTACCCCCCCCAGAATGCTAGTGCAACTGGTCTCCACTTTACAGCTTGTTGTAGATTGAGCATCTATTCCACCATCATTGGAAATAAAAAGGATAAGAAAAAATGGAGAAAAAAATTTGGTGACAACTATTAAAAAAAAGAAAAGAAAAATGGAAGAAAAAAAGAAAAAAATGGACCTGGCAAATAAAAATAAAAATAAATCTCTAAATAATAACCACAAGAGTGAAAAAGAAAGATAAAAGTGGAAGAAAAAAAGAGAAGGGAAATAAAAACAAAACAAGAAAAAGTATGGGTGCTGGAGTGGAAGGGTTTGGCGTTCCCCACTTTTTTTTTTTTTTTTTTTTTTTGCATAGGCACAGTAAGCATTGGGGAAGAAAGGGAATTTCTGTGGCCTAAGAGATTCAGGGTTTCTCCATTCTTGAAGCATACCATCATGGGATCAACCCCTGGCTCCATATATACTCATTACCCCATCCCAAAGGCTTTTTTGTGATGCCAGGAAAGTTTCCTCTTGGTTGTGTCTGAGAAAATCAAGCCACTGTAGCTAGTGATCTTGGTATTTGCGCGGGTTATAGGTCAGGGTCTAGGATAGAGTCTCTAGGTTCTAGAGGTTCCTATCCATCGTTGTTATTGTGTTCAGTCTTCTGTAACACTTGCTCCCTGTTTTTGTTCAGTCCCTAAGCCGAAGCCTAGGATATTATGGATCCAAAGGTTCTGCTTAGTCTCTGTTGTCCAAGTTGGACTTCTGCAATAAGACATCTTGTTGTTGTTGTTGTTGTTTTTTATGTATCCTGGGCTACAGCCTAGGGTAGGGTTTTTCTTATTAGTCCCAAGGTAGGTTCTGTTTAGTCACGGTTGTCAAAGTCAGTTTTCTGTTGTTGGTGCTCTTATTTTTCACAGACAATATCTCTTGTGATTTCCATTTAGTGTTAGGTGATGTGATAGGACAGCCTGGTCTTTGGTCAAGTTTCTATCTTTAATGACATGCAGAAAAGTCAAAATAAAATAGATTAAAGACCTTGATATCGATGACATGAAACCAAAAGTTACATACAGAAAAATATAGGCAGAATTCTCCATGACATTGAAAGCATTTTCAAGGATTAAATACCAAGCAAGTGGAAGCAAAGATAAACAAATGGGACTACTAAGAAGCTTCTGCATCTCAAAAGAAATGGTGACTAGTAAACAGTGACTACCCATGGAATGGGAAAAATTAGTCACCAAATACCTATCTTGTTAATATTTATAATACCTAAGATATATCAGGCATTGGTAGAGCTTAACAAGAAAAAAAATCTAGGCCAAAAAGCATATGAAAAATGCTCTAAATCACTAATCATTAGGGAGATGCAAAACAACAATGAGATATTTCACATGACAGAGAGTGGCACACATCACAAAGAACAAGAACAACCAGTCTGGCGCAAATGCAAGGAAAAAGGGACTCTCATTCACTGCTTGTATAAATGTAGACTGGTCCAGCCTTTTTGGAAAACAATATGGATGTTCCTCAATAAGCTAGAAATTGAGTTTCCATATAATCCAGCAATACCACTTCTAGGGATATATTTTAGGAAACCAAAATCACCAGGCAGAAAAGCTTTCTGCATTTTTGTGTTCATCATAGCACTATTTACAATAGCCAGAATTTGGAAACAACCCAATTGCCCAAACAGATGAATGGCTAATGAAATGGTAGAACATCTACACAATGAAATATAATGCAGGTGACAGAAAAAAATGAAGTCATGAAATGTACTTATATATGTATGGATATGGAGATTATTATGCTGAAGGAAATGCCAGAGATGGATAGGCATAAAATAATCTCACTCATTTGTGGGATAGAAAAAAAGATAATATATACTATGGTAATATCCAGAGACAATGAGATGAGGAATCGGAGGGCCAGTCCATGGTAGAAAGATTGACACAAAGTATGGTAAATAAATTAGGGTAGTGAACTGTCTGCTCTGTCAATGATAGTTGGAATTGATCACTCTAGACAAGAACTTATTATCAAAATGGGATAATGTGATATTCATGTTACCCTTTTATTAACAATAATGTAAGCCAGAGTGTCAAAAAAGAAAAGAGAGAAGTAAAATACATGGTGGGGACAGTGGGTGGGAGGGGAACTGGGGTCATTGATGATGGAAATGTGCACTGGTGAAGGTTGGTGTACATTCTATGACTGAAACTCAACCAAGAACAATTTTATAACCATGGTACTTAAATAAAAGTTATTATATTTAAAAAAAGAAAGAAGGAAGGAAGGAAGGAAGGAAGGAAGGAAGGAAGGAAGGAAGGAAGGAAGGAAGGAAGGAAGGAAGGAAGGAGGAAGGAAGGAAGGAAGGAGGGATGGATCTAACTCCATCCAAAAATGGGAAGAAGAGATTAACAGAAACTTCCTCAAAGAAGAAATACAGGTGGCCATAAGGCACATGAAAAAATATTCTATGTTAAGGAGATGCAAATCAAAACAATGAAATGTCTTCTCATACCACAGAGACTGCCAAACAGTGCAAAGAACCAAGAACAGCCAGTGCTGGCACACATGCGAAAAGAAAGGAACTCTCATTCACTGCTGGTGGGAATATAGACTGGTCCAGCCTTTTTGGAAATAAGATGGGCATTCCTCAAAAAAAAACTAGAAATTGGGGCTGGAGAGATAGCATGGAGGGAGGGTGTTTGCCTTGCAGGCAGAAGGACGGTGGTTCAAATCTTGGCATCCCATATAGATCTCAAACTTGCCAGTAGCGTTTTCTGAGCATTGAGCCAGGAGTAACCACTGAGTGTTGCCAGGTGTGACCCAAAAACAAAACAAAACAAAAAAAAAACCTAGAAATTGAGCTTCAGTATGACCCAGCAGAACTAGAAATATAGGAGCTCAAAAACAATGCAGAAAAGGCATCTGCACTCCTGTATGCATTACATCACTATTTACAGCCAGAATATGGAAACAATGCAAAGTTCCCTAGAACAAATGAGGATAAAGAGACAATGATACATCTACTCAATGGAATACTATGCAGCTTTTAGGAAAATTCGCTTATATAATGGTAATTATGGAGCGTATTATACATAATATAATGAGTCAGAGAGAAATAGCATAAAATGATCTCACTCATTTCTGGGATATCGAAAAAGAAAGATAGTATGGTAATATACAAAGACAATAGAAACAAGGGCCACGAGAACCACTCAGTGATAGGCAGCTTGTCACAAATAGAAGGGGAGTGCAGTTAGGGCTGAGAAGAAACCACCATGAAAATGATAGTCGAGGGGCCAGAGAGATAGCACAGCAGTAGGGCATTTGCCTTGTATACGGTCTACCCGGGACAGACACGGGTTCAATTTCTGGCATCCCATATGGTCCCCTGAGCCTGCCAGAAGTGATTTCTGAGCACAGAACCAGGAGTAACCCATTAGTGCCAATGGATGTGCCCGTAAACAAAAAATGCTAGTTGAAACGTGCTCTGAACAAGAACTGGGTGCAGATAAAATATAAAGTGTTATGCATGATACCCCTTTAATAACAATATTGTAAACTGCAGTGTCTTAAAAACAAAAGCAAGAATAAAAATGTCTGCTACAAAGGCAGAAGGGGAGCTCAAGGGAAGACAGGAGAGAAACTGAGGTCACTGATGTTGGGGAATGAGCACTGGCGAAGGTTGTTGATCAATGTATGACTGAAATACAATCGTGAACAACTTTGTTGTAACTATCATGGTGATTCAATTAAATAATTGATTTTAAAAATATTAAAAAAAATATTAAGAGTATATGTAAATTTTTTAAGAATTGGATAATGCCCACCTAATAAAATGTGTGAGAATTAAATATTAAAAAGAATGAAAAATGAAAATGTGTCATGACTATGAAATTGAAGTTCTTTAGTAAATTAAATGTAAAAATAAATTTTAAGAATATACTATATCTTTAAAATGTACTTTATTCAAAGAATGGAAAATCACTTTAACATTTAAAAAGCAATGTAATGCATGATACCCCTTCAGCAACAGTATTGCAAAGAATAGTGTTTAAAAGGGAAAAAAAAAGGAAAAAAGAGAGATAAGAAGAAAATGTTTGCCACAGGGGCAGCAGGGGAGGGGTTTTGGGGGAAGGCAGGAGGGAAACTGGGAACATTGGTGATGTGGTGGGAAATGTGCACCAGTGAAGGGTGATTCACACTGTATGACTGAAACTCAATCATGAACAACTTTTTAACTGAAAAAAAAAAAACTATTATAAACAACCTTATAAACCACTTTGTTTAAATAAAGTAATTTGGAGGAGACCAAGGCAATAGCACAGTGAGGAGGGCATTTATCTTGCACACAGTCCACCAGGAGCAATTTCTGATCTCAGAATCTGAGCACAGCCAGATGTGGCTCAAAAACAACATAATAAATCAATAAAATAACTTTTTAAATCTAAAATAAATAAAAATAAAAATCAATGTAACATGGTAAGTCACACCCTGCTTTTATCCAAAACAAAGGCATTCCCCCAACTTCCTCTTTCCTTTTCTCTTATCCTTTTGGTATGTAAAAGTCCACCTGGATCTCACTTGACTCTCCCGATGCCTGTTGAATTTGTAATCGTGAAATACACAAATTTTAGTTTGGCTTGATGCACAGAGAGACCACAAGGTGAGAAACCAACTGGCCTCCATGATTCTCTCCTGACTGGCTTGGTTTATTAATTCTTCACAGCTACCCTTCTTCAGACCCATCCACGTAGGGCTGGAAATGAATACGGCACATGGGTAATTCACAACTGGCATTGGAACAGTGAACTAAGGACCTGTGAAGGCCCCAACAATGGTGAATGACTTGACCCTCTGGTGAATAATCACCACGATGGCCTCCTCAAGTATGAAGTGCCCATCACTGGAACATCAGTGCACCTGGCCCCCTTCTGAACAGGTTCATGTTGCTCTGGTCTGGTTGCTCAGCTGTCCCACCACCCATGGTAGCAGAGGTCCCCTCAGGAAGGACAGAAGCAAGTAGTGAAGAGAGCTGAAGACTCCTGGTGGCATCTCAGATATCAACACCCACTGCCTTTCTTCTACCTTTCTTCTTATGTGAGGACTTCAGCACCCCAACCTGCAGCAGCTTATCAAGGTCACTGATAGGGTAGAAGCCAAAGAAAAAGCCTCATTTGAGGGGGACCAACAGCAGGGAGATGAGCAAGATCCCCCACCCAGATTTCATTCCAGGAATCAAAGGCCTTTCTGTCCCAGAAGACCTAAGCAGCCTACCACAGAAGAAAAAAGAGAAAATGGAGGATCCAAGCCCATCCGAAGCCCAACTGAAGAGAAGCTGCTTTCAGAACCTCCTTAATCTCTCAATTCTTTTTGCATTGGTAACTATATTGCTGGTTATACTGTGTGTTCTACCTGTATAGCTCTTAATGCTACTCTTTTGTCCTATGTCCCACTCCAAACAGATAATTATGTATCCAACTCTCATGGTTTAATTTTAGTTTGCACAGTTCTAGGGAATTGCATAGTGTTGTTAGATTGTTTAATGGTTCTCAGCTATCCAATTGGGATGTTTCCCAATTGCTGCAATGCTTGATTGTGTATATTAAGTAGCAACTTAGTCTCAAAATTATGTCTGATAAAATTTTCTAATGTCTTTGTCCACAGAAGTCAATGGAAAAACAACTTGGCTACTATAGTACAGTGCTCATTATGAGACTGTTTTTAGCAAACTTATTTTCTAACTAACTAACTAACTAACTAACTATATATATATCTGCAAAATGTTTTTATGATTTTGTTTAGAGAAGTTTATGGAAAAGGAACCTGGATGCTATAGACTCTTTACAGTGCTTGGTATATGAATGTTTAAGAATTTTTAAAGTATATCTGCAGAAAGAGTAATGTTTTTGTTCAGAGAAGTCTGAAAAAGTTTTGTGATATGGATTAGACAAGGATATTAAAAAAGTTGATTGTTTTGAGAATGCACAGTCTAATCTATGCAGATTAAGAACCACCCTGAGGATTTATTCTACATTTGGTGGCAATATAAAACTTATATAAGCCCTTCTCAAAAATGTTTGAACAGAAATGGTGAATTTGTTAGGTCACGCCCTGCTTTTACCCAAACCAAAGGCATTCATTCCCCCAACTTCCTCTTTCCTTTTCTCCTATCTTTTTGATTATAAAAGTATATCTGGATCTCACTCAACCCGACCCTTCCTCTGCCAGTTGAATTTGCACTGGTGAAATAAATAGGTTACAGTTAGGCTTGGCACACAGAGACCATAAGATGAGAAGCCAACCGGATTACATGATTCTCTCCTGACTAGCTTGGTTTATTAATTATTTGCTTCAGACCTGAACACCTGGGTCTGTAAATATGACATATGGATGATTTCACAATAGCTATATTCAGTGTACAAAAAAATATATTCTTAATACTGAAAATTTGGGAGGTATTTTTTGGGGATTATTTTTGTTTTGGTTTGATTTGATTTTGGTTTTGGGGCCTCACACAGCAGTACTCAGAAGTTACTTCTGGCTGTACTTGGGAACAAGATTGAACCCAGATCAGCCAAATACAAAGCAAATGCCCTACTCACTCTACCTTTGCTCTAGCCCCAATACTAGAAAGTTTTGACAAAATCTAACACTACTCGGGATTTTTAGAGAATCAATATTTATCAATCTAAAAAAGAGAGATTCGACAGTATAGTAACAAGCATATACAAAAACAGTTTGACATTTTTAGAAAGTGGAGGACATATCAGCAATGTTCAGAGCTTACTTCTGGTTCTGTGTTCAGACAATCATCACTCCTGGCAGGCTGAAGGGAATATATGGGTCCCAGGGATTGAACCATGATACACCACATGTAAAGCAATCACTCTTCCTGCTATACCTTCATCTTGGCCCCAACAGTCTTGACATTTTACTTAAAAATAGAAGATTTTTGGTCTCGGAACAGTAGCACACCAGTAGGGTGTTTGCCTTGCACATAACCCGGGATGACCCGGGTTAAATCTCTGGCCTCCCATATGGTCCCTCAAGCCTGCCAGGAACAATTTCTGAGTGCAGAGCCAGGGGTAGCCCCTGAACACAGTCGAGTGTCCCCCCCCCAAAAAAAAAAGATTTAAAAATTACTCCCTAGGAGGGAGATGGGGGACATTGGTAGTAGGAATGTTGCACTGATGAAGGGGGATCTTCTTTTCTATACAAACATGTTGTATTATGGTGCTTAAATAAATATATTTTTTCTGATATAAAAATATGGAACGCTTCATGAATTTGCATGTCATCCTTGCGCGGGGCCATGCTAATTTTCTCTGTATCGTTCCAATTTTGGTATATGTGCTGCCAAAGCGAGCACAAATATAGTATTTTTAAAAGAAAAAGGAAAAAATTACTCCCTTGTCTAGACATAGAATAATCACACTCATTTGTGGGATATAAAAAATATTGTATGGGACTAGAATGATACTACAAGTGGGTAGAGTGTTTGCCTTGCATGTGACCAATCTTGGTTCTATCTCTGGCGTCCCATATGATCCCCTGAGCCTACCAGGAGTAATTTCTGAACTCAAAGCCAGGAGTCACCCCAGAGTCTCACCAGGTGTAACCCAAAAACCAAAGAAAAAATTTTAATTTAAAATTTTTGAAAAATTGGGGCCAGAGAGATAGCACAGCAGTAGGGAATTTGCCTTGCAGGTAGCTGACCCAGAGGAAACTGGTTCAATTCCCGACATCCCATAAGGTCCTCCAGCCTGCCAGGAGCTATTTCTGAGAACAGAGCCTGTAGTGACCCCTGAGTACCCCTAGGTGTGGCCCAAAAACCAATCAATCAATAAATAAAGTTTAAAAAAATTTGAAAAAGATAGTATGGTATTAATATTCAGAACAATAGAGACAAGGGCCAGGAGGACTATTCTATGGTAGGAAGTTTAACACAGATAGCAAGAGAGTGCAATTAAGGTAGATAAGGGACCACTATAACAATAATAGTTGGAAATGATCACTCTGGACAAGAGCTGGGTGAAAGGAGATAAAGTGTTATGCATGATACTCCTTCAAGGAAGAGAGAGGAAAAATGTCTGCCACAGAGGCAGGTTGGCATGAGGGCAAAAAGATAACTGAGGACCTTGGTGGTAAGAAATATGCACTGGTGAAGGATGTTGGACATTGTATGACTGAAACTAAGTTATTAACTATTTTGTACTTTGGGTCATCTCATGGTGACCCAATTACTTTTTTAAATAAAATGAATGTCCACAGAATCATAAAAAAAATTACTCCCTAAGTCTAAAAAAGAGTCAAACTTCTGCCATTGTACTGAAGTCCTTAGCAATTGTAGTAAGTTAAAGGGGAGAGGGTTAACGAAAAACATGTTCATCTTCATGTATAGGAGATATGATTGCTTAGGGGAAAAAATCCTAATCTCTAAACACTACTAGAGCTAACAAGTGATTATTGAACAAGTTTGCAAGGTGTAATTCTAATTTATAAAAACAACTCATAGAACTCATTAACAAGAAGAACTAAAGGGCAAAATAAATAAGTAGATATGTCACAAAATATATCTATGCATGCTCGAGAAGCATATTTAGGTGATCGGGAAATGAAAATTACAACTATACAAATAAACTAGTAAAAATAGCACCGAAGATAGAGCATTTGCCTTGAATGCAGCCAACCCTGGTTGGATCCCTGACATCCCATTTGGTCCCCTGAACCTGCCAGGAGTGATTTTTGAGTGCAAAGCCAGGTGTAATTTCTTTCTTGATCACCACTGGGTGTTGCCCAAAAACAAGACAAAACAACAACAACAAAGTTGAGTAGAAAGACATAACTTTGAAAGAATGATCTTACCAAGTACTGATTAAAATGGAGATTAATGCACTGATGTTAAAATGTATAAGGTTTCAACAACTTTGGAAAACAATTTGTAGTTTCAAAAACCTAATTAAAATCTTTTCATAAACAGAACTATTCCTGTTAGATAGCAAAAGAAATAAAGCATATGTCCATGTGAAAACTTGCAAATTAGTATTTATAATAGTCTTATTCAGACTATCCCCAAACTGAAATTAACACAGCTTCTTCCAAAACAAATGGATAGGGCTGGAGCAGCAGTACCAAGAGTAAGGAAGGTTCTTGTTTTATAGACAACAGACCCAGGTTTGAATCCTAGCACACCATGTGGTCCCTTGAGTGCAGAGCTAGGAATAAGGCCTGAGTAACTGCTGAAGGTGGCCCCAGAACAAAAACAAAATATGGTTAAACAGTTATGGTGTATCTATATAAAAGGGATACCATTTATTGATTTAAAAAGAGGAGAAAAGAAAAAGTGACACACACCTTTTTTTTCTTTTAGTTAGTTATTTAGTTAGTTAGTTTTTGGTGTGGGGGCCATAGCAGCGGCACTCGGGTTACTCCTGGCCCTGCTCTCAGAAATTGCTCCTGGCAGGCTTGGGGGACCATATAGAATGCAAGGAATGTCCAAACAAAGCACACACCCTGCCATTGTGCTATCTCTCTGGCCCTATTTTTCTTTTTATTTCTTACCTTTTAAATTGGAGCTCCCACCTTTTTCATAGAACCTTGGGACACAGTTTATTTTGTTTTACCACATATTTTTGCATTTTTCTATAAAACTAAGAAGACAGGAAAAAAAGAAATGCTGGGGGCCAGGGGACAAGTGGTCTCAGATGTATTGGTGAGGGAAAAATAAGGACAGAATTAAATATCCAAGCCAAAGTCAATGATAATCGAATCAAGAGACCTAAAAAAATTTTTTTTGGCTTTTTGGGCCACACCCGGCATTGTTCAGGGGTTACTCCTGGCTGTCTGCTCAGAAATAGCTCCTGGCAGGCACAGGGGACCATATGGGACACCGGGATTCGAACCAACCACCTTTGGTCCTGGATCGGCTGCTTGCAAGGCAAATGCTGCTGTGCTATCTCTCCGGGCCCAAAAGACCTAAATTTTAACAATCTAAACTTAAAGGGGCCTGTTATACTGTCAGGCCAAGGGGCAAAGGGTGTTGGTATAGATGCACTCTAGGTTCATTGGTGGAGGGAAACTGTCACTGATTGTGAGAATTGCCTTGACTCATTGTATATTTGAAATACAACTATTAAGAACTCTGTAGATCACAATGGTTTCAATAAAATAAAATTTAAAAATAAACTAAAAAGAAGAGAAATGATGAGGCCAGAGCAGGCAGATATGCGGCTAACCCAGCATCATATATGGTCCCCTGAGTGCCAGGAGTAATTTCTGAGCTCAGAGTTGGAGAAACTCCTGAGAGCCACAAAGTGTAGCCAAAACAAGAAAATAAATTAGCTATTGCATAAAGAAATGAATGGATCTAAAAATTACCTTTAAGATGCAGAAGAGAAGCAAAGATGTACAACAGAGCAACAGAATGAAATTTAGTAGGTTTGAAAATTCTTGTATTGATTTTATGGGTTACATATATAGAGCATTGATCACCCAGAATTTATGCAATGAATAATTGAAATATATCTCAAATAAGTCAATAAACCCAAAACAGTACTGAACTGTAAATCATTTTCTCCAAAAGCAAAACATTGAGAATGCTAAATATAAACAATAGCCCTACCACTGTGGTAAAGTTACCTGGGTAAACTAATTAACTTCTATGCCTATTTCCTCAGTTGTAAAGTAGAGAATTGGGACTATGGATATGGTTCAAGTGGTAAAGCTTATGCCTTGTATGTGCAGTGCCTTGAGTTTGATCCTAAGTACTGCTGGAAATTGCCCCTACATATAACAAAAAAAACTTTACCTACTTTTTAGAATAACATGGAACTAAATTATTGTTCTAAATTAATCAAAAGTCTCTGGAATGGTACTTGACATGTAGTTATTAATATGAAATTTTAAACAAATTTTACAGATTTTTTCTCACTTAGACCATTGTTTTCATTCAAAATCAGAAAAAAAACTGGGTTAAAGGGATTTGAGTACACTGATTTTGTAAATGAATAGTATCGCTAAATATCCAAACCACAAATTTAATAACACCAAAAACAAGAGACCCAAACTTTAAAATATGCCTGTTCTTTAAGAAAAGATGAAGTCATGCAATTTGCTGCTATGTGAATGAATCTGGAGTCTGTCAGGCTGAGTGGTTAGTCAGAAGGAGAGAGGCAGAAACAGAATCTCTTTCGTGTGCAGAATATAATATAGTAGGGGAATATCAAATGCCTGAAGTCAATAGAAACTGAGCAAAGCCAACAGTAACAGTGAGAACTGTTTTACAATAGGAAGCTTGCCACTGGAGTCGGTGAGGGCAGGGGAGGAGGAATGGTATTAGGGAATAGATAGGTCAGGGAAGGTTACAATATGATATTCATGACAGGAAGTGGTCACTCTGAAGGAGGCAGAAAGTTGAAAGTTGGTGTAAAGTACCTGCATAGAGATAGGCTGGAAGAGAGCAGGAAGTTAGGGACATTGGTGGAGTGGTCACTGTTAAAGGAATTGGTATTGGAATATTTTATTACTGAAATTCAATCATGAATAACTTTCTAATTTTGAAATTCACAGTGATTCAAATTTTTAAAGAACCTGTCAAGGTGTCAGACTAGAGTTAGGGGATGGTTGGGAGAAAACCTGGGAGCTCTGATAGAAGGAAGAAGACACTACTGGTGGGATTGTTGCTGTAATGTTGTGTGTCTAAAGCCAAACTATGAATAAATTTGTAAATCAAAATTCTTTAATACAAATTTTTAAGTATTGGGGCCGGAGCGATAGCATAGCAATAGGGCATTTGCCTTGCACACGGCTGACCCGGGACAGACCTGAGTTTGATCCCTGGCATCCAATATGGTCCCCCCGAGCCTGCCAAAAGTGATTTCTGAGAACAGAGCCAGGAGTAACCCCTAAGTCAGGGGTCTTCAAACTATGGCCCATGGGCCACATATTGTATTTATTCCCATTTTGTTTCTTCACTTCTAAATAAGATATATGCATTGTGCATAGAAATGTGTTCATACTTTTTGTTTTTACTATAATCTGGCCCTCCAACAGTCTGAAGGACAGTGAACTGGCCCCCTGTTTAAAAAGTTTGAGGACCCCTGCCCTAAGTGCTGAGAGGTGAGGCCAAAAACCTAAATTATTTTTTTAACTATTTAGCAAAAGTATTAGAGGCTGGAGCGATAGCACAGCAGTAGGGTGTTTGCCGTGCATGAAGAAGAATTGGGACAGACCTGGGTTCAATCCCCCGCATCCCATAGGATCCCGTGAGCCTGCCGGGAGTAATTTCTGAGCACAGAGCCAGAAGTAACTCCTAAGCGCAACCAGGTGTGGCTTAAAAACAACAAAAGAGGGTCCGGAGAGATAGCACAGCGGCGTTTGCCTTGCAAGCAGCCGATCCAGGACCAAAGGTGGTTGGTTCGAATCCCGGTGTCCCATATGGTCCCCTGTGCCTACCAGGAGCTATTTCTGATCAGAAAGCCAGGAGTAACCCCTGAGCAACGCCGGGTGTGGCCCAAAAACAAAAAACAAACAAAAAAAAAGTATTAATATTAACGCTTAATAGATATATAGCTAGAATAAAGAATTAAATTTATCAAATGCTTAAAATACAACAGTAAAATTACCACACATCAGAACTTGAATGAAGCAATAGACTACAGAAGCAAATCTAAAAACTTAAATGTTGCATTAGAAAATATAACAAGTGGTGTCTGTGAGGTTTCCAGAGGCAGCACCAAGTGGAACACCTTCCCTTGCCTCCGCCCCTCTCTCCCGTTAGTCTGTGACGTTTCCAGAGGCTGCACAAGATGGGAGACCTTCCTTTGCCTCTGCCCCTCTCCCCTGTCACGTCTGTGAGGTTTCCAGAGGTGGCACCAGGTGGGAGACCTTCCTTTGCCTCCGCCCCTCTCCCCCATCGTCTGTGACGTTTCCAGAGGCGGAACCAGGCGGGAGACCTTCCTTTGCTTCCGCCCCTCTCCCCAGTTGTGTCTGTGAGGTTTCCAGAGGAGGCACCAATTGGGGGACCTTCCCTTGCCTCCGCCCCTCTCCCCTGTCACGTCTGTGAGGTTTCTAGAGGCAGCACCAGGTGGGGAAACTTGCTTTGTCTCCACCCCTCCCCACTGTCACAGCTGTGAGGTTTCATGGGGCGGCATTTGCCAGGGGACTTTCCGCTGCCTCCGCCCTGCCCCGACCACATCTCCGAGGTTTCTAGCGCCACAAGCTGGGACAGGCTTGGAACCATAGATGAGAGGGTTTTCCGACAGAGGCCTGGAGGAGACGGGGCTCCGCTGACTTCCAGTAGGGGAGGAGGGCAAAGGAACCAGGCTCCCACTAGAGGGCACGCTAGAGGCCAAACCTCAGTCAGCCCACCCAACAGTCCCACATCTCAGGAAGCAAAAGCAGACCGAAATCGGAAGGCACTGCTCTCCAAGCCACACCAATAAATGCATAAAAACATGGGTAAACCCTTACACCTGAAAATACAGAGAGAACTCCAACTAAGTTTCCAAGGCTACCAAAATGCACAGATCTAAGAGATGAAGATATAAAAGCAGCCATGAGAAAGGAAATGCAAGCCATGATACAGGAAATGAGAGAATCACTAGCCACCAAGTACAAGAAATTCATGGAGGAACAAATTAGCCATATTAAAGAAGATCTGATACAGAATATGAGAGACTCCATACAAAAGCAATTAAAGGAATTAACAGACACTGTAAAAAGCCAGACGAGTAGAATCACAGAGATGGAGAAGCACATAATAGTACTTGAAGGAAAACTGCAAACCAAAAATGACCAAGAAACCAACAAGGAATTAAGAGGCAAGGCACTTGAAGGAAAAGTCCAGTACTTAATGAACAAAGACAAAAGAAATAATCTAAGAATTGTAGGTATACCAGAAGGGGAGGAAACAGGGAAAGGGAAAGAAAAAGTAGTTAGGGAAATAACAGCAGAAAACTTCCCCACCCTTTGGAAAGAGAACTCCATGCAAATCCAGGAAGTGAAATGAGTCCCTAATAAGATACACCTAATAAGATAGACCCTAATAAACCAACACCAAGACATACAATAATCTAAATGGCAGAGAGAGAGAGAGAGAGAGAGAGATGAACACCTTAAAGCAATAAGGGAAAAAAGGAATCTCAAGTACAAAGGAAGGGACATAAGAATCAAACCAGATCTCCCATTTGAAACTATTCAAGCAAGAAGACAGTGGAATGAAATATTTAAACGACTGAATGAAAGAAATTTCTAGCCTAGGGTATAATACCCAGCAAAACTGTCATTCATATGGGGTAGTATCCTAAAAACATTCTCAAACAAAAACGAACTTGCAGTATTTGTGCAAACAAAACTGATCCTAAATTACCTACTCAAAGATGAACTACACAATCCAAACCCCCAATTGTAACAACCACCCTACACAACACAACTGCACAACAGCCCTCTCTGTCAATAATCTCCCTAAATGTTAACGGACTAAACTCTCCCATTAAAAGACTCTTAGTAGAGAACTGGATTAAAAAACATAAACCAAACTCCTGCTGCCCACAAGAAACACACTTACAAGTACAGGATGGGCATAGGCTTAGAATAAAAGGATGGAAATCAATCTTTTAAGCCAATGGAAAACAAAAAAGAGCAGGGACAGCCATTCTTATATCAGACCAAATTCCATTCAACCTCAAGAAAGTGATCAGAGACAAAGAGGGTCACTACATACTAATCAGGGGAACAATAGATCAAGAGGTACTAACCCTGATCAATATTTATGCACCTAATGTAGAGTCAGCAAAATATGTGAGGCAGTTGCTCACTAACCTGGAGAAACACATGAAGGGAAATGTGATAATAGTAGGAGATTTCAATACTCCACTATCACCATTAGACAGATCCAGCAGACAGAAAAATAATAAAATAATGAGAGTCCTAAATGAAAAATTAGAAGATCTATGGATAATAGACTTATATACAGCCCTCCACACCCAGAAAACAGAATACACGTTTTTCTCAAGCCCTCATGGAACGTTCTCTAGAATAGACCATGTCTTAGGATACAAATCAAACCTATATAAGACCACAAATGTAAGGATCATTAGAAGTATCCTATCAGATCACTATGCAACAGAGGTCAAAATTAATTGCAAGAAGAAGCAATGGAGAAAAAATAACACCTGGAGATTAAACAACACGCTACTCAACAACAGCTGGATCAAAGAGCAAATCAAGGAAGAAATAAAAAGATTCCTTGAAACAAACGATAATGAAGAGACAACTTGTCAAAATTTGTGGGACACAGCAAAAGCAGTAATTAGAGGGAAACTCATAGCAATACAGGCCTATGTCAAGAAAGGAAAATTACAAAATCAACAGTTTAAAGGATCATCTCAAGGTATTGGAAAAACATCAGCAAAGAAATCCAACCACAAACAGAAGGCAAGAAATAGTAAAAACCAGAGCAGAAATAAACAACATAGAAACTAAGAAAACAACACAAAAAAATCAATGAGAACAAGAGTTGGTTTTTTTGAAAAAATAAACAAGATAGACAACCCACTGGCAAAACTCACCCCAAAAAAAAAAAGAGGTAAAACATTCAAATCGGGCCCAGAGAGATAGCACAGCAGAGTTTGCCTTGCAAGCAGCCGATCCAGGACCAAAGGTCATTGGTTCGAATCCTGGTGTCCCATATGGTCCCCCGTGCCTGCCAGGAGCTAATTCTGAGCAGAAAGCCAGGAGTAACCCCTGAACAATGCCGGGTGTGCCCCCAAAAAAACAAAAAACAAAAAACATCTAAATCAGTAGGATCACAAATGAAAATGGAGAGATTACAACAGAACCCCAAGAAATACAACATATCATGAGATCATGTTATGAGCAACTATACTCAGTTAGGCTAGAGAACCCAGTAGAAATCGACAGATTCCTGGAAAAATACCATCTTCCAAGACTGGAAGAGGAAGACCTAGAAAGCCTAAACAGACCAATCACTTCAGAGGAAATTGAAGATGTTATTAAGAAACTCCCTAGGAACAAAAGTCCAGGCCCAGATGGATTTACAGGTGAATTCTACCAAACATTTCGAGAAGAATTACTGCCACTTTTCCACAGTCTCTTCCAAACCACTGAAAAAAAACAGGAATTTTCCCCAACTCCTCCTATGAGGCTAATTTCACACTCATTCCCAAAGATGGCAAAGACACCACCAAGAAAGAAAACTAAAGACCAATCTCACTAATGAACATAGATGCAAAGATACTCAACAAAATGTTAGCAAACCGAATCCAGCACTTCATCAAAAAGGTCATACACCATGACCAAGTGGGTTTTATCCCAGGAATGCAAGGTTGGTTCAACACTAGGAAATCAATCAACATCATATATCACATCAACAACAAGAAAGACAGAAACCACATGATCATATCAATCGATGCAGAGAAGGCGTTTGACAGTATCCAACACCTTTCATGTTGAAGACACTCAGCAAAATAGGGTTAGAAGGAACCTTATTCAAGATAGCTACAGCAATCTATGAAAAGCCCACAGCCAACATTATCTTTAATGGCGAAAAACTAGAAGCATTTTCCTAAAGTCAGGAACTAGGCAAGGTTGTCCACTCTCTCCATTCTTATTCAATATAATCTTAGAAGTCCTTGAAATAACAATCAGACAAGAGAAGGGAATCAAAGGATCCAAATTGGGAAAGAGGAACTCAAACTATCTCTTTTTGCAGATGATATGATGATATACATTAAAAACCCTAAAGAGTCCACAGTAAAACTCCTAGAAACAATTAACCATTACAGCAAAGTGGCTGGTTACAAAGTCAATACATAAAAGACAGTAGCGTTTCTTTATACAAATGACGAAGCTGAGGAGAGAGAGACTAAAAATACAATTCTGCTGTGGACCTTTTATCCTGATAAGATAAAAAAAATCCTTAAGCAGAACTTAGTGGGTTCTTTTTCCCACTGGGAATCAAGCGGAAGCACGAAACAGCGAATATGAATTATGAAATATGAAGTAAATGAGACCACACAGAATTACATGGTGAAAACAAGAGGTGAGGCCAGAGAGAGAAGCCAAAGGCTTTATTGGGCCTTAAATAGACGGATATTTGGGGCATAGCCAGGGAGAAAGGAAAAGGGGATAAACCAATGAGATCAGAGCTAGAATTAGCATGTGAAGAGACAGGTAAAAAGAAACCAGATACCTTTAAGGAAATGGGGGGAGAGAGATCACAAAGGGAGCTCAGCAGGATACTTTTGGCGGGCTTTTGGCAACTGTATTTTCTTGTTAGAAAGAAGTACTGAGGCCTGATTTCTAATAATGGTCAAAAATAAAGAGAGAGATAGTTACAGCCACGTTTAGAATTATAGCCAAAGAATCCACACAAAGGGTCAACTGATTTGACTACTCTAAGCGGACCTTTTTGGCAAATAATTCTTTTTCAGGAGTGCACTACACCTAAGAAGGTTAAAAAACACTTCTGATGTGTGCCCTTCCTGAGTGGGGTGTAACACAATTCCATTTAAAATAGTTTCAAAAAATATCAAGTACCTAGGAATCTACCTTACAAGGGAAGTGAAGGACCTATACCAGGGAAATTTCAAAACACTTCAGAGAGAAATTGAAGAGGATCTAAGGAAATGGAAGAACATCCCATGCTCATGGTTAGGTAGAATCAACATAATTAAAATGACTATCCTACCCAAACTTCTATATAGATTCAATGCAATCCTCATCCAAATCCAGGCATCATTCTTTCAAGACTTAGAACAATCAATCATAAAATTCATCTGGAATCACAAAAGACCCAGGATAGCCAAACAATTACTGAAAAACAAGAAGTTGGGTGTCATCACATTACCTAACCTGAAACTATACTATAAAGCCATAGTGATCAAAACAGCATGGTACTGGAACAAAAACAGAGCCTCGGACCAGTGGGTTAGAAAGGAATTTCCAGACATAAATCCCCAGATATACAGTCAACTAATATTTGACAATAGAGCCAAGAACTTGAAATGGAACAAAGAAAGCCTCTTCAACAAATGGTGTTGGTACAATTGGAAAACTGTCTGTAAGAATCTGAAAATTAACCCATACCTCACTCCTTATACAAAAGTCAACTCAAAATGGATTAAAGACCTTGAAATTAGATTAGAATCTATAAAGTTTATTGAGAAAAACATAGGCATAACACTCGAAGACCTATATATTAAAAAAGTCTTTGAGGATGGAACACCAATGCCAAGGATTTTAGCATCAAACATAAACAAAAGGGATTACATCAAACTAAGAAGCTTCTGCATGGTGAAGGAAATCGAACTTAAAACAAGAAGACAGCTAACTGAATGGGAAAAAATTTTCGCACTCAACACGTCAGATAAAGGGTTGGTAACCAGAATATACAAAGCACTCAAAAAGCTGAATCCCCCAAAACCAAATAAAGCCATAGAAAAATGGGGAGATAAAATGAATACTTCTATGAGGAAGACTGAAAGATGGCCAACGAACACATGAAAACATGCTCACCTTCACTCATTGTTAGGGAAATCCAAATCAAGACAACAATGAGGTACCACCTTACACCAGTGAGGATGGCTCACATCAAAAATAATGGGAACAATTTGTATTGGCAGGGATGCGGTATGAAAGGCACTGTCATCCACTGCTGGTGGGAATGCCCCCTAGTCCAACCCCTATGGAGAACAGTCTGGAGAGTGCTCAAAGTACTCAGAATTCAGCTCCCATTTGACCCAGCAATCACTGTCGTAGGTATCTACCCCCAAGTTGGAAGGACATTCATCCCAAAATATGTGTGCACCCCACTATTTATCGCAGCACTCAGTATAATAGCCAAGTCTTGGAACCAACGATGTCCAACAACAGATGAGTGGATCATTAAGATGTGGTATCTATACACAATGGAATACTACATGGCAGTCAGAAATGATACAGTCACAGACTTTGCAGCAACGTGGATGGACCTAGAACATATTATGTTAAATGAAGCAAGCCAGAAGACAAAAGATAAACACAGAATGAAAGCACTATTCTGAAGTACCTAGAATATGCACCAGATATACAACCAATACCCTGGAATTAAATAACAGGGTGAAACAGGATAGAAACCTCAAACACTGTAATAATCACCATATACTGGAGAGTAGAGCCTAAAACAAAGGGGAGAGAAACAACACAAAGCCTGACTACACATTATATCATAAAGAAACCGGAAACAACAGCGTAGAGAGAACAGGTATGCAATTACCATTTTTACTACAGAGGCCCATAATAATTTACTAGGGATCTTATACAGGATTACAGGTAAAGATTATGATGGAAATTACTGAGTCCAAAGAAAACTCTTCAAAACATTATATTTGAATGCCTTAACCTTACCACATTTAAAATAACCTCTCAGTTTTTCTGTCCATAAGGGTTCCTGGGTACAAAGTGTGAACATCCTATGGTGGTACATCGGTGCTCAGTTACACGAGGCACCATACTCTGCTTGAATCATGAAAGTGGCCAGATAAAACTCTTTACATGCCCTTTATCTTTAGATTATGCCTTCTTGGGGCCGGGAAGGTGGCGCTAGAGGTAAGGTGTCTGCCTTGCAAGCACTAGCATAGGACAGACCGCGGTTCGATCCTCCGGTATCCCATATGGTCCCCCCAAGCCAGGGGCGATTTCTGAGCGCATAGCCAGGAGTAACCCCTGAGGGTCAAATGGGTGTGGCCCAAAAACCAAAAACCAAAAAAAAAAAAAAAAATAAAGATTATGCCTTCTTTTAGGACCTGAAGCACATGACCAGCCAGATCCTAACATGCCCTTGCTCTTATACCCTCTTTTCTCATTTCTTCGTATTTTTGTTGTTGGTGGTGTTTGATTGTTGGTTTGTTTTGTTTTTCCTATTTTCTCTTCTTGTCTCCCTCTTCTTCTACCTTCTCCTCACTATCATCAATTCAATCTATATCAAATAAAATCCACATGGTTACCTCCTCTATAGGAAAGGAAAGCTGACATATAGGGTGCTGTGAACAAAACTGAAAAGGGTAAACACCTATATAGATAGACCTCACTAACACAATGGCCATTACTCAAGACACAAAACCTGTACATACCCAAAAGTTGACCTATTAGTTTCCTTTCCTTACATGTACTATACTTAGTACTCAGCACATCTCTTGCCCTCCACACCTCTCTACATTAATATACACCTAAGCTAACTTCTATATGTTTATATGTGCACAGGAGCACACAGAGATAGGAGCCCTCCTTAATGGACAAACCTAAACCACAAACAACCCATACTCATATATATATGTATATATAACCCCTCTCATATACTATTCCCTCTCCCTCCTCCAGAAATCCGACTATTTCTTCACCCCTCAAGCCCACCCCCGATATCCCCACCGCACTATAACTCTTCACCCTCAGTTCTTAATCCAGTAAGCATCAAGACCAACTTCCTACCCCAACGAGCCAGTACCCACTACCCAAGGGAAGAGCCATCCACTCAGACTCTCACCTCGTTCCCGGCAAGAAAATACAACCAACGCCCCAACTGACCCATGCAGTGTGGCCCTCCTAATCACCTCTCCCTAATGTGGACTATAGCTTGATATCGGAACTAGCTCCAAAGGACCCCCACTGCAAGAACTCTACCTAAGACCTCCCTGCCTGGACCCCACACCTCACAAGGAAATCTCAAAAGACAATTGGGGAGGCCTATACTTTCATCATAAGTATAGACCTATATAATACAACCTCTTATCCTGTTTCTCCCCAAATGTAAAGTGATCTCTGGTATCACTCTCTCCTTTTTTCTTCGTTTTGTTTTTTTTTCTTTTCTTTTTTATTGTTAGTTTCTTTTGTTTGTTTGTTTTGTATTGTTTTGTTGTAGTTTTTGTTGTTTGATTTGATTTGTTTTTGCTTCTTTTGGGTCACTCCTGGCGGCACTCGGAGGTTGCTCCTGGCTCTATGCTTGGAGAACGCCCCGGGTGGACACAGGGGACCATGGGGGATGCCGGGATCTGAGCCATCGTCCTTTTACAGGAAGGACAGACAACTTGTCTCTATGCTATCTCTCCCGGCCCCACTTTATTCCTTTAATTACGTCATTCTTTATAATTACGTCTTTTATTTAATTTTTAAAGAAACTTTTATTCCTTTAGATATGTATGAGCATATATATTCTTAGTTTTTGTCAGGTGTCTGTTTTCTTTTCTCTCCACCCCCAAATCCACCAGCAATATAATGTAGCACTACTTCCTCCTGCAAAGACATATTAAACAAAGGGGAAATTGTACGTGTAAAACAAGCTCTTATCTACTAGGGATAAGAACTCATACTTGTTTACAACACAGGGACATCTCCCACCCTGAACATATGTCATGTGGAAACAACTTAGGCTCCAGGGAACTAGACACTGACTGTCCAGCTTTGACTCCTGGATCCCAGACATAGAAAGACAGAGTTCTCCCCAACAGCTCCAGGAGCCAAACCCCCTCCAGGGCATTCACAATGCTGCTCTGACGCCACCATGTGCCAGTTCTAAATTGATAACCTGACAATGAGGAAATGGGAACAAATTGATCTAAAAGCAAGTTGTCCTTCCTCATCAGCTAACGATAAGACAAAATCAGAAAACATGTCACCCTTTGATCTGTGCAAAAGTCAAGATCTCTATATACAGACAACTGGTTGTTACAACCAGGACTGGACAGTACACATCCAGGGACCAACAACAACAGCAATAACAGCAACAAAAAGCTCTAACCTAGCTTTTCGTCTATGATTTGTTTAACAAACAAGATCTCCAATTCCAGCGGTCTGATTGAGACAACCGCAACTGAACGGGTCTTCCGGAAACATAATGAAAGACCTTATCCCAGGCTCCATCCTAGGAGCAACATAATGACCAAGACCACCAACTACAGAAGATGGATTAAAACGACACTGAAGAAGCATAACTGCTAGAACCACAAAGAAAGACTTCATCATAAGCTCCATTCCTTGAGCTGCACAGTCACCAAGATCTCTAGATACAGAGGTCTGATGTTACCGTCCAAGACGAAGCAGAAGTCTTCCATACACCATGAAAGCACCAAGAGGAGAGTAAATGATCATGCAAGGAGTCTATAGTTAATCCCATGACAGTATACTTCAGGGGTGGAGAAACCCTGTATCTCCTAAGTCAAGGGAATTCCCTCTACAATATCCCCAATAGTTACTGTGCCTATGCAGGGGGAAAAAGAAAAGGGGAAAAAAAAGCACAAAACAATCATTTTTCTACATATTTATTTATTGATTGATCTTTTTTTTTTTTGACGTCTTTATTTTGGTGTAGAGATTAAAGTTGATGTCTCCAATATTATTTTATTTTATCTTATCTTTATTTTTCTTTTTGCATTCCAGCATGATTTGATTTTAGAACCAAGATTATTTAATGGTGCTTGTCTTTATTGCTGTAGTGCTCACTGGATATTTAATTTGATATTTCTTTCAGTATTGTTGTTGTGTTTCAATTACCTTTTTTATATCCTCTCTCAAACTGAGGTTGAAAGCCTCTAGAAGGACTCCGCCCATTTTCAGCGTATTTGACTTCTTTTTTTTTTTCCTTTTCTTATTTTGTACTCTAATCTATTGCTTTTCTGTCCTTCAAACAAAACCACATAACTCGATTTATCTAGCTCCGCCGCTTAAATAAAGGGGAAACAAGGGAGGGTAACAGGACCAAACAGATATATGATCACAAATAGTAAGCTAGACAAAGAGGGGACCACCTACTCTAGCAGCCCGGGGGGTGGGAGTGGGTGATGGTGGGGATATGGGTTGCAGAAAGGGAACTGGGATGGGGGGAGGACATATTTGGTGATAGGTATTCTCCTGATTCAATGTTAATATGTACCTAAAATACTACTGTGAAAGATATGTAAGCCATTATGGTAAAAAAAATTGTGTTTTAATCAGAAATGTTCTTTGACTTACATGTATTATTATATTATATTAATTATATGTTATGTTACTATATTATGTATGCTAGTCCACCTCAATATGTTAATCAATTTTGTCTCTTGAATAAATTTTTACAATAAAAAAAAGAAAATATAACAAGCTAAACATAATTTTTTAGAAAAATAGAATAAACCCCCACAAAAACTAGAGATGAATGTAGAAATTAATAAAAAGAGTACTTACTATAGAAGAGCCTTAACAAAGCCAGAATCTACCTATTTGGGGGGGGGGGTCCCCCTTGGCAGCACTCAGGAGTTACTCCTGGCTCTATGCTCAGAAACCGCTCCTGGCAGGCTCTGGGGACCATATGTGATGCTGGGATTTGAGCCGCTGTCCTTCTGTATATAAGGCAAACACCTTACCTCCATGCTATCTCTCCAGCCCCAGAATCTACCTTTTTTTTTTTTTTTTTTTTAATTTGTATGGGTGCTATATCCGACTATGCTCAGGACTTATTCTTGGCTCTGTGTAATGGATCACTCTCGGCTATGCCCACAGAAGCATATCAAATATGGGAGATTAAATCTGGGTCAGTTGTGTTCAAGACAAGTGCCTACATACTGTATTATCACTCTTGCTCCTGCCCTATAGCTTACCAATCAAAGTTGTCCAGGTGTATCCATGCACATTTTTACCATCTTCTCACTTCTCCAGTTACTGTAATATGTCTTTGCACTATCACTCTATTGAAATAGCAAAGCTAAAGTTTCCTAAGACTCCTGTGACTTTCTAGCCTGCTGTGAACTCAAATGTCATAAATTCATTAGACTTTATTTTTCAATCCTCACCCAAATTATTCAGCAGCAATTGATTCCAATTCTTTTTTTTTATGCTTCAACTAGTTAGCACATCACTAGCACATTATCCTATTTTGTGTTTTACAAACTTACTAGAACCTCTTTCAAGCTCCTCTGCTACTTGCTCTCAGAGGTACCCTAGCACTTTTTAGTTATGTATAATATGGTTGGTAGCATTATTGGGTAACCCAAGACTTAAACTAGACCCCTTATACTTTCCTGTGAATACATTCATATTCATGCTTTACACTTAAAAGTAGGTGACTTCTGCCTACACAAGTCAGTGATTCTAACACAAACTGTTCCTCTGAGTTCTGACTTTTTTCTGTATTCAGCAGCTCTTCAAGGACATGTGCGTCTTCAGATACAGTATGTTCCAAACGGATAATCATTCCTCTTTCTACTTCACCCATCATCCTCTTACTCCCAAACCTGGAACTCTTTTTTATCCCCATTTCAATAACTGCTATTAATATTCATTCCTTTATATAACTCATAAATATGTGTATCATTTAAGCTGCCATCTTTTTCATATTTTATATTCACCCCATTAACTTTGGACATGTATTAAGTCCTTTCACTTTTTGCCATCCACAGTGCAATGTTTGTTGGCTACCATAAGTCCACTGTTGTCAGAGTTTCTTTTTAAAACAAAACAAATTTTTTTTAATTAAAAAAAAAATTCCTGATTCAATCCTCAGCACAGCATATGGTTCCCCAAACACTGTCAGGAGTGATCCCTGAGCACAAAACCATGAGTAAACCCTGAGAATCCCAAAAATGAAAAAATAATAACATTTTATATATATATGCACACGCACACACACACACACACACACACATATCAAGGTATTTCATGGTTCTCCATGTCCCATTTTATACCAGTTGTTTGTTTTCATTTCATTCATACTTCTAATTCAATTGTATTTGTCATTTTCTTCTGCCACAGAGTTTCTGTGTTGTGTTGTGTGTGTGTGTGTGTGTGTGTGTGTGTGTTTAGAATTTTCATTTTTTTTTTTTGCTTAGTTAATTCTCAGCTCCAGGGAAACAGTTATTTAGGGAAGCTTTCACTCAACTATCTATCCACCCTAGATTAAGTTCCAAAATTAGTTTCACAGAACTTTATGTTCCTTCTCTTTATAACATTTGTTCATTTGAAATTTTATGTTTGTGTGATTTCTTTGTGTAGACTTATTAAACTGTAAGCATTATAGGAATGGGGATCAAGTCTAGTCTTGCTGCATCCTAATATTTAATAACAGTTATGTATTAGGCATTCATAATTATGTATTGAAAGAAGACCTTGTTTAGTAGATCTCAAATATTTTTGGTTCTTTTGTTGAAAACTTCTCATTTTCTTTCTCTCACTTTCCAAGGGTTTCTATGGAAGAGGAAATTTAATATGAAGGTTAAGGCTATTCAATACCTAACTGCCATTTTTACAAAACCTATTCTAGAAAGGATTCTAGAATTCATAGCAGAACTGATGACAAAGAAAAAAAATATACATAGTTGGAAGTTCAGGCAATCCTTTTGTCCAAAGTAGAAAATGACATCACTACCTGCTTAGGAGCATTATACATAAATATGTCTTTTGAAATGAATTGACAGAACAATTTTAGTTGTGGTGAAGGCATCATTTTTTCTAAATGGGTTCAGGTTTTCCAGTATTTCTAAACTAAAGTCTTCAGGGATATAGTCAGACCATTGGCTAGACAGGTTTTATATAATTAAAACATTAGGACAATGGGTTGGGGTGTCCCCTAATTTAAACTGTGCTAATATACCTTGAGCAAAAGTCTTATCACAGTGACTCCATGTGTAAAGCAGTTGATTGTGCCTACCTTTACAGCTATGAAAATCAGGTTAAATGATTCTTTCAATGAGCTGGGAGCCAGTATGTACTAGAACAACAAAGTATCAAGAAATCAGATGGCGGGGCCAGAGGGGTGGCACAGAGCATAGGCGTCTCTGCCTTGCAAGTGCTAGCATAGGATGGACTGCCGTTCCATCCACCTGCCTCCCATATGGTCCTCCAATCCTGGAGCGATTTCTGAGCGCATAGTCAGGAGTAACCCCTGAGCATCACCGGGTATAGCACCCCTCCAAAAAAATCAGATGACTTGTTTGTTTGGTTGGGCCATACCCGGTATGTGTTTTTAACAGCACTAAGGAAGTAGAAGAACACCTTTAAAATCCTCAGGATGAGTAACCCCTCCCCAGAACGCTCAGCCTTTCTAAACTACCATCAAATATAACAGTGGAACAATCATAGTTTATACAGGGAAAGGTCTCCCAAAAAATGCTTACATACACTCTTCCTCAAGAAGATGCTCAAAAACATGCACAAGGTATATCATAAAGGATTAATTCAGCCGATCTCATCTCTATGTATCCTGCACTATTAATATACAGCTCTTCACCCTTCAGTATAACTCTTTTTTGTTGGTACTTGTCAATCATTGGATGGAAACACCTATGGATCGAAGTTTCCTTTGGATTGCTCAGATAACGAGTGTTGTCTGTAAGACTGCCGAAGAAGTCATTTGTCAGCTTTTCTCTGGTCTCTACTTGACTAAGATAAATTTTATGGGTTTAATAACTTAATTTTACAAATAACAAAACCAAGCTTTGAGATTTAATAAATTGTCTGGAACACAGGAAATTTAATAGGATAAAAATCCAGGTATCTTCATTTCTCATTCAAGACTCAGGGAGGTTCTGTATTTCTTTGATATACTTATGTACTTAGATCTTTTGATGTCTATGCAGTTCAAGATCATTCCCTAATGCTCTTTGGTTTGGCTAGTTTGATAGATCTGTTGTGTGTCTTGTGGGCTTTCCTTTTCATTTTTGATCTTGTTGCTTTTAATATTCTGTCTATCTGGATTTTGTCATTTTGAGTATAACGTGTCTTGGAGTGTTCCTAATTGTATCTGGTTTTACTGGGACCATTTGGGCTTTTTAGATCTACTTGCCTGTATTCCTCAACTCTGGAAACTTCTTTTAATTATTGTTTTGTTTTGTTTTTGTTTGGAGACCACACTCAGGAATACTGAGGGATCATTAATGGCAGAGCTTGAGGGACCATATGAGATGCCAGGGATCAAACCTGGGCTGAGCTATGTGCAAGGCAAGCTCCTTATCTAATGTACTTTCTCTCCAACCCCAACTCTGAAATTCCTATCAAGAGATTCCTTTAACTATTGTTTCTTCATCACATTTAGTCTTCTTATTCTTCAGGAAGTCCAATGTTTCTAATTTTGTTCCTCTTGAACTCACTGTATACAGTTCATTTCTTTTCAGACTATTTCCCACCTTCTACTGTTTCCTCATGGTCTACCTCTTATCATGTTGGAGCTTCTTGATCTTTTTCTCAGCTTCATCACATACCTAATTTGTACCATTCTATGCCCTGCTGATCTTATCCATTACACCTTCCCACTCTGTTCCCATTCTCATCTTCATTTGAACTTTTTTAATACCTTCACTGAAATCTGGCATTTTCCTCATGAAACTTCATTACTTAAAAATTGAGGGGGACGGACCAGAGCAATAGCAGGGCATTTGCCTTGCACTTGGCCAACCCAGAAAGACTCCAGTTTCCCGGCATCAAA
Source organism: Suncus etruscus (assembly GCF_024139225.1). Taxonomy (NCBI): domain Eukaryota; kingdom Metazoa; phylum Chordata; class Mammalia; order Eulipotyphla; family Soricidae; genus Suncus; species Suncus etruscus. The sequence goes on along the minus strand of NC_064849.1, from coordinate 38,174,153 downwards.
TATGGTCCCCTGAGCTCACCAGAAGCAATTTCTGAGCACAGAGCTAGGAGTAACCCCTGAGTGCTGCTGGGTATGACCCTCAAAAAATTGAAGGGAAGAGGTTCTTAATTTGTGGAAAGAACAATCAGCTTTATTTAATGTTTCACAGTACAATTTGCTTTTGTTGCTCTAATGTTCTGAAATCTATTCAATCTCATTAGGTAATCATTAGCTGTAATAAAATTGTTGTGAGGCAAGAGCAATAGTTCAGAAGATAAGGTGATTTCCTTGCATGCTGCTGACCCAGATTCAGTTCTGAGCCTTTCATATGTCCCCTGAGGACCAACAGGAATAATCCCTGAGTACAGGTCTGGGAGTAATTTGTGAGCATTGCCAGGTATGGCCAAATATGTGCATGTGTGTGTGTGTGTGTGTGTGTGTGTGTGTGTGTGTGTGTGTGTGTGTTTCAAAACAGATATTTCTCAAAGCCAGTATTGATCATTCATCAGTTTTTCTCAGTTCAGTCATACCCTTTTGCTAATCTGCAGTTTCTATTTGAGCTACCAAATAAGCATAGCCATATCTCACATCAGTTCTTACAAATAGAACAATTCTTTCTTCATGTTGAATTCAGCTTCTTTTTTGAAAAACAAAACAAAACACCTTTGCTCACTTTCTCCCTACTTTTCCCACTCTATTAGTGCCCTGCTATTGTCATTTGCTCTAGGACCTATGATCAGTTTAATATTTTAATATTAATCAGTTTAATAATCTTAATAATTTAAATAATAAGGCTCCTCACCCTTTGATTTCTATTTCTTTTTCTCTTTCTTTTTTTCTTTCTCTCTCCTTTGTTTTTGTTTTTCAGCCACACCCTGCAGTGCTCAGGGATCACTCCTGGCAGGCTCAGTGGTCCATATGGGATGCTGATTAATAACATACAAGACGAACAACCTACCCCCTTTCATTTTTTTCTGTGTCAGTGCTTTTCTTTGTTTACAGCACTGCCATAATTTGCAGTTGTGAATTATTAAATAACATGCAACCTAGTTATTTGAACTTTTTATAATGGCTTCTATTTTTGTTTCCCTTTTTTAGTCAGGAAACTTTGCAGCTGCCTGACTTAAACTCTACCACTCTGCCTTTCAGGATATATTTTTTGAAACTCTTCAATTTATGTTTTCCATTTTATATATTCAGAGAATTTAATGGGATAAGGTACTTTTCTTACACAACAACCAACACTGCTTCTGTCCCTGGTGCCACACATGTTATTATGTGTATTTATTTCCCTACTATGTAGTAGTTATTTCTCTACAATGTGTTTTTATATCCTGTATATGAGTCATATCATTCTGTGTCTCTCCCTCTCCCTCTGACTCACTTTATTCAGCATGATACTATCCAGATCCATCTGTATTGTAAATTTCTTTTTTTTTTTCCGGGCAGATCGCACCCCGTGGGCATCCCGCAAAGTAGGCGGGTCACCCGGCAGGCGACCTTTACCCTCGCAAAAATTTGTCTCACATTGGCAGTGAGGACCCGGGCGTCACCCCGGGTCGTTATTTTCCTTACTCATAAGTTTAAGGCATTAAATTTCTTGACTTTCTTTTTCTCACAGCCAAGTAGTATTCTATTGTATATATGTATCATAACTTCTTTATCCAATCACCTGTTCTTGGCATTTGGATTGTTGCCAGGTTTTGGCTATAGTGAGCAATGTTGCAATGAACATAAGAGAACAAATGTCAGGCTGGAGAGATAGCACAGTGGTAGGGCGTTTGCCTTGCAAGTGGCTTATCCAGGACCAACGGTGGTTCAAATCCTGACATCCCATAAGGTCCTCCGTGCCTGCCAGGAGTGATTTCTAAGCAGAGAGCAGAAACCCTGAGCACCACAGGGTGTGGCCCAAAGACCAAAAAAAAATAGGGGCCAGAGAGATAGCACAGAGGCGTTTGCCTTGCAAGCAACTGATTCAGGACCTAAGGTGGTTGGTTCGAATCCTGGCGTCCCATATGCGCCCTCCTCCCCTGCCTGCCAGGAGCTATTTCTGAGCAGATAGCCAGGCCCTGAGCACCACCAGGTGTGGCCCAAAAAACAAAAATAAATAAATAAAAATAAAAGAGTACAAATGTCTTTTCTCATTGTGTTTTTGGCCTCTTAAGGAATATTCCTAGTAGTGGAATTTCAGGGCCATATGGAAGGTCAGTTCCTAGGTTGTTTTGGTTTTGTTTGTTTGTTTTTGAGGAATGTTCATATTGTCTTTTCAAAAAGACTTGTTCCATTAACATTCCCACCATCAGTGAATGAGGGTCCCCCTTCTCCCAGTATTCATGCCAGCAAGCCAATTCTTTCTTTTTAGTCTTTTTTTTTTTTAATGAGTCCAATTCCTTTTGATGAGTCTCTGTGGCATGAGGTGATGTCTCATTCTTGTTCTAATTTTAGTGATTAATGATATTGAACTTTTTTTCATAGACTTTTTTGTCATTTATATTTATTCTTTGAGTGAGTTTTTTATTCATCTCTTCTCTATTTTTTGATGGGGTGGGATATTTCTCTTGTAAATTAAAGTGTATAAGATATTTGTGCTCCTTGAAAGCTGGCAGGTTTACCTGCCACTATTTCATATACATATACTGATAGTAGAGGTCAGAGGAAAAAAAAAAAGACAATCATTAATTTTGGCCTGGCCTAGGGTGGGGGGCCCGGACCTGGGTCACCCGAACCCCCTCTCCCCCTTTCCTCCGGATCTCCAGGTGGGTTTCTGGGAGGAGCTCATGGGGCACCCTGGGTTTTCCCCACTCCCAGGCCGGGTCTGGGGACCGGCCTAGGTTGGGCTTAAATCCCTGTCCTTCGGGCTTGGGAGGGGCTCTCTCCCTTCCTGGAGCTGGATTTTTAGCAGCACGGGCGGGCAGCTGGCAGACCTCCGTATGTGCCAGCGGCCTTTTGGCCTGGCCTAGGGTGGGGGGCCCGGACCTGGGTCACCCGAACCCCCTCTCCCCCTTTCCTCCGGATCTCCAGGTGGGTTTCTGGGAGGAGCTGATGGGGCACCCTGGGTTTTCTCCACTCCCAGGCCGGGTCTGGGGACTGGCCTAGGTTGGGCTTAAATCCCTGTCCTTCGGGCTTGGGAGGGTCTCTCTCCCTTCCTGGAGCTGGATTTTTAGCAGCACAGGCGGGCAGCTGGCAGACCTCCGTATGTGCCAGCGGCCTTTTGGCCTGGCCTAGGGTGGGGGGCCCGGACCTGGGTCACCCGAACCCCCTCTCCCCCTTTCCTCCGGATCTCCAGGTGGGTTTCTGGGAGGAGCTGATGGGGCACCCTGGGTTTTCTCCACTCCCAGGCCGGGTCTGGGGACCGGCCTAGGTTGGGCTTAAATCCCTGTCCTTCGGGCTTGGGAGGGTCTCTCTCCCTTCCTGGAGCTGGATTTTTAGCAGCACAGGCGGGCAGCTGGCAGACCTCCGTATGTGCCAGCGGCCTTTTGGCCTGGCCTAGGGTGGGGGGCCCGGACCTGGGTCACCCGAACCCCCTCTCCCCCTTTCCTCCGGATCTCCAGGTGGATTTCTGGGAGGAGCTCATGGGGCACCCTGGGTTTTCCCCACTCCCAGGCCGGGTCTGGGGACCGGCCTAGGTTGGGCTTAAATCCCTGTCCTTCGGGCTTGGGAGGGTCTCTCTCCCTTCCTGGAGCTGGATTTTTAGCAGCACGGGCGGGCAGCTGGCAGACCTCCGTATGTGCCAGCGGCCTTTTGGCCTGGCCTGGGGTGGGGGGCCCGGACCTGGGTCACCCGAACCCCCTCTCCCCCTTTCCTCCGGATCTCCAGGTGGGTTTCTGGGAGGAGCTCATGGGGCACCCTGGGTTTTCCCCACTCCCAGGCCGGCTCTAGAGGTTGGATCAGGGGGTGTCGTTTGATCTGGGGGGTGGCAGATAATTTCTCAGCTATACTCAGGCTGTCACTGGCAATTTCATACCAGTCTACATTTTGAAACCGCGATCATATGCTCCTCCCAACCATCAGTACCCCAGATTTACCCTTCTTAACTTCAGTAACACACAGCTTCAATCTCTGACCAAAGACATACAGTAGATCTTACAAATCCCAGAACTATTTAGAAGGACACAAATCGAACACATATTGAACACATATATCTTTTGAATATTTTATGGTTATTTTCTTTAACTGCTGTAACTCTCTATATATTCTTCTACCATGATGTTTCTATCCACTTTTCATCTTGTCTTTTCTTTGTAAGCTGTTCAGTAAGGATTGTGGTGGAACTGTCCCTCAGTTTGATGCCTATGATTGAACTATGTCATGGAAATTGCTGGTCTTGTTCCTATTGCCTCCAGATGCACCAATAACGCTTCGTGGCATTGATCCTTGTTTGCATAGACACATTAAAATGGGAAAACACTATACATACAGATTAGTTATTATCTAATAAATCTCATTACAATGTACCTTACACCCTGAATATTGATATAATGACCTGGCATAGGCCTCAGTTGAATGGGCATTCTCCATTCACGCTGGAACCAGGCAAGCTATCTACGAAACATCCAAGGTCTTTTATAGCAACAGTTGGAAGCATTCCTCTACCAGGAAAGACACTACCAAGGGTGTGACATCGACCTCCTAATAAGACACTTCTGTTTACACTGAGAAGACGTGACAACAACAATGACCTGCGAGAAGACATGACAACAACGATGACCTGCTCTACAGGACATGGTTCTCTCTATTGCCCCTTAAGTGTGAGGTGAAACGAGAGGATGCTCTGCACCATACTGACTGCAATATGGGATATGCAGACTCCAGGATCTTTAATACAGAAGAATGATACCAACAACAGAGACTATGTGAGGAATGGAGGTGTATTGCCACTACAGACTATGACTTGAATTGGACAAACTAGTTTGCCTGGAGCCTAGAGTCAGTCCTGTGCCAGGAAACTTCAGGGGTAGGGTCTCCATGTATTTAGACCATAATTTGTCTTTCCATGTCCCTTATGTTTTGGTGGGCCTATGCAAACAAATGCCACTTTAATATCGTTTTTTACTATGTTCTCTTGACTCCAATCCTTAAGAAAAACAACCCATTAAAACTTTTGAGGTTAACTTAAACTAGTAAGCATGTGCATGGAACTAGATAAATGTACTTTGCCCTCAATGTTTAAAGAGTTACATAAGTCTAATATCTTTAGATTATATGGTGTGCTGCTAAGAAACAATATGTACTACAACTGGGGATTTGAGGGACAAAGTAATTGTATTGTACATGGGTTCAGTTTTGTTTTTCTTAATGTTCTTTGGCTGAAAGTTCAAAGCTGGGATATCATCGATGGAACTACTGAGAATCCTGTTTATGGGTGATTGGGCTTCCACTGTAACTTTACCCTGTCCTCTTTCTTTGCATCTTTGTTGTCATAATTAAAATAATAAAAAAAAAAAAAAAAAAAAAAAAAAACAAAAGCAGCAACCACACAAAAATACAATACAAAAATCCCTTCCTTACACCTATATTCATTGCAGCACTATTTACCATAGCAAGACTCTGGAAACAACCAACATACCCTTCAACAGATGAATGGCTAAAGAAATTGTGGTACATATACACAATGGAATATTATGCAGCTGTCAGGAGAGATGAAGTCATGAAATTTTCCTGTACATGGATGTACATGGAATCTATTATTCTGAGTGAAATAAGTCAGAGAGAAAGAGAGAGAGAGAGAGAGAGAGAGAGAGAGAGAGAGAGAGAGAGAGAGAGAAACGCAGAATGGTCTCACTCATCTATGGATTTTAAGAAAAATGAAAGACATTCTTGCAATAATAATTTTCAGACACAAAAGAGAAAAGAGCTGGAAGTTACAGCTCACCTCAGGAAGCTCACCACAAAGAGTGATGAGTTTAGTTAGAGAAATAATTACATTTTGAACTGTCCTAATAATGAGAATGTATGAGGGAAATGGAAAGCCTGTCTAGAGTACAGGCAGGGGTTGGGTGGGGAGGAGGGAGATTTGGGACATTGGTGATGGGAATGTTGCACTGGTGATGGGTGGTGTTCTTTACATGACTGAAACCCAAACACAATCATGTATGTAATCAAGGTGTTTAAATAAAATATATTAAAAAATTTAAAAAAAAAGCAGCAACCAAAGCATTATCTTGCATGAGGTGCCCGAACACTGAGTTGAAGGCCACATGTTACATATATATGCATGTGTTACAGGAGAGACATTTCAAAATCAGGAGAGACAGACTTTTCTTTAGAGGATAAGCAGATCTTTACCAATAAGCAAGTGTCACATTTTGCTCTCTTGTGATGTTACCAGAGAGATAAGCTCTGTCTTTAATACTGTGGTCAAGAAATAAATTTCTGACATTTAGATACCATTTCTAGTCCTTAAAGATGTTTGCAAACTAGTTTTGTTAAGAAGAGCCAAATAAGGCAGAAACATGTGATGTTCATAGGGAATAGTTTCCCAACTCCTTTTTACTTAAATATATTTCAGAGTTTATACTGATCTATGTACATTGCCCTTTTTCCCTTACTTTCTATTAACTCTTCTTGTGTAGGTGTTTTTTGTCATTTTTATTCTTTTTATTAATTATTTACGATTTTTATTTTTGGTCCACTGAAATCTATCCTTTCAAAGGTCTGTGACAAGTAAATCTAATCAAATAGATTTTTATTAATAATTTTAGTAAAAGTTGGGGCCGGCATGGTGACGCTAGAGTTAAGGTGTCTGCCTTGCCAGCGCTAGCCTAGGAGGGACCTCGGTTCGATCCCCCGGCATCCCATATGGTTCCCCAAGCCAGGAGCAACTTCTGAGCGCATAGCCAGGATTAACCCCTGAGCGTCACCGGGTGTGGCCCAAAAAGCAAAAATAATAATAATAATAATAATTTTATTAAAAGTTAATAATTTAATAATTTGGGGGGAAATTATTATACTTCCTTAATTCTAAACTTTTCTGTTCTCTAAGAATAGTCTTCTTGGGGCCGGACCGATAGCACAGGTCATTTGCCTTGCAAGCTTCTAACTCAGGACGAACTCAGATTGGGTTCTCGGCATCCCATATGATCCCCCTAAGCACCACTGGGTGTGCCCCCTCCCAAAATAATAGTCTTTTTTTTCCATTTTTTTATTTTTTGGGAGGTTACACCCAGTGATGTCCAGCCATTTGCATGATTCTGCACTCAGAAATTACTCCTAGTAGAGATCAGAGAATCATATGGGATGCTAGGGATCAAACCCAAGTCAGCCACTTGCAAGGCAAGAGCCTTATTTACTTTATTATCTCTCAGGACACAGAATACTATTTCTTTTTTTTTTTTTAATTTTTATTGTGACCAAAGTGCATTACAAATCTTTCACTGCATCATTTATGGTACATAGTGACAATCAATGAGGGGCATTCCCACCACCAGTGCTGTCCTCCCTCCGCCTCTGTTCCCAGTATGCATCCCATATTTCCCTCCTCTACCCCCCAGATTGCTAGTGCAACTGGTCTCCACTTTACAGCTTGTTGTAGATTGAGTTTCTATTCCACCCTCATTGGAGATAAAAAGAATAAGAAAAAAGGGAGAAAAAAATTTGGAGACAACTACCAAAAAAGAAAAAAGAGAGAAAGAAAAAAAAGAAAAGAAAAATGGAAGAAAAAAAAATGGACCCAACAAATATAAAGAATAGTATTTCTTATGCTTCGTCTTTTGCTCATCTCTTTTCTCGTTCTTTCTGCTTTTTAATTTTGATATGTGAACATATGACAGATTCATTTAATCTATATTTGTTTAGTTATCATTTCCTTTGAGTTTCAGCTATTATTTCTACAGGTGACTATAATTTCATTCTTATATTCCAGACTTACCTGCTTTCTCAGTGTTAATGCCTGCATGTGATACTTTTTAAAACTAAAGGCTAGGATGTAACTCAGAAGTGTAGAATTTGCCTTGCAAGTGTGAGGTCCTAGGCTCAATACCAGCAACAAAAATTAACAAAATAATAACAAAAACTAGTTATCTACTTCTAAGACAAGCATTTATTCAAAAAGACATATGCAGTGCTTCCTGCTGCATCACTCTGGCTAGCCAAGGTGGAGGCAGACAGCTGTGGTGGAGACAGAAGTATTAGCAGTGTCTCCATGGCAGGACTTGCAAGAGTCCTGCTGCCCTGTCCCTGCTGACAGCCAGATAGCACAGTGGTTCAGCTCCTGGAAAGTGAGGGTTGAAGAAAGTGGAGGGCAGAGGCCCGCAGCCATTTACTCCCATTAGATCAGTTTCTGCAGCAGTGCCCAGCGTCCTTAGAGAGGCCCTACCCAGCAGAGATCATGTATTGCCTTCAGTGGCTGCTGCCCTTCCTCCTCATCCCCAAGCCCCTCATGTTCAAGGGCTTCTACCTGCTCAGCTTCCTCCTGGAGCGGAAGCCTTGCACGATCTGTACCTGGGTTTTCCTGGCAGATCTGTTCCTCATCTGCTATCATTAGTTGCTGGGGAAATTGCTTCCCGTATGACTGCTTCGATTCCCCAATCGGAAAATGACCCTGACACCTAATAGCTTAGTTAAGTTTCCAAGGAAACAAAGGACCAGAAGACAGGAGGAGAGCCATTGACATAGGTCATTACGCATTGGAATTTCAAATCCTACAGATATGCGGCTACCACATTCCTGATGGCGCTTTTTGGCCTGTAATGTTTTATCCATATAATGTGAATAAAGGCACTAACCAGAGCTTTTATCGTAGAGTCCTATAGTCAGGGTGATCTTGTCCCCATCTCCATCCCCAGCTGGCAGGATGGCCACCTCCCTCCATTCATGTGAGGAATCTTTGCTCCAGCTTAATTTGGACAAAGGAAATGTCAGTCTCATGTCCTTCTGTGACCCGTCCTGTTCAGGATCTCCTCACTTCCCAGAATATTACCAGCTCCTTTTTTCCTCTTCTGGTTTCCCACTGGAGATCAGCGTGATTGTCCCTCCAGTCACAACCATCCTTCTTACTCTGGCCTAACAGGACATGAGGTAAACAAGACTGAGGACAGAACTAGAGCCAGCCCATTTAGGGAATGGAGCCAATAGGCCACACTTGAGGAACATTTGAACTGCTCTTCTGGGGTTTCTATTTCTGGTGTGTTCATTGCACATCTGTTTGAAATATTTAATAAAGCTTTATAAACTTAAAAAAAAAAGACATGTGGGGCCGGGCGGTGGCGCTGGAGGTAAGGTGTCTGCCTTGCCTGCGCTAGCTAGGACGGACCTCGGTTCGATCCCCCGGCGTCCCATATGGTCCCCCAAGAAGCCAGGAGCAACTTCTGAGTGCATAGCCAGGAGTAACCCCTGAGCGTCACAGGGTGTGGCCCAAAAACCAAAAAAAAAAAAAAAAAAAAAAAAAAAAAAAAAAAAAAAAAAAAAAAAAAAGACATGTGATGCAGCTGACTGGAGAGAGAGAGCCAGTGTCTCAGAATCACTGTCAGGGAGGAGCAGCCATTGCCACCCCAGGAGAGGGCCCCTTAGGAAGGAGGAGGCAAGATAGTGGATGACCCCAGTGCCACTGACAGGAAGGATATGGAAGATCATATATGGAGATATGGAAGATCAAAAAGCTCATTAAGAGCTTGAAGGCAGCCTTCGGCAATGGCACAAGCATGATATCATTGGTTATCCCTCCCAAAGACCAGATTTCACGAGTTAGCATATGAGTTTGGAACTGCATCTAACATTAAGTCATGAAAAAACTGCCTTTCAGTCCTGGGAGCCTTTACATATATATATAGCAAAGACTCAAACTTTATAACAAAGTACCTCCAAATGGCCTGGTTGTTTAGTGTGGTAACTGAAGAAGGAAAGGGAAAAAAAGTCAACATTGACTTCAAGCCTTTCAATCCAATTGCTATGCCATTGTATTCGTGTGACAACAAATTTTATACAGAGGCTCTTACAGCACTTTGAGATGATAGCAAGTTTGGCTTCATTGTAATAGATGCACTTTTTGTCATACTCCAAGGAAATACAAGAGAAGTCTTGCACAAATTTACTACGGATCTCCCAAAGAAACATGAAGGAGAAAGTCACTTAGCTTTGCATTTTGTACATTTCAGAATGGAAAAGTGACATAACTATGTGTGGAAAGTAGCTGAGACTGCTGTGCAACTATTTATTTCTGGGGACAAAAAGAATGTGGCTGGTTTCTAAGTGAACTAAGTCAGTCTGATATGTTAGATGAGAAGTTGCAATCAATAGTTTTAAAATTAGTTGATAAATTCTACGGTGGAAAAATGGATTTAACCAAGCTATTGAGTTATCTACTGAAGTCATCTAACCTGAAATTTATTCAAGAAAAGAAATTAATAGGATGATACTTTGATGAAATTAACCAGGACACTTGTAAGTAGTGTTTTGGAGTTAAAGGCTTTAGAAATAGGAGCGGTAGAGATTCTAATAGTCTCTGAAAATCTGGATATAATGATATATGTTCTTCATTGCAAAGGCATGGAAGAAGAGAAAGTTCTCTACCTAACTCCAGAGGAAGAGAAGGATAAATATCATTTCATAAAGAGACAAGAACATGAGCTGATTGAGGTCATGCCCTTACTGAAATGGTTTGCTAATAACTATTAAAAAAAATTGGCACTACATTGGAAATTGTCACAGATAAGTCACAAGAAATATCCCATTGTTGTCCAAATATAAAGAGTCCTAGTGTTGGTGTTGGGAATGTGGGTATCCCCACCCCCAGTTTGTAAAAGAATTTGGTGAAATTGGAGGTATCTTGTGGTACCTACTAGACTTCTAGGGAAAGGAATACCAAGGAGGAGATGATTAATTTTTTGACCTTGATGATTACTAGATAGTCGACATTGGTCAGGCAAAATGTGCCTCACCCTCCAGCATCCAACACAAGGAGCATACCCATGATGGAATTCAAACAGATTCCTGCCTTACAATTAGAACATTTCCAGAACTTAATCCATGATCATTTGATTTTGAACAGAAAAACTAAACCAAATGCAACCTTACACTTTGATTTGTCATGGTGTCAGCTCATCAGCCTACAACTAAGTACCTAAATGCCACTTGGACTAATTTAAAAGAGAATCCCAATTTTTACTTTTCCTCAATGGTGAAATTGGTTGCTCTTGTATTTTATATAAAAAAAGATTTTTTAACCTTCATACAGAAAAGCAAAAAACATATATATATATATATATATATATATATATATATATTTGTGGTTTTTGGGTTACACCCGGCAGTGCTCAGGGGTTTTTCCTGGCTCTGTGCTCAGAAATTGCTCCTGGCATGCACGGGGGACCATATGGGACGCCGGGATTCAAACTGATGACCTTCTGCATGAAAGGTCTTAACCTCCATGCTATCTCTCCGGCCCTGCAAAAATATTTTAACTGCTATAAACCTTCAAAAGTTAATAGAAATGCAATCAGAATAGCTTGTTTCTTATTTTGATTGGAGGAAAATTAAATTGCTGCATTTTGCAGTGACCCATTTATTTATATAGTATTCTCAGCTGAGACTGCATAAGAAGAAATATATGTAATGAAATATTGAAACCATTTCTCTCTTGGTTTCTGTTCAATGTTTAAAGGGTGAGATATTAGGAGGCGATTTCAACTTCACTGCCTCAAACAATACCCTTTTCCCCTCCAGGCTGTCAGCTTCTACAGTACAAATTTAATTGCAAAGGCAAACTGACACATGAAGTATTTGGGTCAGTATACTGTTTTCTTTTATTTGTTTTATAGGTGCTTTTGTGCCTGGGGTTTGGAATGCCTCAGCATCCATTGCTTTGACAAGAGTTCTCATACTCTTAACCTACTAGAAACTAATTTGGGATAGATATGATGGGGCTTCTGCACTATTGCTGGGATTGGGATAAATAAAATATGTGATTTAAGTGAGGAAAAATAAAAATAAAAATACATGCATACCATTATTCATTGCAACACTCAGAACAATATCTAAGATATGGAATCACCCTAGATGTCTCAATAGCAGATGAATGGATTATGAAGATATGGTATATATACACAATGAGATACTATGTAGCTGCAAGTAATAATGAAATCATGTGGGGCCAGAGAGATAGCATGGAGGTAAGGCGTTTGCCTTTCAAGCAGAAGGTCATCAGTTCGAATCTGGCTTCCCATATGGTCCCCCGTGCCTGCCAGGAGGAATTTCTGAGCATGGAGCCAGGAGTTTCCCCTGAGTACTGCCAGGTGTGACCCAAAAACCACACACAAAAAAAAGGGGAAAAAATGAAATCATGCAATTTATTGCAACCTGATTGGAACTGAAAGATACCATGTTGAGGAAAGAAAGCTAGAAGAACTGTAGTGGAAGCCTCATATGCCAATTCCAGGGGAATTGGGGAGCGCAGGTCTGGATGCAATTCTGCCACAGGAAATAATCCACACAGGTTAGAAAGAAAAAACAGGTTCAAAAACTTCCACAACAAGCTGTCTGCAAGTAGGCAAAAGGGTACCAGCAGGTAGACATGTTAGCTGTGGGGCTCAACCTGGAAGAAACCTCTCTGACCTGAGATCTTTATTGGGAAGAGTGAGACCACACATTGGTGAAGTACAGATAGGGGTAAGGGGCCAATCCAAAGGTTCTTCCTACCCAGGTGGGATGAGCATATGCAAAGAAGAAATATCCTGAGTAGAGTAAGAACCAGTTACTCCACCAACTCCCCCTTATTAATTTCATAGAAAATGCAGAAATCTGAGATACAACTAAATAAATTGAGTCCCAAAGTTCTCTTCAAAAGGCAGAAACCCCTATCTGGATGATAAAAGGGTGGTAGTATTTTGCATAGGTTCAGTAAAAGTTGGGGAAATAAAAAGAAAAAAGTAACTTTAGTCTAAAAGCAGGGTGTTCCCATTCATGAAGCATCTGGTCATAAGACCAACTATAGGCTACAGGCACTCTAAATAAGAAGTCTTTCTCTAGGTTCCACAAAAAGTTCTCCTTATCACAGTTGTCATGGTAAGGCTTCTGTAATTAGAGATCTTGGCTTTTGCACAGGTCCTATGTCAATGTCAGGGAGTCACAAAGTGTGTACTGGTTTCATTTCACCATTAGGTGGCTTGGCATGGAAACTCCCCCTGAATGCATGTCATTGCTGTTTCCAAGTCATCATCGTGTTAGCATAAAAGCCCATCCTGGTGCAAGTCATGCCAGGGCAATAGGAAGGCCTGCCCCAGTTGAAGGTTGATACCTGATGATGCAGAAACTGTGTCAGTTTCAAAGATAGGACCCAAGGTTCAGGGATGAAGGGCCAATGTCCTAGCAAATGAAGTGAAATCATAATTATGACAAATGTTCAGGGTGCAAGGCCTCCCCACAACATAAAAACTTCAGAGTTTTTATCCCTAATAGATAAGATTTTCTCTCTTTACCTAAGATTTACCCCTTTAATTGTTCTTATGCAGAAAGGAATACTGCCACAGGATAATATTGGTGAATTAATAACAAGCTAAACAATCCCTATTACATGACTCTAGTAGCAACACAGTTCCCAGTACAAATTCAAGATGATCACATTTATCTGTGTAGATAGAATAACTGGACAAGAAAATGTAGTAAAGGAGAAATGCCTAGGTCATCTTTGACCCCAGAGTATAGGGTGAAGAAGGTTAGAGAAGGACAGAAATCAAGGGGAGAATGAAGAAGGTGATAAAAGAAAGTAATAGGTCAGGGACCTTAGTATACCAGTAATGTGGGAGAACAGTATTGCTAAATATTCAAAGCATAGATTCAATAATACTGAAAACATGAGATCTAAACTACAACCACTGAACTTTGCTGTCTGTCAAGGGATGAGGTGAAGGAAGCACTGTAACACTGGTGAAGGAAATTTGACATTGGTTTTGGGGTTGGTGTTGTATATCGAATACTCAATAATTTTGTAAATCACATTATAATTAAAGTTTTAAAAAATTTAAACTAAGACTCTATTTTACCCCCTGATATTAAAAACCATTGTCAGTGAAGTTCTCATTCTGTCAGTTCTTGAATCCAAACAAGTTTGAGCAGGCTTGTTCAAATTCTGAAGATTTTTAACTTGAATTCTTTATGCTCTTCTAATCCATTTTTTATATTGTCACCTAAGAAGTCACTCAAAAATATATCATATTATGGAGACTGGGAGTAAAAATTAACTGTCCACCATTTCTATACAAGATCTTCATGATTTGACTACTACTAGTCCCCTTTAGTTTCTATTTCTACTGTATTACTTTATACTCACCCTAGGATACTAGTATAATTTGACCTCATTATTTATGTCTCCAAACCCTTTATTAAATGCTACCACCAACCCACCATCCAACCACCAACCAGCCATTAATTTAAGCACTAGAGATCTAAATCTATGTAAGTTGTGCCTTCTTTCAAGAAGAAAATGCATACATAACTAAATATCTCATAGCATAATAAGTAATACAAAGATACAGGCATTTTTGCTCTTCCCAAGATACTTAATAATATAAAGAAATATACACTTGAGTAAAGTTTTGGAGGATTTGGAATTTATTATATGGCTATGATAGCATATTTTTTAAAAGTAAATGTATAAAAGTGTGTAGATGTGAAACTGATGGAAGATTAAACAATTAAAAAAAAACAATAACTGGGGCCCGAGAGATAGCACAGTAGTAAGGCATTTGCCTTGTGTGCAGAAGGACGGTGGTTCAAATCCCAGCATCCCATATGGTCCCTGAGCCTGCCAGGGGTAATTTCTGAGCATAGAGCTAGGAGTAGCCCCTGAGCACTGCTGGGTGTGACACCCCCCCAAAAAAAAACCTAATAACCTTTAATATATCAAAGGAGGATGGGCTTTTTACAAGTATGATCAAGTTTATATATTAAAAAGAAATCACAGATCTGAAGCAATAGTATGGTAGGTACAGCTTTGCACATGGCTGTCTCAGTTTTCATTTCCAACAAGCCATATGATTCCTTGACCAATACCAGGAGTGACCCCTTAGCATAGAACCAGGAGTAAGCCCCTGACTATTACTGGGTGTGGCCCAAAAGCAAATAATGTTGAGTAAAATAAATAGTTCCATAATAATCATTCAAGCAAGAATTTATAGTGGCTATAACTAAAAGATGGAAATATGAAGAGCAAACATATTAGGGCCAAAATAACCACACAACCAACCCAGATTAGTTTTCCAACATCCCCTATGGTTCCCCTGAGCACCACCACTAGTAATTCCTGAGTACAGAGCCAGCAGTCACCTCTGAACATCACTAGTTTGACCAAAATAAGTAACTAAGATAAAAAAGGCCAAGGGATATTGATTTAAAAATAAAGATAAAGCCAGCAAATAATATTGACTAAAGATGGTATATATGCATGGTGTAGTAGCTCTGTAATGATAAACTAATGACTTCAATACTTTTGTAAACAGGTAACTAAATTAAAACTTTTAATTAAAAAATAAAAATAGGACTGGAGAGATAGTAGAGAGATTAGGTCACTTGACCCAGGTTTAATTCTTGACAGCGCATATAATTCCTTGATCCCTACTAGAAATGACCCCTGAGCACACAGCCCAGAGTAGGCACTGAGCAGATCCCGGTGTGGCATACTCCCCTCCCCCCATATAAACAATATTTATATATTCTCCAAATACCTTTACCTGATTCTTCACAGGGTTATTAGTAACTAAAAAAAGGGAATTCTGGTATATGCTTAAAGTATACTTGAATGTTGAAGGCATTATGTTAAGCAAAATGTGGTCAAATATTGGGTGAAATATTATATGACAACCCAAATGTGAGATGCATTGAATAGTGATATTTATGTTACAGAAAGCAGTATGGTGATTGCCAGGAGCAGTGACTTTTTGTTTAGTGAGCCAAAATTTCAGTTTGGGAGGGTAAAAAGTTTTGGAAGAAAAGTATGGTGATGGTTGTACAGTGATGTGAAAGTACTTAATGAAACTGAACCATATATTTAAAATGGTTACATAGTAAATCTGATTGTATGTTTTATTTTAATTTGAAAAATAAAAGTAAATATCATCAGAGAAATGAGAATAAAGGACTCAAATAAGCAGTTTGTTATCCTTCACATTATAATAAAGCAGATGGTTTATCTGTTTCTTCCATGTACTAAATTCCTTAAAAGCAAAAACAATTACCGTATTTTCCGGCGTATAAGACGACCCCCTAATTTTGCAGTTAAAACATAGTTTTAGGCCTATATTCGCTGTATCAGACAGAACGTTCCTGTGCTGCAACTGTATGTACCACAGTGAGCCAATCCCAACAAGCAAAGGTTCAAAGGTTATACTGTAATAGACTTCCTCTCTGACTCTGGCCAATCTGATTCAGGTCCAGAACATTGTCTAATTTGCATTCATAAAAAGCCTGCTTGGATTGGCTGAGTTAGAGAGGTGGTCCGAGCAGCCTTGCAGTGATTGGTGCAGGATCGAGTTGGAAAATTTGTTTTGTGGCAATATTCAGACAATTTTCGTTTAGCAGCATAATGAAACATTTTTCGGGATATACTCAGCGTATAAGACGACCCCCGATTTTCGGTTGACAATTTTTGTTTCAAAAATCATCTTATTCGCCGGAAAATACAGTACCACATTTATGAATATGGTAAAAAAACGTTTTACTGTTTTCTTAGTGAAGGTTTGAATGAAATGAGTAAATCAGCAATTGCTTAAACTATTTTTTGTTTCTACTTTTTTTATTTTCAATCCCTGAAAGAAAAAAAATTTTTTGGATTTTGGGTCTCATGAGGCAGTGCTCAGGGGTTACTCCTGGCTCTATGCTCAGAAATTGCTTCTGGAAGGCTCAGGGGACCATATGGGATTCCGGATTCAAACCACCATCTTTCTGCATGCAAGGCAAACACCCTACCTCCATGCTATCTCTCTGGCCCCCAATCCCTGAAAATTTATATCCTACTTCTCCCCATCCCATTTTATATTTAGGCATTGTAAGTTGCATTACTGTCAATGATAGTTTCAGGCATGCTGTATTCCACTCTCTAACAATTTCAGTTCTCTCTAGCAATGTCTCAAGTGTACCCAATTTCTTAATGTTGTTTGCTTATGAGTCTCATGATTATATTCTGCTTCTAGTATATAGTTCCTCTATAGTAGTTTGTACATTGATGCCATAGTTTATGCTTTCAAGCGTTTACCAAAATATCTGTAAAATCTGCCTCTTGTATATGTAGAAAACCTAACTATGCTCATAGAATATACCGTATTTATTTCAAATTCTCCTTACCTACTTTATTTAACAATTAAATTATGTTAAAAAATCTTCAAAGTTAGCCATTTAAATTTATGAGTATAACAAAGAAAGTTATTTCATTTAAAGGTCCAGAAACCTATCTTTTATACCCTTATAGCAAGAAGATATTAATATTAATATTAATATTTTTGATAGCTATTATCATTCTATCACTTTGAAATATAAAGTAAGAGAATTTTAAGAGCATTATATTACATGTTTCAAGTAATTATATATTTTCTTTATAGGTTATATATAAAGTCAGATGTGCCACTGAGCTTGACAAACACAGGTAAGTTTTGTAAATAGCAAGATCTAACTTTTCCACACTAGTTTTCTCAAGGTGGAAGAATATAGTAGTGACTTTTATCTGGGTTGTTCAGAAATTTAAAAAAGAATCTCTCTCGGGGCTGGAGAGATAGCATGGAGGTAAGGCATTTGCCTTTCATGCAGAAGATCATCAGTTCAAATCCCGGCATCCCATATGGTCCCCCGTGCCTGCCAGGAGCAATTTCTGAGCATGGAGCCAGGAATAACCCCTGAGCGCTGCCGGGTGTGACCCAGAAACCACACACACACAAAAAAAAGAATCTCACTTTTCTCGCTCTATCTTTACTTCTTTTTCTCCTTATTCCCTCCCCTTCTCCATCTCTCTTTTTCTCTCCCGTTTCCCCTTTCTCCCCTCTTTCTCCTCTGTCTCTGTCTCTCTCCTCTCCATCTCTTTCTGTCTCTGTCTCTCTCTGTCTCTCTATCTCTATTTCTCCCCTCTGTACTATGTCTCTGTCCTAGGAAATAGATATCTTAAGAGTTCTCTAAAAACATCAACTATTCAACTTTATAAGATGATAAGTTATCTGAAACTGCAGATATTGTTATTGTGTTCTTCTTTACTCAGATATGAAAGAAATGTTTGCTATTGATAGCAGTTTTTTTTTAAGATTTAGCATTGTTGGGGCTGGAGCAATATTACAGAGGGTAGAGCTTTTGCCTTGCATGCAACTGACCCTGGTTCAATTCCTGGCATCCCAGGAGGTCCCCAAGTCTACCAGGAATGATTCCTGAATGAAGAGCTAAAAGTAATTTTTGAACATTGCTGGATGTGGCCAAAAAAAAAAAAAAAGATTTATATTGTTCAAACATGTTTTTCCTACTTCTTAAAATTAGTATTAGCAGTCAACTAAAATTCAGATATATTAACTTTCTAGTAATTTTTTTATTTGGAGTCACAGCTGGTGGTACTCAATGCTTTCATCTGGCTCTGAGATCAAAAATCACGCCTAGGGATCGAAGAGATAGCATGGAGGTAGGGCATTTGCCTTGCATGCAAAAGGACGGTGGTTTGAATCCCAGCATCCCATATGGTCCCCCGAGCCTGCCAGGAGTGATTTTTGAGTGTAGAACCGGGGGTAACCCCTGAGCACTGCTGGGTGAGACCCAAAAAGCAAAAAAAAAATCACTCCTGGTGGTACTCAGGGACAATTTGGTGTGCTAGAGTTTGAACCTGAGTAAGCTGCATGCAAGGCAAGAGCCCTTCCTATGTATTATACTGTTCAGCTCCATAATTTTTTAGTAAATATTTAAAACATGGTAGTTCTTAGAATGAAAAAAAAAAATCAATAGTAGTTTGCATTAGTTACAAAAGTGAAAATTTTGGGGCCGGGTAGGTGGCGCTGGAGGTAAGGTGTCTGCCTTGCAAGTGCTAGCCAAGGAAGGACCTCGGTTCGATCCCCCGGCGTCCCATATGGTCCCCCCAAGCCAGGGGCGATTTCTGAGCACATAGCCAGGAGTAACCCCTGAGCATCAAACGGGTGTGGCCCAAAAACCAAAAAAAAAAAAAAAAAAGTGAAAATTTTGCATTACCTTAAATAATGCTAAAACTGTATTGGCGAAAGAGATAGTTCAAAGGGCCAGATGCATGTTTTTCATGCAGGAATCCCACCTGATTTCCAAGGCAATCAGTCTCTAACCACCACTGACTATGGCCCAAACCCTGGCATCTCCCCAATAAGAGTCATTTGTTCTTCCTAGTAGAAGCAAATGACTCATTGTTCTCAATGTATTATTTTTAATTAATGCTTTAAAATGGAATGTCTTTTTAAAGTGCTTAAATATTAATTTCATAACAGCACATATATCCCAAATATCAAGATTGCATTTAATGGGGGCCAGAGAGATAGCATTGAGGTAAGGCGTTTGCCTTTCATGCAGAAGGTCGTTGGTTCAAATCCCAGCATCCCATATGGTCCCCCTGTGCCTGCCAGGTGCGATTTCTGAGTGTGGAGCCAGAAGTAACCCCTGAGCACTGCTGGGTGTGACCCAAAACAAACAAACAAAAATATTGCATTTAATTAAATTTAAAATACTTTATAAAGCATTATTTTCCCTCAAGCATCACACTAGTTCAGAAATAAGTTTAATTTCTCATTATTTTTTGTTTGGTTGGTTTTTTTGGGGGGGGTGGCACACCCAGCAGCGCTCTGTGGTTACTCCTGGCTCGGCGCTCAGAAATCACTCCTGGCTTGGAGAACCATATGGGATGCCGGGGATCCAACCCGTGTCCACCCTGGGTCAGCCATGTGAAAGACAAGTACCCTACCATCGTGCTACCACTCTGAACCCAAATTTCTTATTAATTATATATATATATATATATGTGTGTGTATATATATATATAAAATAAACTATTTTTTTTCTTTCAGAATTCTTCTGCATTTGGGCTTTATATTGGCAAGTCTCCTCTTTTTAGTGGTGAACTTGACTTGTGCAATGCTCGTCCATGGAGATGTCCCAGAAAACCAATTGAAATGGACTGTGTTTGTTCGTGCATTAATTAATGACAGCCTATTTATTCTTTGTGCCATTTCTCTAGTTAGTTACATATGCAAAATAACAAAAATGTCATCAGCAAATGTCTACCTCGAATCAAAGGTAAGTTTATTTTTTAAGTTTATACTTGAAAATCTAAGTTCAAATCTTTGTCGCATAAACTTTAATAAAAAGTTTGTGTTTTGGAAGGTGTTGTAAATATCACGTTTTTGAGAATGAAATAATCACTGGAAATTGAAAAGTATTCAAACCTTGACTCTAATAAATATTTATTTAAGTTTATATTAAGCATACAGTATTTTCTATGGCTTAGCTTCTGAATTGGAGGCTGACTAAATGAAATTAGAATTTAAATAACATATACAAATAGCACTATATATTAAACACACAATTTCAGATTTCATCTGACAGAGGTGGCAATTTTGCCATTATATCAGATTTGACCTACATACATATGGGTTAAGAGTCTTAAGTGACATACTGATAAAGTGACATTTAAATAAAGAGTTTAGGAAAATGTTGCTATATACCACAATATGAAGTCATTATGTTTTAAATTCATAACATTAAATTCATAAATACCTTACTCTTTTATTTTCCTTACACTTTGCTTCAGCAAACGGAAGTATTCTATTGGCAGAAATCATAAAAATACCTGATATTCTTGATTGAGATTAAGCAATGCAGTTGAACAGATAGATCACCACAGTGTGTTTGTTGCATAGGAGGGAGGAGCAGTGTTGTGTGACTATTATGGTGTGGTCTTAGATATCTCTTGAGTTGCTCAAAGTTGGTTTCATTCTCAATTCACTGAAATGAATAATTGTTAAACAAATAAGCAAGATAAAGTTTTAAAAACAGATATCTGGGGCCCGGAGAGATAGCACAGCAGCGTTTGCCTTGCAAGCAGCCGATCCAGGACCAAAGGTGGTTGGTTCAAATCCCGGTGTCCCATATGGTCCCCTGTGCCTGCCAGGAGCTATTTCTGAGCAGACAGCCAGGAGTAACCCCTGAGCACCGCCGGGTGTGACCCAAAAAACAAAAAAAAAAAAAAACAGATATCTGAAACTTTTTAGACATCCATATTTGCTATCCTTAACATACTCCTAATAAATAAGGTGTTACACTATAATTAAAATTATGGTAGCTTAACTTCATATTTAAACATTAGGAAAATACAGAATAAATATATGTAGGGAGCAGTGAGGGAAGCTTTCAAATCTATTAATCTTATCTTGACAATTTTTCTTTTATTCTAAAAATTAGTTCCTCAAATTTAAATATTTTAGCTATCTCTGACTTTAGTCCACAAGCTATTAGTACTCTCCAAATAGCCACACAGTGGGTCATGACCAACTTATCTACCAAACACTGTAAAATATCCTGTCACTTGTATAGTTATTTGGTGGAATAATAGTATTTTCATTTTGTATACTAAAGTTGCCACAAAATTAATGCCTCATGCTTGTCTAATGATAATTAGAGCATAATTAGATATGACTGAATTTAAAGGCATCTTTTCTGGATACCTCACAACATTTTTAGTTTGGTTTTACTTGCATTAAAATAGATAATTCTCGGGGCCTGGCGATGGCGCTAGAGGTAAGGTGCCTGTCTTGCTTGCGCTAGCCTTGGATGGACCGCCGTTCGATCCCCCGGTGTCCCATATGGTCCCCCAAGCCAGGAGCGACTTCTGAGTGCATAGCCAGGAGTAACCCCTGAACATCACCGGGTGTGGCCCAAAAACCAAAAACCAAAAAAAAAAAAAAAAATAGATAATTCTCTGAGTTTAACAAAGATGCTGAACTGATAAGAAAAAGTGTATCTAAAATGTGCTTCCAAGGTTGTTTCAAATACCTTTTCCTATCATATGAAATACATTTTATTATTTAAAAATTTTATTTTATATTTTAAAAGTCTTAAAAAACTGCATAGATTCAGAATTCTCCAAGAACACTACAGAGACATGTTTAAAAAAACATACCAATGTAAATAAATATTAAATTCTAGATTATTTGTGTTACATTATACTGTTATATAGTTCTTGATCTTCTTAATTTTATTAAAAATTCTTAAATAGAGGACTAGAGCAATAGTACGGTGGTTAGGGCATTTGCCTTGCATGCAGCAGACCCAGGTTTGATCTCAAGTCCCCCAAGCCTGCCAAGAGTTATTTCTGAATGCAGAATGAGGAGAAACCCCTAAATGCTACTGGATGTGGCCCAAAAACATAATAGGCAACAACAACAACAAAAATAGTAATAGAATTCCTAAAATAGGCCAGAGCCATAGTGTAGTGAGTAGAGGATTTGCCTTGCAGACCCAAGTCCAAAACCTGGCATCCTATATTGTCCCTTGGGCACCACCAATACAAATTTCTAAGTAAAGAGTCCAGAGTAATCCCTGAGCACCACTGGATATAGTCCAAAAGTCAATAGATAGATATAGATAGATAGATAGACAGACAGACAGACAGACAGACAGACAGACAGACAGACAGACAGACAGACAGATAGACAGACAGACAGACTTTAAAATTCTTACATCATTTATCCAGGGGTATATTTTATTGCTTTTGCATTCTCTTTAAAATCACTAACCTGGGGCAGGAGAGATAGCACAGCGGTAGTGCATTTGCCTTGCATGCAAAAGACCCAGGATGGACCTTCGTTTGATTCCTGGCATCCCATATGGTCCCCAGAGACTGCCATGAGAGATTTCTGAGTACACAGCCAGGAGTAACCCCTGAGCACCACCGGGTGTGGCCCAAAAACCAATAAAATAAAATCACTAACCTCTTTTGTCTTTTTACTTTTATCTAGTATATAATAATAACCACTTCCTTTATTCAGTCAATAAATGTAATATGAGCATTTGCCTCCTCTTACAAACAACACTGTATCTTATTAACCTTAGTGCAGATCTTAAAAACTCAGACATTGATCTGTTTGCCTTATTCTTCCAACCTCCCTAAATATTCTGTGAGAATATGATCTTTATTTCAATTAAATCACAAGTTATCTCAATTAATCTTACCTTTTTATGCCAGATATTCCAAATAGCACACAGAATATTTCCCTACCTATATTTGCATATTTGTTTTGGTCCCTTTCAAAGAATAAACTTTGAAAGTAGTTTCTTAACATGTCTTACTTATTTTTGTCTCTTTTTGTCTAAAATAATGGCTGACATATAGTTTGGTGTGTCTTGTAGTCTACCTTATCTTAAAGTACATCTTTCCATTTATCCTTTAAGACTGGTTTTGAGTCTATAAAGTTTCTAAGCTGATGTTTATTCGTGAAGCTGTGTATTCTTCCTTTAAACCTGAATGTGTGTCTGGCTGGGTGAAGAACTCTTGGCCATGCATTAGTTTTGTTGAGTTTTGTGACTATATCCCACCACTGCCTTCAGTTTTTAGAGTTTCTTGTGATAAATCTGTGGTAAAACTATGTATACTCACTTGAATCACTTTTTAGATCTTGCTGTTTTCAGTATTCCATCCCCATCTTTGGGGTTCATCACTGTTACTAGGATGTGTCTTGGGGTGTTTTTCTTTGGATCTCTTTTATCTGGTACTCTTCACGCTATAGGGTTTGGTTGCATGGGAGTTTCTCTGCAATGATGTCCTTGATTGTTGATATTTCATGGAGGTTTTCTTCCTGTCTCTGGGACTCCAATAATTCTTAGGTTGTTTCTATTGGGTTTATCAAAGACTCTTTTCATCTGTTCACTTTCTTAGTGGACTTTTCCCTTTGGTCATTTGTTCTGAAGTTCTTTCCAACCTCTTCTGTTGTAGGAAATTTTTTTTTTTTTTTTTTTTTTTTGGTTTTTGGGCCACACCCGACGGTGCTCAGGGGTTACTCCTGGCTGTCTGCTCAGAAATAGCTCCTGGCAGGCACGGGGGACCATATGGGACACCGGGATTCGAACCAACCACCTTTGGTCCTGGATTGGCTGCTTGCAAGGCAAACGCCGCTGTGCTATCTCTCCGGGCCCTGTAGGAAATTTTTATACACCTCATCATCCAGCTCACTGATTCTATCGTCAGTAGCTATTGCTCTGTTGGAAAGGCTTTCTAGTAAGGTTTTATTTCATCCACCAAGTTTTTCAGCTCTGATTTTCAATTTGAAATTTTCTTATTTCTACTCTCAGGTTTTCTTGATTGTTATTTGTGGCATGTTCAGTTCGTTCCATGCTTTCTTTGAGTTCTTAACATCTTCCATACATCTTCTTATCTAAGTCTTATCTAAGAGCATAAATAGGTGGTAGGTACTTTCCAGATCATCGGAGCTACCATCTTTGTTCTCTAAGCATGGTCGGGCCCAGGGTTGTTCCCCTATTGTCATGATTGTAGTGTGATCTTTTCAATGTCCTGTGCTGGTGTATTCAGTGGCTAGGTGAAGAACATGACACCTATGTAATTGGCTTCAGGGTCCTAAAGCCTCTGGCTCTGCCTCCCACAGCCTTGTTCAGCCAATCTTGAATAAACCTTTTTTTTTTTTTTTTTTTTTTTTTGGTTTTTGGGCCATACCCATTAGACGCTCTGGGCCATACCCATTAGACGCTCTGGGCCACACCCATTTGACGCTCTGGGGTTACTCCTGGCTATGCGCTCAGAAATCGCCCCTGGCTTGGGTGGACCATATGGGACACCGGGGGATCAAACCGCGGTCCGTCCTACCCTAGCACTTGCAAGGCAGACACCTTACCTCTAGTGCCACCTTCCCAGTCCCAATAAGCCATTTTTTAATGCTAGCATCTTTGTAAAAATAAATCTCATTTATTTTTTACCTATTCTGATTATTCTTATTTATGTATACTATTAAGATTTTAACTTAAATTTTATTAATATACATATACTTCCATGTGTAGGTTTACAGTGCAGTTATTTATAAGAGTAAAATATTTCTCAATTTTTAGAGCAGAGTCTAGATATTTATATTTGTACTTGGCCTATGTGTTGCATATATTAAGAGTATTACTTTTGTTCAATATCCCTCCTAATTCTTTTTTACACTTAGTGAAGAATTGGGATTTGATGCTTTTATATTCTTTTCAGAAACTATTGATTGCTATGGATTTTTTCCTGTTTATTCTACAAATACAATACATTATAGGGCCTGAGTGGTGGCGCTAGAGGTAAGACATCTGTCTTGCAAGCACTAGCCTAGGACGAACCACAGTTCGATCCCCCAGTGTCCCATATGGTCCCCCCAAGCCAGGGATGATTTCTTTTTTTTTGTTTTGTTTTGTTTTGTTTTGTTTTTTTCGGGCCATACCTGTTTGATGCTCAGGGGTTACTCCTGGCTAAGTGCTCAGAAATTGCCCCTGACTTGGGGGGATCATATGGGACACTGGGGGATCGAACTGCGGTCCTTCCTTGGCTGGCGCTTGCAAGGCAGACACCTTACCTCTAGTGCCACCTTCCCAGTCCCAATAAGCCATTTTTTAATGCTAGCATCTTTGTAAAAATAAATCTCATTTATTTTTTACCTATTCTGATTATTCTTATTTATGTATACTATTAAGATTTTAACTTAAATTTTATTAATATACATATACTTCCATGTGTAGGTTTACAGTGCAGTTATTTATAAGAGTAAAATATTTCTCAATTTTTAGAGCAGAGTCTAGATATTTATATTTGTACTTGGCCTATGTGTTGCATATATTAAGAGTATTACTTTTGTTCAATATCCCTCCTAATTCTTTTTTACACTTAGTGAAGAATTGGGATTTGATGCTTTTATATTCTTTTCAGAAACTATTGATTGCTATGGATTTTTTCCTGTTTATTCTACAAATACAATACATTATAGGGCCTGAGTGGTGGCGCTAGAGGTAAGACATCTGTCTTGCAAGCACTAGCCTAGGACGAACCACAGTTCGATCCCCCAGTGTCCCATATGGTCCCCCCAAGCCAGGGATGATTTCTTTTTTTTTTGTTTTGTTTTGTTTTGTTTTGTTTTTTTCGGGCCATACCTGTTTGATGCTCAGGGGTTACTCCTGGCTAAGTGCTCAGAAATTGCCCCTGACTTGGGGGGATCATATGGGACACTGGGGGATCGAACTGCGGTCCTTCCTTGGCTGGCGCTTGCAAGGCAGACACCTTACCTCTAGCGCCACCTCGCCGGCCTCATCCGGGGACGATTTCTGAGCACATAGTCAGGAGTAACCCCTGAGTGTCAAATGGGTGTGGCCAAAAAAACAAAGTTTATTCCTATCAAAATGTTATAAAAGGTTTTTCTTGCAGCCAAACTGTTATAAATTAATCTACTTGAAATTGCTTAATGAAAGATTAATCACACTGATATTTTTAGAAAGTGCAATAGAAATAGCACCTAGGATTTATTTTTGTGTATGTCTTAAAGAAAGAAGAAAGTAGATAAGAAGAAAGCATAAGGGACATTGCTTCATGGTAAAATTTATGTCTTGAATGCATGGAACTTCGGGTTCAATCCCCTTACATGTGTGCACATACACACACTCACACACACACACACACACACACACACACACACACACACACATATCCTACATTTAAAGTCTGGGTTATATAGAAAGGCATAAAATTTCATCCTGGAATTGATTTTTTCCCAAAAATCTATTCTTTTTATTACATTTTTTAACTCTACTTTGAATCTGTAAGACCAACTATTTTTTAAATATTTCTATTTCTTGAGGCTAGAGAGATAGCACAGTGTTAGGGGCTGGTACAGACCCAGGTCCAATTCCCTGCATCCCATATGATCCCTCTAGCCTGCCAGGAATGATTTCTAAGTGCAGAGCCAGGAGTAACCCCCAAGTACTGCCAGGTGTGGCCCAAAACCAGTAAAAAATTATATTTCTGTATATTTGTTAAAATTCTTTTCTTTAAAAAAATTTTTTTTCTTGGGCCCAGAGAGATAGCACAGCGGTGTTTGCCTTGCAAGCAGCCGATCCAGGACTGAAGGTGGTTGGTTCAAATCCCAGTGTCCCATATGGTCCCCTGTGCCTGCCGAGCTATTTCTGAGCAGACAGCCAGGAGTAACCCCTGAGCAATGCTGGGTGTGGCCCAAAAAACAAAACAAAAAAAAATTTTTTTCTTAACCTAAACTTGAAGTGAAAGTAAATTTTAGTGTCAAATGTCATGCTTTAAAATATAAATACATGGTGCCAGAGAGATAGCATAAGCAGTAGGGCATTTGCCTTGCACGCGACCCACCAGGACATACCTGGATTCGATTCCCAGCATCCCATATGGTCCCCCAAGCCTGCCATGAGCGATTTCTGAGCACAGAGCCAGTAGTAACCTCTTAGTACCGTTGGGTGTGGCCCAGAAATCAAATATATATACTTACAAAGTTAATAACACGTTAATGTGTAATGTCTTACATTTATAACACATTACATAAAGCAAGAAAATGATTACTTAAACTATAGAGTTATATTGCTAGATTTGTTTGTTTTGTTTTGTTTTGTTTTCGGTTTTTTGGGCCACACCCGGTGATGCCTCTGGGTTACTCCTGGCTATGCACTCAGAAATCGCTTCTGGCTTGGGGGACCATATGGGATGCCAGGGGATCAAACCACAGTCAAGCTTGTGCTACCATTCTGGCCCTCATATTGACTAGATTTATATCAGAATAACTATCACTTAAACTACTTCATTTATAAACAGTGCATAAGGGCCCTAAACGATAGTACCATGGGAATGGCATTCGCTTTTCATTGAACCCTACCTGGATTCTATCTCCAACATCACATAGGGTCCCCTATTTTACCCTCAGGAATAACTCCTGAACACAGAGACTGGAGTAACCACTGTGCATTGCTGGGTGTAGCCCAAAACAAAATAAATAAACTGTAGATAAATGTATAAGCTAAACATTATTTTCTCACCATAATATTTGGAGGACTCTTCTTGATTTTTCTCGACACTCCTTTCTTTAACAGTTATAGATGACTATAAAATCAACTTTTGATTGTTTCTTCATCTATTTTCATAGCACCTCCTTCCCAGATATAATGCTGTTTTTTATTTTATATATGACTCTATAACTACAAGTTCTCTTGCAGTGATGTTGTGATATAAATAAAAAACGGGGCTGGATATACTTTGGGATATGTTTATATTTTTTCGGGCATTTTGATTTTTTTCATTATGCTGGGAACATTTTAGAGAGAGATAGGTATATGAAAGGAAAGCTGAAAACCTATGATCAGCAAGACAAGGATACAAATCCTCTCTCCTACTTTTGTACTATTTAACATTGGTTAAGTAATAGCATCTTTAAACTTAACTCTTGTTTTTTGGTTTAATTATGGAGGAACATATCTAGCAATATTCAGGGATTACTCCAACCCTGCACTCGGGAATCACTTCTGGCAGTTCTCCAGGGGCAATACGAGATGACCGGGATCAAATTTGGATGGGCCAAGGCAAGGCACCCATGGTACCTTGATCATGCAAGGCAAATGACCTGTCCAAAACACTAATGCTCCCTAAACTTCACTCTTCTTGATCTGTAAAATGAAGATAATGATTGTTAATCTCATTGCTTATAATTAAAAAATAAAAATAGCCCTACTTTATAAAGTTGTTATAAAGAATAAATGAAAGTGCATATAAAGTGCTTAGTAAAGTACATAGAAAGTACATATAAAGGTCCTCAAGTGTGGTAGCCAGTGAAAAATCTAACATCAAGGAGTTCTTGAATACCTGAAATTGTTGGCAAGAGGGCCTATATATCTTAAGTTCTCAAAAAGAATTTAATTAATCTGAAAATAGAATAAGAATTACTAACCAATAGGATTTCTCAGATAATTTTATTTGAATTGACAATTTTACCTTATTTATGTATCATTCTACTCAGGCTCTGAATAGGATTGAAATCTTTGAGAAATTATATTTTAAATACGATTTCTGGTATTTCTTAGAAATGTATATTATTGAATATAATATAAAATATCATTGGAAATAAATAATGGGCTTTAATTGAGGGGATTTTTTTTAATTATGTGAACAATGATGCGAAGAAAAAGGACAAGGTAAAGTTACAGTGGAAGGATTAATCACCCAAAAAACAGAGTTCTCAGAAGAAATCCCCCTGCTGACACTTTAATTTTGAACTTACAAAGAATATTAAGAAAAATAAAACAGAACCCATGTACAATTACTTTGTCCCTCAAGACCCCAGATTGTAGTACATTATAACATTTCTAGCGATACACAGAGCAATCTAAAGCCATATAAAATTTATGGAACACCTTAAACTTGAAGGCATAGTAGTTTTATACATTTCCATGCACATGCATATTAGTTTAAAGTTAACCTCAAAAAGTATTAAGTGGGTTTTTTTTTTTAAGGTTTAGAGTCAAAGGAGCACAGTAAAAATGATGTTAGAGTGGCAATTATCATTTGCATAGGCCCACCAAAATATGAGCAACATGGAAAGGAAAAGCTTTGGCCTAAATACAAGGAGACCCTACCCCTGAAGTTTCCTGGCATAAGACCAACTCTAGGCTCCAGGCAAACTAGTTTGTCCAATCCAGGTCATTGTTTGTAGTGCCAATACAGTTTTGTTTTTCACTCAGTCTCTGTTGTTGGTATCATGTTTCTGTTTTGAAGATCCTGGAATCTGTATATCCTACATTGAAGTCAGGGTGGTGCGGAGCGTCTTGAGGGGATTTTTTTTTTTAGAAACTTTTCTCTTTCATTTGCATAAGCAGGATAAATAATGCTCTGTTGCTAACACTATGCGTTATTAATTTAGTAAAAGTATTAAGGATTTTGGTTTTGGTTTTGTTGGTTTTTTTGTTATGGAGCCACACCAGTGCCTCAGGGGTTATTCCTGGTTTGCACTCAACAATTACTCCTGGTGGGTTCAGTGAACTATAGGATGAATATAAAGGTTGAATCTAGGTTGGCTCAATATACTATCTTTCTGGCCCAATAATTTTGGTGTTCAAAATAAGCTATAAGATAACCAATTATTTATATTTGATTTATGTAATCATATTGTTCTATTTTCTCTCAGGAGAATTTTTATTCTTTTTTTTTTTTTTTTTTTGGTTTTTGGGCTACACCCGGCTATGCTCAGGAGTTACTCCTGGCTGTCTGCTCAGAAATAGCTCCTGGCAGGCATGGGGGACCTTATGGGATACCAGGATTCGAACCAACCGCCTTTGGTCCTGGATCGGCTGCTTGCAAGGCAAACGCCGCTGTGCTATCTCTTCGGGCCCAAGAATTTTTATTCTTATTTGCCTCATTTTTATTTGTATAATTTCTGTGGTAAACCTAACTTACTTTATTATAAAAATTAATATTAAATTAATATTAAAAGTATTTATTATTAAGTATTAATATTAAATTAATATTAAAATCTGATAAAATTATCTTTTAATACTCTTTCTGATATCAGTAAATACTAATATTTCTAATATTTTAAAAAGCATGTCATTTTGAGGTGGCCGGAGAGATAGCATGGAGATAAGGCAAAGAACCAGGAAGTAACCCCCTGAGTATTGTCGGTTGTGACCCAAAAAAACCAAAAACAAAAAAAAAAAAAAGCATATTACTTTAATTGGCTTAAATAAATAGCATATAAAGATATAAATTGTTAGCAGATGCTTAGTTTCTATAATGATAAATTAAAAAATATTCTTTATATTTAATATTTCTACTCAAAGGAAAAGTAGAAATAAAATTAAAATTTTTAGGCTAACATCTCTAGTTAGAGATATTTGCAATCTTATATTATTTGTTTTGTATTTGCATATAACATTATTTTAATTTTCCAGGATATAATCTTATACTTCAATGTCTATATATATACCTACATTGTTATTACCACCTTCATTTAACCCTCTTCACAACATTTAGTCCCTTTACCTTTGTATTCTAATAATCACCTATTTTATTATCAGAAGCTGAGAGTCTATTTTTACTGTTTATTTTCCACACGAGTGGAAACATATGATCTTTGTCTCTTTAAACTATTCTGTGTGATTTAGTATAATGCCTCTCAAAGTAGCAAGATTTTTCACACACACACAGCTGAGAAGTGTTCTATTGTGTATGTATGTATTCCACTTTTGTGTTATGTACAAGTGGATAACCGTACCTATTAATGGGCATTTAGATTATTTTCATACTTGGCGACTATAAATAGCAACTGTAGTAATTGGGTATGTGTAAATATCTTCTCAAGTTAGAGATTTTTATATTTTTGGATAAATTCACAGAAATAGAATTATATAATTAATGCTTTTTATATATATATATGTCTAAATAAGAGTGTGAAAGCAATCAGTATCTGATACTTCAGATCAGCTTGTCTTGAGGAAAGGGACAAAAACAGGAGGGGGGTTAGAATCAGCTTGTCTTCCAGCCCAATTAGTCATATGCAAATAATACATTCTCAAGGCCAGTGCAATAGCACTGTGCATTGGGTGTTTGCCTTGTACATGGCCGACCCAGGTTCAATCCTCAGCATCCCATATGGTCCCTTATGGTCCTCAGAGCCTGCCAGGAGTAATTTCTGAGGGCAGAGCCAGGAGTAATCCTTGAGTAATGTCAGATATGGCCAAAAAAAATAAAGTAAAATAAAATAATAATAAAATAAAACAAAAACAACAAAATAATAATAATTTTTTGTTTGTTTTGGGCCACACCCAGCCACTCAGGGTTACTCTTGGCTCTGCCCTCAGAAATTACTCCTGGCAAGCTCAGGAGACCATATGAGATACGTGGGATGGAACCCAGGACAACCACTTGCAAGGCAGCGATGCCCTATGCACCGTACTATATTGCTCTAGCCCCACATTCTCCTTATCTGCCCTCCTGTGGCCTTCTCCCTTTCCATATCCCTCTCTTTGAAAGCCTCCTATGCTCCAGTTCTAATAGCTTCTATGTATATCTTTCTGTCCCATATTCTCTAAGCCCTTGATCCATATTAATTGATATATTGGATTAGAAGACGAAATCAGCAATACCTTAAACCGTATGCTGCTTTTACCCAGAACAGTAGCAATCATATAAACATATTTATTTTATGCATTCATCTGATACTAAAAATAAAGACCATAAAAGGCCCACAAGTAATAAAACAGTCTAAAAACATTGTTTGTCTCAGTTGTCCAGAGAGAGAAGAAGAGAGAGAGAGAGAAGAGAGAGAGAGAAATGAAGAAGATGAGAAAGACGAGAGAGAGGAAGAGAGAGAAACAGAGTGAGACAGAGAGAGAGAGAAAGAAGTAAAATGTCTGCTTCTGAGGCAGGAGCGAGAGATAAGGGGAGGAAACTGGGTACATTGGTGGTAGGAAATGTGCTCTGGTGAAGGGTGGTGTATATTCTATGACTAAAACTCAACTATGAACAATTTTGTAAATATGGTGCTTAAATAAAGTATTTATATAAAAATTAAATTAAATAGTGTGTCTCTTCAACTACTCTGAAATATGACCTTGTCAAATGCATGGAGGATGATAATGAAGAAATAAGGGCTGTGTCCTCCTCTATAATAAATATGATTGCCACCTTCCCAATATCCCTGCTATAATTTCACTTGTCTCACTGGGATTTATTTAATCCATACTGAGCTTTAGTGCTTCTTTCTTTGTTATTCCCTTTTATATACCCCACATCTTATTTTCTATTCTTTTGCATAGCTGATCCACCACATACATATTTGTACTGGTTTTGAAAATTTATTCTTAAAATAAAAGGTTTATATCTTTTATCTACCTTGAAGTTCAGATTTTTTTTTGTTTCATTTTTGTTATAGTTTTGTTTGGGGTTACACTCAGCTGTGCGCAGAGCTCACTCCTGGCTCTGTACTCAGGGTTTACTCATGGTGAGGCTCAGGAGACCATAAAGGGTGATGAGCATCGAACCTAGGTCAGCCAAGTATAAGGCAAATGCTGTACTCTCTGCTATCTCTTTAGCCCTCACGTATTTTTTATAAATCCTATAATTCTGAATTAACCAGTATTTTTGTTTTTTTTTTCTCATAATTAGAAATTTTACTAAATAAAAGCCATTTCCTCCGTAATGTTGGTAAGATCAAAGTAGCCTTTGATTTAATGGTTTTGGAGGTTTTACTAAAGCGAGGCTCCCAAGCAGTGCTGGGAGGCTTCCAGAGTCACCTGCATAGTTGGGGAGGCCTTGTATTGCTCTAATACAAGATCTAATACAAGACCACTGAGCATGCCCACCAGACCTTTACGTTACCATCTCAGATCTATAGATGATTTCATTGTGCCTTAGAAACATAACAATATTTTTAAAACTCTTGTATTTGTATTTATCAAAATTAATTTTAAATATAAATTTTGTAATTATTACAATAAATTACTAATTGAAGCTTATTTTTAATGCTTAGTTTGGCATTTTAGTCTAAAACAAATTGCATTGTGAGATATATTTTGAAAAATTATGATCTGGGGACCAGAGAGATAGCACAGTGGCAAGGCATTAGCCTTGTAAGCAGCCAATCCAGGATGGATGGTGGTTCAGATCGCAGCATCCCATATGGTCTCCCGAGTCTGCCAGGAGCAACTTCTAAATGCAGAGCCAGGAGTAACCCCTGAGTGCCACAGAGTGTGACCCAAAATCAAAAAAAAAAAAAGAAAAGAAAAGAAAAATTATGATCAGGGGTTAGTTTCTGGATGAATAGCTTCTATTGGATCAACTTTCCAAAGATAGCAATAACAAATTCTGGACCAAATATGAAAAGCACTGAAGGTACTAGGAACAACCATTTACAGGGCTCTCAAACTCAATTTACTTGCGAGCCGCAGGTGGCAAAGTTGGGGTGATCTTTGAGTGCAAAGTCAGTAGTAAGCTTTGAACAATGGGGGCTGTGACCCAAACAACTAAAACAAAACAAAACAAAAACAGATTCCTCTAGGACAGGGCCACAAAATGTTGTATGGAGGGCCACAAACGGGCCGCAGGCCGCAAGTTTGAGATCCCTGAAGAAATGACACTGAGTGAGTTTCCTGGTTTTTACAGCTTATAGCCTGAGAGAAGTACCTATCCATGGGTCAAAAATTGAAGATACACGAGCTGTTTTATCTGCTTGAAGAACAAGAAGTCAAAATTCATAGAAAGTGAAAAAATCTCTGGACGAAGAAATCCAGAGAGAATTTTAAATTGTGATCATAAATTCTACCAAAATTTTCTCTCATACATGAATATGTGCATAACATACTCCAAGCAGCATGAATATAGGTAACTTAGATTCTATCTATTATTTAGACATGGAATACAGTTGGGAATTTGAGTCATTTTGCTTTCCTTTTTTTTTTTTTTTTTTTTTTTTTGGTTTTTGGGCCACACCCGGCAGTGCTCAGGGGTTACTCCTGGCTGTCTGCTCAGAAATAGCTCCTGGCAGGCACGGGGGACCATATGGGACACCGGGATTCGAACCAACCACCTTTGGTCCTGGATCGGCTGCTTGCAAGGCAAACGCCCCTGTGCTATCTCTCCGGGCCCCATTTTGCTTTTCTTATTTTTTATTTTTTGCTTTTTATTTGGTTTGGATTTTGGTTTGGCACCATACCTGGTAATACTTAGAAATTACTTCTGTCACTCCATCCTAATAAAGTCATTTTTTTTTAAATATGAAAAAAAAAAAGAAATTACTTCTGGGGCCAGAGTAGTGGAACAATTGTAGAGCCTTGCACGCAGCTAACCTAAGATGGACTGCGATTCAATCCCTCAGTGTCCCATATGGTCCCCCAAGCTAGGAGCAATTTCTGAGTGCATAGCCAGGTGTAACCCCTGAGCATCACCAGGTGTAGCACAAAAATAAAAACAAAACAAAATGACAACAAAAAAGAAATTACTCCTGGCTTGCAGTCATGAATTACTCCTAGTAGTACTCAGGGACTATATGGGATGTCAGGGATAGAGCCCAGGTCAGCCACATGCAAGGCAAGTCTCTGCCTGCTGTACTATATTCTTGACCCTGGTTTGATTTTTTTAAATAAATCTATGCTTTTCAGAGGAATATGATAGAATCCAAACTGCATCATTCACGATGTCCAGCACACATTGCAAAGTTACTAGATACATAAAGAAACAGAAAGAACATATTCAAGGCCAAAAAATCAAAACTCAAAAAGGATTCAAGAAAGGCAGTCCCTTTAGGATAACTTGATGTTGAATTTACTTATTTTATCAGAAAAAGATTTCATAATATGCCCAAACATAAAAAGTAAATTATATTTGAATAAAAATAAGAAATTTGAACAAATATAAAAACTATTTAAATAAATTCTATAGCCATGGTGTTTCAGGACCAGGAGTAATCCCTGAGCACAACAACTAGGTGTGGCCCCAAAAATAAAAAAAATTATTAAAAATATAAAAAAATTGGGGCTGGAAAGGTGGCACTAGAGGTAAGGTGTCTGCCTTACAAGCGCTAGCCAAGGAAGGAACATGGTTCGATCCCCCGGCGTCCCATATGGTCTCCCCAAGCCAGGGGCAATTTCTGAGC
Source organism: Suncus etruscus (assembly GCF_024139225.1). Classification (NCBI taxonomy): domain Eukaryota; kingdom Metazoa; phylum Chordata; class Mammalia; order Eulipotyphla; family Soricidae; genus Suncus; species Suncus etruscus. The sequence goes on along the minus strand of NC_064849.1, from coordinate 38,138,592 downwards.
GCTTAGCCAGGAGTAACCCCTGAGCATCAAATGGGTGTGGCCCAAAAATACCAAAAAGTAAAAAAATAAAAAATTATGTAATAAGAATTAAGTGTAAGAGCTAAAGATAAAAAATAATCATACTAATTTAGAAATCAATAGAAAGTATTGATTTTAAAGAAACTCAAGGATAAGGACAAAAGATAAGTAAAGATTAGAAATAATGTCTATATGCCAAATTATAAATAGAATCCCCCCCAAAATAACAGAGAGGAAGAAATTGATGTTGGAAAATATTTGAAGAAATAAATGACGGTTGAAATAAAGGTAAATAAAACCTAATTGCATCCCAAAGTTCTTAAAAAAAAAAAAAAAAGGAAAAGGAAAATTTGAGAACAAAGTACTTTGACACATGTAGGAAAACATTAATTCAAATGATCACTCTCCTTTAGAAATAATAGGAGCCACGGCCCGGAGAGATAGCACAGCGGCGTTTGCCTTGCAAGCAGCCGATCCAGGACCAAAGGTGGTTGGTTCGAATCCCTGTGTCCCATATGGTCCCCCGTGCCTGCCAGGAGCTATTTCTGAGCAGACAGCCAGGAGTAACCCTGAGCATAGCCGGATGTGGCCCAAAAAACCAAAAAAAAAAAAAAAAAAGAAATAATAGGAGCCAGAAGACATGGAAACAATATATTTTAAGTGCTAAAAGAAAAATATGTCAATTCTGAAAACTACATTCAGTAAAAATGCCTAATAAACAATCAGAAATAAAGATCAAAGAAAAATTTTTTCAGATAGAAGAAAATTGGGGCTTGAGAGATAGTATGGAGGCAGGGCATTTGCCTTGCATGCAGAAGAATGGTGGTTTGAATCCCGGCATCCCATATGGTCCCCCCATGCCCTGCCAGGAGCGATTTCTGAGCATGGAGCCAGGAGTAATTCCTGAGTGCTGTCGGGTGTGACCCAAGAACCAAAAAAAAAAAAAAAAGAAGAAGAAGAAAGAAAGAAAAAGAAAGAAAGAAAGAAAGAAAGAAAGAAAAAGAAAGAAAGAAAGAAAGAAAGAAGAAAGAAAGAAAGAGAGAGAGAGAGAGAGAGAGAGAGAGAGAGAGAAAGAAAGAAAGAAAGAAAGAAAGAAGAAAGAAAGAAAGAAGAAAGAAGAAGAAAGAAAGAAAGAAAGAAAGAAAGAAAGAAAGAAAGAAAGAAAAGAAAGAAAGAAGAAAGAAAGAAATGCTATGAAAATTCTACAGACTGAAAGGAATAAAATCATTTTGAATTTCAACTCTTTAGAATAAACGAAGAATATGATATATAGTACATATGTAGTAACTACAATTTCTTTTTTTCTTTTTTTTTTTTTTTTTTGGATTTTGGGTCACACCGGCAGCGCTCAGGTGTTACTCCTGGCTCTACGCTCAGAAATCGCTCCTGGCAGGCTCGGGGGACCATATGGGATGCCGGGATTCAAACCACCGTCCTTCTACATACAAGGCAAACTCACTACCTCCATGCTATCTCTCCAGCCCCCTACAATTTCGTAATTTATATAAAACAACTTATACAAGGCCAAGAGTGGTGGTGCAAGCAGTGAGGTGTCTGCCTTGCAAGCGCTAGCTGAGGACTGACTGCGGTTTGATCCCTGGCATCCCAAATGGTCCCCCAAGCCAGGAACCATTTCTGAGCACATATCCAGGAGTAATCCCTGAGCGTCACCATGTGTGGCCCAAAAAAACAAAAACAAAAAACCTTATACATAGCAAAAATATAATGTGAGACTTATATAAATGTATTATGTAATTTTATGTATATTTTGTAACACCACACTAAAAAAGGCAAAGGAGCAAATGAACCTATATAATAGCAACATTCTTAATTTTTTATGAAGTGGTATAATATTCGATATTATACCATAAAAATCTAAGGACATATACTGTAATCACTAGAGGTTCTCATACCTTTTGGTCTCAAGACCTCATGAAACTCCTAAAAATATTAAAGACTCCAAAGAAGTTTAATCTACATTATAAAAATAATGAAAATTAATTCTAAAAACATTGATTTATTTAAATATAAATAATAAATCCATTATATGTAATACAAATAAGTGTTCGACTTAAAATAGTTTTCAAGCGAAGTTAGAAAACTGACATTTCACATTTTGCAAATCTCATTGTATTAATGGAAGACAGCCTGATTTTCATGTCTGCTTTTGCATTCAATCTGTTATGATATGTTGTTTAGGTTGAAGTATATGAAGAAAATGCATCCTCACACATAATGTAGTTGGAAAATGGAGGAGAATTTTAATAGCCTTTTCAAATAATTATGGATATTCTTCCTTAATACTACACCAAAACTCCGAAGTGGAGGTTTCTTAAGGTTAGTTGCCAGGTGAAATCAGAAGCCATATTAGTGAATTTTTTGTACTGAACATCTGAATTTCTTTTTTTTTTGTTGTTGTTGTTGTTGTTGTTGTTTTGGGCCACACCTGGCAGTGCTCAGGGGTTACTCCTGGCTGTCTGCTCAGAAATAGCTCCTGGCAGGCACGGGGGACCATATGGGATACCGGGATTCGAACCAACCACCTTAGGTCCTAGATCGGCTGCTTGCAAGGCAAACACCGCTGTGCTATCTCTCCAGGCCCTCATCTGAATTTCTTAATCTGTCATTGTTCTTTTGAATGATTTTGTAACATAATATATTGATTTTTTTAAAAGATAGGTCATGGATCTTCAAAATTGCAATACATTTAATTAGATAATGTCCAGATCATATTTGTTGACATCACGACATCACTGCCAATCTTATCAGAGTCTTCTTTAGGAAAGGTGCCAGTGTATCTTGTAAATGCTTAAAAGTTTTTTAAAATTCTGATTTTTACTTTGGGGACAAGAGCAATAGCACAGTAGGTAAGGTGTTCGTTTGCCTTGCACACTACCAACCCAGGTTCAATCCCCAGCATCCCATATGGCCCCTGAGTCTGCCAGGAGTGGTTTCTGAGCAGGGACTCAGGGAGTAGACCCTGAACATTGCTGAAACAAAAACATACAAAAGAAATAATGTTGATATGTTATTATTGACAATATAGTCAGATGTGTTTCAAGTGAAAGCTTCATTTCATTTATTTTGGGAAAAATATGCTAATAATCAAGTCTGAATGCTCATTGTTTGTTGCCATAGTTGTACATTAAGTTAAAAATGATGTTCCATTCTAAAACATGTGACTAGTACAGTTTACTAATACAGCAATGATATAACTGCTTTTCCTCAGAACAATTTCTGTACTTCAATCTACAGTAGAATTGTTTTAAGTATACACTTTCTCAAATAATACATTAAAATAGTAGTTCAATCCATATAAACAAAAAAAAATTTCAATAAAATAAACAGGTAGCTCAAGGTCCATAATTAGTATATTGGAGCCAGATAAATGGCATAATGAATAGGCCATCTGGGACACAGTGATCCTGGCTCATGGCATCCCATAGAGTCGCCCAAGCCCACTAGGAGTGATTCCCGAATTTGGCTAGGAGTAAGCCCTGAGCATTTGCTGGGTATGACCCAAAACCAAACAAACAAAAACAATTTTAATATATATTCCCTACCTTTTCAATGATATGATTAAATCAGAAAATCACTTTCTTTGTTTAATAACATGTTATTGAATGACTACTTACAGAAATTTACTATTTCAGGAACAGAACTCCATACTTCCTTGTATGTATGTACATGCCTCACTACACCAACCTCCAAAAGTGCATCATCCCACTATCAAAATGGAATTCCTGGCACTCTTTTTTAACTGGGAATGTATAGTAGTAAAGAATACAATATAAAATTTGATATTAGTGCTTTTATTTATATTAACAACTAGCAGTTTTGCCCACCATTACCTTTGCAATATTAATGTAAATATGAATAAAGTTGACACAGTAGACAAGAGAGTTTTTAATCACTGAATATTTGTATTACTACTTATGTTTCTTCCTGGTCATTAACAAAAGTATTTGCTTTTTCTTCTTAGTTATGTTTTGTTTTGTTTTTAGAGGCCACATCCAGCAATGCTCAGGGCTGATTCCTGGTTCTGCACACAGGAATCACTCCTGGCTGTGCTTAGGACTGTCTAGGATGCTGGAGATCAAATCCTGGTCAGACATATACAAGAAAGTACCCCACCAATTTCCTTTACTATCTGTCTGATCCCAAACCAGAATATTTTCTTGAGTGCTTTCTTGGTATTGACACTTGATAGATACAAATAAAATTAACTCTATTTAGTTGTAACTCATAATTATAGCTCTACACAAGCTCTTAATGTTTTCAGTTAATTATTATTTTTATTTTGAATAGTATTTAGTTGTTCATGGTTCTATGCCCAGGGGTCATTTCTGGCTGTGCCCAGGAGACCATATATGGTGTCAAAGATTGAGCCTGAGTTGGCCTGAGTTGGCCAGCAAGCACATTGCCCACTGGACTATCTCTGACCCCTAAATTATGTATTTATTTATTTATTTATTTACTTATTTATTTTGGAGCTGCACTTGATTGTGCTCAGTCTTTACTCCTGATTTTGCACTGAAGGATCGCTCCTGGCTATACTCTTGAGACTATATTGGAGAGTCAGGGATCAATCCCAGATCAGCTACATGCAAGTCAAGTGTCCTCCCCCCTTGAATTATCTTCCAAACCCCTCAGTGAAACTTTTAATTGGTGAATTTTCTGTATTGTTAGAAAATGCCATGCCATAATTTATTTTATGAACTTTCCTCTGTAGATTTCCTGCAATATTACCCAGATAGGCTTTACTATTGTGTGTAGTTTACCAGAAATGCTGTATAGTAACTTTGCTTGAAAAATGCTTGAAGAGCTTTCATATATGGCTGGGGGGGGGTATATTTTTCTGTTGGAAAATTTTACTATACCTATGTTTAAAATATCAATTCCTGGCTAGATCAATAGTACAGCAGATAGTGCCCTTGTTTGCTGGCATATGACCTGGGTTCAATCTTCAGCACCCCATCTTAGCTTATGAGCCTGCAGGAATGATTCCTGAGTACAGAACCAGAAGTAAATCCTAAGCACTGCAAAGTGTGGTATTAAACTCTGCCCCCCCTCATAAAAAAAAAAAAACCTAAAATCTCAATCCCTTTTGTTTTATCTATGAATGGTTGACTTCAAAATGGTTCTATAACTTAATTTAAACCATGAAGCTATTCAAAAATATTATATCAAAGAAGAAATAAGGGCAATTGCTAATATTTTAAAGCCTTTTGATAGGTTTTTATCTATTCCATTTGTTAACAAAAAAGTTAATTTCAGAGAAAGATTTTTTTGTTTTGTTTTGTTTTGTTTTTTGGGCCACACCCAGTAGTGCTCAGGGGTTACTATTGTCTATCTGCTCAGAAATAGCTCCTGGCAGGCACGGGGGACCATACAGGACGCTGGGATTCTAACCAACCACCTTAAGTCCTGGATAGGCTGCTTGCAAGGCAAACGCCACTGTGCTATCTCTCCGGCCCCTCAGAGAAAGATTTATCTCTACTGACTTGGAGAACTCTCTGACACTATTTTTCCTGGCATTGAGGAAGCAAATAGTAAAGCTGTGAAAGAAAAAGGTTTTCAGTTGTGGTAAAATATTTATAAAATTTTATCATGTCTTAATGACCTGGCTCAGGCCTCAGAAGAACGGGTGTTGTCCATTCACTCCTGAACCAGGAGTTCAGTGAAGGCCATTTATGAAACAACCATGGTTGTCTATAACATCACCTGGAAGCAACCCTCTACCAGGGAAGATCCTATCGCTGCCCTGGCATCGACCTACTCCAAAAAGAGTTCCCTTAACACCCAGAAGATTTAACAACAACAACCTTCTTTCAGGGCAGGGCTCTCTGCATTGCCCTCTAATTGTGAGGTGAAACTAGAGGATGCTCCACATCATCCTGACTTCAATATAGAATATGCACAGAATCCAGGATCTTTAATACAGAAACCTGACACCAACAACAGCGACTGTGTGGGGGGTGGGGAGAGATTATTGGCACTACAGACAATGACTTGGTTGGACTACCTAGTATGCCTGGAGCCTAGAGTGGTCTTATGCCAGAAAACTTCAGGGGTAAGGTCTCCTTGTATTTAGACCAAGGCCTTTCCTTTCCATGTCCCCCATATTTTGCTGGGCCTATGCAAATAACAATTGCCACTCTAACATCATTTTTACTGTATTTCTTTAACTTTCATTCTTTAATAAAAAAAAGAGAGAAGAAAAGCTTATTAAACCTTCTAGGCCTTTAAAACAAATTTTTTATCATGTCTTTCATGTCCAGTTCTACAGTAGCTTTAAGTACTTTCATATTGTATAGTCATCACCACCACCATTTTCAGAATAGTTTCATCACTTTATGTTGAAATTCTCTACTCCTTAAACAGTAACTTCCCAATTTATCCTAATAATCCATTCTTGAATATGAAATATATAAAATCTAATGTTAGAATAAAAAATAACTTTTAGGGAACCGGAGCGATAGTACAGTGGAAAGGCATTTGCCATGCATGATGCCAACACAGGATTGTCCCTGGTTAGAATCCTGGGCCCATATAGTCCCGCAAATCTGCCAAGAGCGACTTCTGAGCACAGAGCCAGGAGTAACTCCTGAGCACCATCAGGTGTGACCCAAAAACCAAAATAATAATAATAATAATAATAACTTTTAAAATATTTTATATCATGGCCAGAGAAATAGTGTGGAGTTTAGAGCACTTGGCATGCACGCCACTCTCCTGTGTTTAATTACCAGCACCCCATATAGTCTCCTGAACCCTGCCAGGAGTGATTCCCAAATGCAGAGCCAGAAATAAGCCCTGGGCATTGCTGCTGTGGCCCCAAAACCAAAAACAACATTTTAAAATAAATAAAAATTTACATGAGTGCAGGTAGGGCAGAGAATAGATCACTATGATAATGATAGTTGGAAATGATCACTCTAGACAAATACTGGGTGCTGAAAGGAATAAAGTAAGTTAAAGTAATAGGTATGATAACCCATTAGTAACAATAGTACAAATACAGTGTCTAAGAGAGAGAGAGATGTCTGCCATAGGCAGGGAGGGATGAGTTTACAGGGAGAGGGTGGGAGGGAAACTGGGGACATTAGTGGTAAGAAATGTGCACTGGTGAAGAGTGCTGTACATTATATGATTGATATACATTATATGTTTAATAATGATATACATTATATGTTCAATAATGAACAACTTCGTAACTATATTTCATGGTGATTGAATTAAAGAATTTATAAAAATAAAACATCAAAGAAATGGGGAGAAGAAATGAATTGAAGTTTCCTCAAAGAATATATCCAGATGGTGCATCACTTTTTAGAAAATTGCAAATCAAAACAAGGAGAAGGAAGCAATGAGAACAAAGGAGAACAATGAGAATGACACACATCAAGAAGAACCAGTCCTGATGTGGATGTGAGGTAAAAGGAAGACTCTTCCAAAACTAATAGTCGATTGGTTCAACCATTTTTGGAAACAATATGAAAACTTCTCAAAATGCTAAGAATTCTGCTTAGGACACAGTTCCACTGCTTGACATCTACATCGAGGACCCCAAAACTCTACTTAGAAAAGATATTTGTGCTTTAATGTTTATTGCAATACTATTCACAATAGCCAACATTTAGAAATACACTAAGTGTCCAAGAACAGATGAGTGGATAAATAAACTATAGCCTACTTACACAATGGAATACTATTGGCTATATGAACTGATGAATTCATTCAATTTGTTACTACATGGATTGCCCTGGAAAGTATCATGCTAGTTGAAGAAATTCAGAAGTAGAGGGACAGATAAGGAATGGTTTCTCCCGTATGTGGACTAAAGAATGCATTGTAAAGGAATAACAGATAAAATGACCAAAGGCTACAGAACTTGATAACTGGTCTATTGTACTGAGATCAGGACTATACTTATCATGGAGGGTATAAAGGTAGGATGGCTACAGACTGCATAAAATAATTAATTACAGGGCTGGAGTGATAGCACAGCAGTAGGGCATTTGCCTTGCATGCTGCTGACCCAGTACGGACCTGGGTTCAATCCCTGTCATCCGATATGGTCCTCCAAAGCCAGGAGAGATTTCTGAGCACTTAGCCAAGAGTAACCACTGAGTGTCACTGGGTGTGGCCCAAAAAACAAAAAGAAAAGAAGAAAAATTCAAAATATACCATACATATAGATATATAAGTGAAAAAGTTTAAAGCTTATAAAAGAAAATAGAAAGGAAAATTTACAGTTTGATTATAGGGAGATTTCTTAGGTCATGAGGAAAGTACTACAAAAATAATTGTGTGCTGGGGAATAGAACACATACCTCATTTGGCCTGGGTTTGATTCCTAGCAGCACTAAATTAAAAAGTTAATTAACTTAAAAATGAAAAAGTTTGGGGGGGGCGGAGCAGTGGCGAAAGCGGTAGGGTGTTTATCTTGCCACATGCTAACCTAGGACGGAGTATGGTTCTATCCCCCATCGTCCCATATGGTCCCCCAAGCCAGGAGCGATTTCTGAGCACATAACCAGGAGTAAGCCCTGAGCATCACTGAGTATGGCTCCAAAACCAAAAAGAAAAAAGAAAAATGTTCACTACAAAGACAAAAGACTAGGAAAGTGTAAAGGCAGATCATAAACTTGAAAAGTTATGATACATATACATGTAATATTCATTTTCCTGTTTATATAGAGATCTCCTAAAACTATTAAAGACAGGGGCTGGAGAGATAGCATGGAGGTAAGGCATTTGCCTTTCATGCAGAAGGATGATGGTTCGAATCCTGGAATTCCATATGGTCCTCCCTGCCTGCCAGGAGAGATTTCTGAGCATAGAGCCAGGAATAACCCCTGCACATTGCCAGATGTGACCCAAAAACCAAAAGAAAAAAAAAAACTATTAAAGGCAGTACAGCTCAGAAGTAGCCAAAATACTTTAATAGAATATTTACACAGAAGCTATACTAAGATCAATAAGAATACTGTCACTAATCATTGAGGAAGCTTTAATTTTTTTGTTTTTTGGGGGGATCACATCTCTTGAGGCTCAGGGGTCTCTCCTGATTCTGCATTTAGAAATCACACCTGGTGGGCTCCAGGGACTATATGGGATGCCGGGGATGGAACCCAGGTCAGCCTCATGCAAGGCACTCTACCCTCTGTGTTATCACTCTACCTCCCAAATATTCATTTTTTAAAAGGTTATATACTACCACATATCTACCAACACAGAAAATATTAAAAGGACTGTCTAGGAAGTGGAGAGGTAGAACTCTAAGACTTTGTTGGCCACTGTAAGATTGTACAATCATTTGGGGAAAGCTTTAGCAGTTTTTAATACAATTAAACTGGTAGCCTACTACATGACCCAGGAGTTCCACACTTAGGTAATTTCCCCAAAAAATATTTCCAAAAGAAAGATTAGTTTAGGAATGCTCATAAAACTTATCTGTCAACAGTGCAGGGGAACCTTTCACCCTGAACATTTGTCATGGGGACTCGACTTAGACCTCAGTTGATCAGACATTGACCCTTCAACCCCATTTTTTTGGAACCAGCACAATTTTCTGTGCCAGCACCAGGAATCAAACTCCCCCCAGGGGAGGCCCTAATGCCCTAATGCCACCCTGGTACCAATTTGCTCCAGGGAGGTTCATATGACACACTGATGATGAGGAAACAAAAACAACTTGCTTTAAGGGAAGGTTTCCTTGCCACACCACCTAACAGTGAGATAAAATCAGAAGATGCTCCGTGACATCCCAGTCTCAACATAGGATGTGTAAAAACCAAGATCCCTAATTACAGAAGCCTGACTTGCCACAACCGCGTCTTAGTAGAACTTTTCATGGGACCATGAAAAAAGACCTTGGGGTTGGGCAATTATTATGCCTGGATCCTGTAGACACCCTGTTATTTTAGGCCCAGAGTATTTACTTTCTAATTTTCCCAATGTTTGCTTTGTCTATGAAAAAAAAAAAGCCACACCCATCCCCTTTTATTTTTACATTTTATTCATATCTTCTAGATAGGGGCTCCTGCTTTTTTTATAGAACCTTGGGGCATGAATTATTTTATTTTACCCAATTTCTACATTTTTCTACAAATTGAGAAAAGAAAAGTGGATGGGGCGCGGGGGCCATGTGGTCTCAGGTGCATTGGTGGGGAGGGGGAAGTCAGAACTAAATACTTAAGCCAAAGTCAATGACAACAGAATCAAGAAACCCTAATTATAACAATCTAAACATAAAATGGATCCGTTACACTGGTAGACCAGGGGACTAAGGGTGGAGTTATGGGATCAATGCTGGGAACTTTGGTGGAAAGAGGTCAACACTGGTGGTGGGAATAGCCCTAATTTGCTGTTACCATATGGCTGAAATACAACTATGAAGGACTTGTAATACACAATGGTCTCAATTAAAATTTTTTAATTATAAACAGAAAAAATTCATCAACAAAACTGTCATATAAGCAATCTGGTATAATCATATGATAGGTTTAGTGTGATTCATTGTTCTGGTGTTTTTATGATTGAGTTTTCGAGAATGTGGGATTTTAGTGCTGAAACCAGGAAATAAGCAAATCAACATAAGTTAATCATCCTAATTATCCACCTTAGCAACATAAAGATCTGATTTCTTTTATATTTAATTACATGGTGTGAATAAATTTAAAAATTACTGTGCTGTGTGAATAAAAATACAAGAGTTAATATGTGATTTTATTTACATGAAGGTGTAGCATAAGAACTAAGCTGTGGTAAAAACAAAAGTCTAAGAGTGCTTGTATCCTGGGATTTGGAAGGTATTCAGAAAACATTGATGTGATGATACTTTTCTCTGGTAGAGTAGGATTACATAGGTGTATTCATTGTCAAAACTCATGAATGGTGGGGCCAGAGTAGTGATGCAAGCGGTAGAGCATTTGCCTTGCATGCACTAACCTAGGAGGGACCAAGGCTCAATCCCCCAACCCCGGCGTCCCATATAGTCCCCCAAGCCAGGAGCGATTTCTGAGTGCATAACCAGGTGTAACCCCTGAGCATCACCCAGTGTGGCCCAAAAACAAAACAAAACAAAAAAAGCTTATGAATGATAAGTTGAATGTCTGTATATCTGCGTTCTAAAAATGCCTGAAAAATGATGTTATAAGCAAGTATTTCCTTGGTTTTTTTTTTTTTTTTTTTTTTTTTTTTTTGGTTTTTGGGCCACACCCGTTTGACGCTCAGGGGTTACTCCTGGCTAAGTGCTCAGAAATTGCCCCTGGCTTGGGGGGACCATATGGGACGCCGGGGGATCGAACCGCGGTCCGTTCCTTGGCTAGCGCTTACAAGGCAGACACCTTATCTCTAGCGCCACCTTCCCGGCCCTGTATTTCCTTGGTTTTATGAAAAAAATATAATACATGTACACTAATTTTGAACTCTAGTTTATGTTATGCATACCCAGGCTTTAGTGGTATGTTTATTGGAGTGAGGTAACAAGTGTGACAAGTATATATCTACCTGCCAGGTGTGTGATTTCTTTTTATGGGTTAGGGGGCATATACAGTGTTTCAAAGGGCTTACTCTTAACTCTGTGCTCAGGGATCATCCTCTCAAGGGTCAGGGAACAACAAAGCGTGTCAAGATCAAACTCAGGTCAGCTCTGTACAAAGCAAGCACTTTATTCTCTGCGCTATATATCTGACAACAAGTATGGGATTTTTAAAAGGGTGAGGGGCTGTAGATATGTCTATTGATAGTAGAGTGAAGCAGCATTCTTTGAGATGGCTCCTGGGTGGAATTGTCTGTTTTGACAATTTACATAGGTTTATTTGAACTTGTTTGCTGCAACACTTTATTTTTTGTTTTGGTTTTTTTTGTTTTGTTTTGTTTTGGGGCCACACCCAGTGACGCTCAGGAGTTACATCTGGATATGCACTCAGAAATCACTCCTGGCTTGGGGGATCATATGGGATGCCCAGGGATCAAACCACGCATGGCCTGTCCTAGGTTAGTGCATGCAAGGCAAATGCCCTATTGCTTGTGCCACCACTCCAGCCCACAACACTTTCCATGTTAAATAGATCCTTAAGTTTTGTGTATATTCCTGCACTTTTCCAGAAAAATATTGTTTTCTAACTTCTTTCATTGTTAAATATATATACTTCGCAGTTTTATTTTTTCTTTCATTGTTAAATATATATACTTTGCAGTTTTATTTTGTTTAATAAAATACTTCTATATTAGTGCTCCTTTGATTTTCTGAAAACCTTATTTTAAAGCTTGTGTTGTAGTTACAAATAAGTATAAATAGGGGCCGGAGAGATAGCATGGAGGTAAGGCATTTGCCTTTCATGCAGGAAGTCATCGGTTCGAATCCCGGCGTCCCATATGGTCCCCTGTGCCTGCCAGGAGCAATTTCTGAGCCTGGAGCCAGGAATAACCCCTGAGCACTGCAGGATGTGACCCAAAAACCAAAAAAAAACAAAAAAAAAAAAAACAAATAAGTATAAATAGAATCTCTTTATGTTGTAAGATATCTTAGTTGTTATTTTGTTTCTCAAAGCAGTGAATAAACTTAACAGTTATTTTAGAAGTTGGTGAAGCTTAAAACATTACAACTTTGTTATCTTTCTTTTTACTTTATTTTATTTTTGTTATTGTTTTTGGGCCACACCCAGTGATGCTCAGGGTTTACTTCTGGCTTTGCACTCAGAGATTATTCATGCAGTACTTATGGGACCATATGGGAAGCCAGGGATTGAACATAGGTTGGCTACATGCAGTGCAAGCACCCCACCTGCCGTACTATCTCTCTAACCCAAGTTACCTTTCATTTTAAAAATTAATATAGTAGGGGCCGGGCGGTGGCGCTGGAGGTAAGGTGCCTGCCTTGCCTGCGCTAGCCTAGGACGGACCGCGGTTCGATCCCCGGCATCCCATATGGTCCCCCAAGAAGCCAGGAGCAACTTCTGAGCGCATAGCCAGGAGTAACCCCTGAGCGTCACAGGGTGTGGCCCAAAAACCAAAAAAAAAAAAAAAAAAAAAATTAATATAGTACTTTTAAAATTGGACATGAATTGGCTTTAGATTTAATATAATATATTATACTTTTTACTCACAAAAATAAGAATGCAATTATATAAATTTTTATTGATAATTTTGTAAAAATTTATTTAATCTTCTTAGTATTTGTAGAGGTACTTTGTTGCTATTCCAAGATCTTACCTTTTCCTTCTCTTTCTTCTCATATGCCTCTAAAATTTGTGATGCTTGAGAAATAGCCCAATGGATGCTCATTCTTTGCATGTGGGAGGCCTGATTCAATGATACCCAGTCCCAGATGGTCTCCCAAGTAGTTCAAGGGGTAAAAGCACTGAGCCCAGAATCAGGAGTGGCCCATGAACAGTGCCAGGTGTGATAGAAAAACACAAAATGTTTAATAAATTATTAATTAAATTATAAATTGTAGCAAGTCAGTTGAAAAGTCATTCTCAGTTCTACCAAGCTCAGTGAATTCTAATAGTTATACTAGAGGTTCATTTCTATACATATAACTGCTTGTGATAATGGCACTGTCACAGGTGCCTGATATACCTACCACAAAAAGTATTACTGTCAATATAATATTTTTGAAATGTTATTCAATATTATTCAATGTTTTGTAATTTGAATGATTTCTTAAAATATTTTAAAGTAAAAAATCTTTTTTATATGTTTAGTTTTGGGGGCCATATGCAACATTGCTCAGTTCTTACTCCTAGATTTATGCTCAGGAGATCCAGGCATCACTCTTTGGGGAACATAGGTAGTTCTGGGTATCAAACCCAGGTCTGCCACATACAAGGCAAGTGATTTATCCACTGTACTTTCTCTCAAGCCTTTGAAATATTTTTACAATTCATGGTAAAGTTCTGAACAAAACAAATTATAAATCTCCCTCCATTTAAACATTATATGTATATGCATGTATAGAAACATTTTGCTTCTACTAAGTCTGTCAAATACTAGCTTTGTTTTTATATAAAATACTTTCTGGCTAAGGTCATTATAATATTTCCCTAATAATAAATGTCTAAGAAAATATTGGAAAGTTAGAACAGAGGACAAAAGTCATGTCCTATGTAAACTTCTTTAATTTGCAAGACATTGGACATTCTGAACTTACTCCATGATTACTCCCATCACTTCTTAATCATTGTTACACAAAAACACAAATTCTCAACACACCATACCGGAAGTTTTTCCAAATTCATTGCTTTTATAATGCTGTCATTTCTCAGAGAAAAGCTTTTAATAACTAGAATAATATTACAATAAAGATACCAGTGGTGAAATACAAATCCCAGGTTAAGAATTCAAGCGTCGGGGCCGGGAAGGTGGCGCTAGAGGTAAGGTGTCTGCCTTGCAAGCGCTAGCGTAGGACGGACCGTGGTTCGATCCCCCGGCGTCCCATATGGTCCCCCCAAGCCTGGGGCGATTTCTGAGCGCATAGCCAGGAGTAATCCCTGAACGTCAAACGGGTGTGGCCCAAAAACCAAAAAAAAAAAAAAAAAGAATTCAAGCATCACTTCTCTTCAATAATATATACTCTGGTTAAGAGTTACTAAGTTATGAATACTTTCTACATTGGGAAATATAGTGAAATCTTTAGTTGTACCATTAAGGATGGGAAACTGCATCAGAGGTCATTAACATAATTACATTAATAGAAATTAACATTGAGTCTAATAGAATCAAATAGAATGAAACATAGGATAGACCTTTTCTATTTTTATCCTTTTTTTTTTTTTGGCTTTTGGCTTTTGGGTCACATCCTGCAGTGCTCAGGAGATACTCCTTGTTATACACTTAGTAATCACTCCTGGAAGGCTAGGGGGACCATATGGCATGCCGAGAATCAAACCGAAGTCCATTCCTGAGTTGGCCACATACAAGGCAAATGCCCGACTCTGTTCTATCTCTCTGACCCCTCTATTTTTATCTGATTAGAAGTTAAGTGCATCAAATGAAATAAAAATAATTTTTCCATTCATGTTCTTACTGATTAAACTACCTCTTTGATTAATATAAAAACTTAGCTCTTGGGGCCGGAGAGATAGCATGGAGGTAAGGCATTTGCCTTTCATGCAGAAGTTCATCAGTTCAAATCCCGGTGTCCCATATGGTCCCTGGTGCCTGCCAGGAGCAATTTCTGAGCCTGGAGCCAGGAATAACCCCTGAGCACTGCCGGGTGTGACCCAAAAACCACAAAAAAAAAAAAAAAAACTTAGCTCTTAAAATAAATCTAAAAAAATAAGAGGAAATAAACAGCCTTTTTGCCAAATTTTGTATTCAAATATTGCTTAAGGAATACTGGCATCTTCAGCATAACAAAATTTTCTGCTAGCTATCTTTGGGCAAATTGTCAAAGTACTTAGTTGTCTTAATGGGATAGTTTAAACACTGATGGTTCTAGAATTAGGACTTGTAAAACAAGCTAATAATTTATCTTTTATTGTTGTTGTTGTGCTGGAAATGAAACCCAGGCTTGATACATAAGAGGCTTCCCCTGTTCAATTGAGCCATGTACCTATCCTAGATAATTAATAGTTCATCTCAACAGATGTTCACTTACTGTTTTCTAGGAGTGTATTGAAGAGATGTGTGGATGAATTGCTTGTCATAAAAATATGTTCAAGAATATCATGATGTTGATGTTTCTTTCTTCTAGGGTATGTCTCTGTGCCAGACAGTCGTTGTAGGCTCTGTAATCATTCTTCTCTATTCTTCAAGAGCATGTTATAATTTGGTGATCATCACCATATCTCAGGATACATTAGAAAGTCCATTTAATTATGGTTGGGATAATCTTTCAGAAAAGGTAAGTTTGTGCCACGCATTGTCAATATGCCACTATGACAGTGATAACTAAGAGAATTTACATTTCTGCTTCATCAGCACTTACATGGAATCTCTAGCTACCAGTAATCATACTTAGAGCTTTTAATTTAAAAATACTCCCTTAGTATAGGATAAAAGGGAAACTGGGGACATTGGTGATGGGAAATGTGCACTGGTGATGATTGTTGTACATTGTATAACTGTAACTCAATCATGAACAACTTTATCTGGGTGGATGTATTATGAACAACCTTACAACCATGGTATTTCAATAAAAATTAAAAATAAATAAAAATACTCCCTTAGAACTGGGACTGGGAATCATAAATCTCTCTGTTTATCTCTTGCACCCAAGCACTGCAAGCAAATGTAACAGCAAAAATCCTTATTTATGGGGCCGAGCAATAGCACAGATTGTAGGGCCATGTATGTGAGCCTGCTAGAGGCAATCTCTGATCTCTGAACACAGAGCTAGGAAGGAGAAACTCCTGAGCACTACCAGGTGTGGCCAAAAAAATTAACGATGGGGCCGGGTAGGTGGCGCTGGAGGTAAGGTGTCTGCCTTGCAAGCGCTAGCCAAGGAAGGACCGTGGTTCGATCCCCCGGCGTCCCATATGATCCCCCCAAGCCAGGGGCGATTTCTGAGCACATAGCCAGGAGTAACCCCTGAGCGTCAAACGGGTGTGGCCCAAAAACCAAAAAAAAAAAAAATTAACGACAACAAAAAATCTTTATGTGACTTTTTTTTTTTTTTGCAGTGATAGGAATTGAACCAAGTAGCTCATGTATCAAGATACATACCTCCTAACTGAGCTGTATCCTTACATGTGACTCCTTAAAACATTCTTTGGGAGCACTCCCAAAGAAAGCTTAAACATATTATACTAACATTTTATTATTTTTTATGAATGTATTTATTAAAGCACCATGATTACAAACATGTTTGTTGAGTTTCAGTCATAAAAAGGCATACCCCCCTTCACCAGTGCAAACTTCCACTATATTGTATTAACATTTTAAATGATGGTGTTTCAATATTTGTAGGTAAAATGATTACCTATTTATTATCTAGTGAATGTGACTAAAAAAATACATATCCTAAATATTGTTTCATTTTAGATGTTTAGGTAACAACTATCATGAAAATATGACATGGTCAATTTATTTGGGACTGGGGGATTTCTAAACAGTGCTTAGTGGACCACTCCAGCATTACTCATCCCACTGTTGCTCCAGCCCTTTGACCCATGTCTCCAGCCTACATCTGTCTTGATGATTCATAGCTCTTGAGTATTTATACATTTGTTATTTCACTTACTAATATTCAATCTGACATATTGAACCACCAAGCATTTTTCATCCATATAAAAATATTTCTATGCTTGATATTCTGTGGTTTACTATACTATTAATAATAATTTCTCATGCACATTAATTTCACTAACACCCACCAGCAAAAGAAATTCAAGCTCTAATAAAGAAACACCCTACTTACTGGGAAAAATATTTTTATACATCTGATAATGGGTTAATATCCAAGATCTATAGGAAATTTATAAAACTTGACAACCAAAAATTCATTGACCCTATCCATAAATGGGGCAAGATAGAACAGACACTTCCATCTATTTTTAAGAAGAATATTTTAAAATAACTCATATCTTTTTTATATTTAGCTTTATCTTTAAATTGAGATATCCTGAGATACTATTTATCACCATTTTAGTTATCTTTATAAAGAGATATATTTTGGGCACAGAGTGATAGTATAGAACATTTACCTCACACACAGCCAACTCAGAATTGATCCCCCAGTACCCTATATGCACCACTGGGAGTAATCCTGAGAGGAGAGCCAGGATTTGGGCTATGCAATTAGCCCAAATTTCTTAAATAAATAAAGAGAAAGATTTTTCACCATGTTACACCTTGTCTTCTTCCTTATACATTTCCCATTCCCAATATCTGGTAAGGCCTTGTGTGCGACTAACTCAAATTCAGTCTGCAACACCAAGAATTACCCCTGAGCACAGAATGCTCAGGAGTAGTCATAAGAAACACTAGCTGTGCTCCCCTCCCAAAAAAAAAAAAAAAGAAGAAAAACAAATTTAACATCAACTATAGGCTACAATGATGCATATATATATATTTGGTTTTTGGGTCACACCCAGCAGCGTTCAGGGGTTACTCCTGGCTCTACGCTCAGAAATTGCCTCTGGAAGGCTCAGGGGACCATATGGGATGCCGGGATTTGAACCACCATCGTACTGCATGAAAGGCAAATACCTTACCTCCATGCTATCTCTCCGGCCCTGTATGATGCATATTTTTAAAAATTTATTCTTACTAAACCACCTGGATCTACAAAGTAGTTCACAATTTAGTTGTTTCAGGCATTCAGTGTTCCATACCAATATTAACACCAGTGTGACTTTCCCTCCACTATTATCCCCAGTTTTCCTCACCTTTACCCCCAGACTAACCCCTTAGCAGGCACAAAACAAATTTTCTTCATATTACTTTTACTCCAAGAAAACTTAGAGGTATGGCAAATGCAGTTATCAGAAAATAAATCAATGAAAGTAAATTTGTTATGATTGTTTAGTGAAATTAGTCTATTTAAGAAAAATTAAAATTACTTAAATAATATAATATCTACTCATTTACATAGATAAATTTTCAACTCTGGTATGTGAATATTATTTGCGAGGGTACACCCAACGGCACTCAGGGATTACTCTTGGCTCTATATTCAGTCCTGCCAGGCTCAGGGTCATATGGGATGCGGGGAATTCAGTCCAGAATGGCTGTACTCAAGGCTAATACCCTATCCACAGTGCTATCAGTTCAGCCCCCAAATACAAAGTACTAACTTTTATTTTGTACTGTATCATAATAATAATCCTGTCTTCCTTATCATTTATAAAACTTTTTAATTTTTTTAAATTTTTTGAAAATTCTTTGCAAAAAAATAGTAAGAGTTTACATGAAATACGTAAGGCATATTTTTAAATATATTTTTTATTTAAGTAACATGATCATATTTGGGTTACAGTCATAACCAGAACACCTCCCTTCACCAGTGTAGCATTACCCCCTTCCCCCTTCCCATTCCCTGCCTGTATTTGAGACAGGCATTCTACTACAGTTATTTGTTCTTAAGTTCAGTACGTTGTATTTTTTTTCCTTAAAGGATAAGAGTAAAAAAAATATAGTAAAGGTGTGATAGTGGCAATCGCCGTTGCTTGCATAGGTCCAGAAAAATGGGAAAATGGTAAGGCATGTTTTTAAGTAACAGCAGAACTGAGAAACTGAAATACTAAATTTTTCACCAGAAGTCTGTTTTAAATTCTCTTATGGGGGCTGGAGCAGTGGCACAAATGGTAAGGCATCTGCCTTGTGCACGCCAGCCTAGGACGGACCTCGGTTTGATCCCCCAGCATCCCTTATGGTCCCCCAAGCCAGGGGTGATTTCTGAGCATATAGCCAGGAGTAACCCTGAGCACTACCGGGTGTGGCCCAAAACAAACAAAAAAAAATATTCTTTTAATGGCATTTTTCAATATTATCC
The DNA here is from genome assembly GCF_024139225.1 of Suncus etruscus. Taxonomy (NCBI): domain Eukaryota; kingdom Metazoa; phylum Chordata; class Mammalia; order Eulipotyphla; family Soricidae; genus Suncus; species Suncus etruscus. The sequence goes on along the minus strand of NC_064849.1, from coordinate 38,119,124 downwards.
ATATAATAAAACGTATGACATGGACTCTAAAAATGGCATCGCTGAATATTATCCATATTATAAAAAATGCTTCATTCAGGGCCAACAGATAGTACAGAGGTGTAGGCACATGCATTGCATGCAGTCTAACCTGGCTCAGTCCCCAATACCACATGTTTCCTGGACATTCCTGTATGCAGCCCTGGAGGATCCAAAGAAGCACTATGGTGACCCAATTAATCTCTAGTAGTGCAGGGACAAGCAACACTGCAAACTCAGGACCTGGCATTAAAGCACAGACTTAGTTAACAGAGAATTTACCATGAGCAGCCCCTGGTCTCCTGACACTGCTTGGGAGCCCCCAAAATGTTTCCATAAATTGATGTATCTAAAATACATATATTTGGGGCTGGAACAATAGCATGTCGGGTAGGGTATTTACATTGCATGTAGCCAATCCAAGTTTGATCCCTGGCATCCCTTATGGTCTCCGAGCCTGCCAGAAGTTATTCCTGAGCGGGGAGTCAAGAGTAACCCCTGAGCAATGCTGGGTGTGGCCCAAAACTCCCAAATGCATATGTTTATATTCCACTGAGTATTAAAGCATTTTATTTTCTTTACAAAATAAGTTTTGCAAACCACAAAATATAGGAATTTAATTCAGAATTTTATGTATGTATAGTGATATTTTCTAATTTACCCTACCTGAAGCAAGTTAATTGTGAAAATGATAAATTACACATAAAACTAATTTAAAACTTTTTCTACTATATTCTGTTTACAGGCTCATATAGAAGACATAAGTGGAGAAGAGTATATAGTATTTGGAATGGTTCTCTTTCTGTGGGAACATGTCCCAGCATGGTCGATAGTACTGTTTTTTCGAGCACAGAGATTAAATCAGAATTTGGTATGATATTCTGATACCTCTAATACCTCTTCTCCCTATTTTATGTTTGGGGGCATACTCAGCTATGCTAAGGGCATACTCCTGGCTCTGTACTTAGGGATCATTCAGGGTGGGGTTGAGGGACAAAATGCAGTGCTGGGATTAAAAGCAGGTCAACTGCATACAAGGCAACTCTTATCCACTGTACTATCTCTCCGTTCCCACATTATTTTTTAATAATGGAAATGTTATTTTGTTTTTTATTTTTTATAACTTTATTTTAAAAATTACATTACTGCTCATGATTGGGTTTCAGTCATACAATGTACACAAACTCTTCACCAGTGCACATCTTCCACCATCACTGTCCCAGTTTCTCTCCCACCCTCCCCATGCATGCTTCTATCAGATATTTTACTTCTCTATCTCTCTATCCTTTTTCTCCCTCTGTGGTTTGCACTATTGTTAATGAAGGTGTACTAGCATTATCACTATCCTTCTTCAGCACCCAGTTCTTGTCCAGAGTGATCACTTCCAACTATCATTGTCATAATGAACCCTTTTCTATCCTAACTGTACTGCTGCACTATTTGTGGCACACACTTTCTACCCTGGACTGGGCCTCCTAACCCTAATCTCTATTGTCTCTGAATATTACTTACCATATTATCTTTTATTTTTCTTTTCTACCACAAATGAGTGAAATTATTCTGTCTATTCCTTTTCCTCGGAATAATTTGATTGTGCATAATGCTCTCCATATCCATCCATGTATAAGCAAATTTCATTATTTTTCCTAAAATCTGCATCGTACTCTATTTTGTAGATATACCACAACTTCTTTAGCTACTCCTCTATTCTCAGGCACTTAGGTTGTTTTCATTTTCTGGCTGTTGTAAATAGTGCTGCAATCAACATAGAAGTGCAGAGAGCTTTTATGCATTTTGTTTTGGGGCTCCTAGGTTATATGCTTTGAAATGATATTGATGGGATCAAATGGAAGTTCAATGTCTAGTTTTCTGAGGAATATCTATATTGTTTTCTAAAATGACTGAACCACTTGCCATTTCCATTAGCAGTGAATGAGAATCCCTTTCTCCCTCATCCATACCAGCACTAGTTGTTCTTTTGTGTGTATGTGTGTGTGTGTGTGTGTGTGTATGATGTATGCCAGTCTATGTGGTGTAAGATGATATCTCATTGTTTTGATTTGCATCTCCCTGATAATTAGTGGAGCATTTTTTCATGTGCTTTTTGGTCTGAAGAAATATCTATTCATTTCTTCTCCCCATTTTTGAAGTGTTATATTTTTATTACTAAGTTCTATCAGTGACTTGCATATCTTAAATATTAACCCTTTATCTGATGGATGTTGGGTGACTAGTTTCTCCCATTCTGTAGGTAGTCTTTGTATCATAGTTACCATTTCTTTTGAGGTACAGAAGCTTCTCAGTTTAATGTAGTTCCATCTGTTTATCTTTGCTTCTATTTGCTTGGACAATTATGTTTCATCCTTGAAGATGCCTTTAGCTTCAGTGACATGGAGTGTTCTGCCTACATTTTCCTCTATGTATCTAATGGTTTCAGTTTGATATTAAGGTATTTAATCCATTTTTATTTGACCTTTATGCACATTGTTAAAGATAAGTCTGAATTCACTTTTTTACATGTAGTTGGCCAGTTTTCCCAGCACCACTTGTTGAAATGACTATCTTGTTCCACTTTGTATTTCTTGCCCTTTTATCAATTCAGGTATATTCCATTGATTTGAGTCTATCTTTATTCCAATACCATGCTGTTTTAATGTCTACTGCTTTATCATATGTTTTAAAATTGGGGAAAATGAGTCTTCCATCTTATTTTTCCCAAGGATTGCTTTATTTATTCAGGGAAGTTTATTTTTCCATATGAATTTCTAAAGTGTTTCATCCACTTCTTTGAAAAAATGTCATAGGTATCCTTATAGGGATTGCATTGAATCTGTATAATGCAGGGGCCTGAGAAATAGCATGGAGGTAGAGCATTTATTTGCCTTGCATGCAGAAGAATGGTGGTTCGAATCCCAGCATTCCATATAGTCCCCCAAGCTTGCCAGGAGCCATTTCTGAGTGTAGAACCAGGAGTAACTCCTGAGCGCTGCTAGGTGTGACCCATTGGTGACGGGAATGTTGCACTGGTGATGGGTGGTGTTCTTTACATGACTGAAACCCAAATACAATCATGTGTGTAATAAAGTTGGTTAAATAATAAAAAAAAGAAAAAATAAGTAAATCTGTATAATGCTTTGGAAGTATTGCCATTTTAATTATGTTAATCTTCACAATCCTTGAGAAGGGTATATGTCTCCATTTTCTTGTGTCCTCTTTTATTTCTTGAAGCAGTTGTAGTTTTCTTTATATAGGTCCTCACTTCTTTAGTTGACTCTAAGATACTTGATTTTTTTGAGGCACAGTTGTGAATGGAATATTTGTAATATCTTTTCTGTCTATTTTTTATAAAGTTTAAGATTGATAAGCATTATATGTTCCAACCTCCTTTCTTAGTTTAAAAGTCTTCAAATGCTTCTATTTGTTCACAGCCACCAGCTGGTATGATAAATAGTCACAGTTATAGTTCCAGAGCTTACTTTTTTGACAATCCAAGACGGTATGATAGTGATGATGACTTGCCAAGACTGGGAAGTTCAAGAGAAGGAAGGTATTGAATTACTGGTGAAATATATTGAAAAGAACAAATGTAAGATCAACTCAAATATTTAATGTGTGACTTGGTGACATATGTCAATAAGGAACATTTGATAATGTAGTTTAAATTATTAAATGAATTAAACCTACACTATAAGCTACCATATCACCATTAAGCACATATATTACCTATACTAGAGAAGTATATTTGAGTGATAGTGTCATTTAATTTCTGGTTATTTCATTGGTTCAAATATATAGTTTGGTGAACAAGGAATGAAAAAAATCAGAGGAATTATATGTTTCCCATATTTCTGATGCAATTCAGAATAAAAACAAAGCAACTGTAGTTAACAATCCTGAGTTGCCTAAATTTCATAGGTCTTCCTGTTCAATATTTTCCCCTCTTGTTCCAAATATTGCAAATTCATACCATTAGCCAGGCATTCAGGAAAAGTGGCAATCTGATAGCATATTATGTAATTCTGACTTTCTTTAGAAATGTTATTTAACATATGGTTTTTAAACTTTTTCATTAGCAAAAAGGCAGTATAATAGAATTATATTTATAGGATTTCTAAGAAAATTATTAGTGTGCTTACACATACATTTACATAGTGCATATGTATATGTAATGTTTTAGAAGAGTACTTAGTGGGGCCGGTGAGGTGGCGCTAGAGGTAAGGTGTCTGCCTTGCAAGCACTAGCCAAGGAAGGACCACGGTTTGATCCCCCGGCGTCCCATATGGTCCCCCAAAGCCAGGGGCAATTTCTGAGCGCTTAGCCAGGAGTAACCCCTGAGCATCAAATGGGTGTGGCCCAAAAAAACAAAAAAAAAAAAAAAAAAGAAGAGTACTTAGTATATAGTATATTATCAAATTTTACTCATTTTGAATAGTATTTATCAATTATTCGCTTTTGTACTATCTAACAAAAGATATTGAATGAGAAATCACTGAACTTTCTAGAAAATCATATTTTGGTAAGAACATTATCTCTGTATATCTGATGCTATCATGAAAGTTATTAGAAACTAAAAATATCGTTGTGATTTCTTAATATTCTGACTGTGGCCTATAATTTCTATTTTCTTTTTTGTTGTTGTTGCAGTTTAACAAATTCACAAGGTTTGGGCTGGTATGGCACTATCACTGGATGTGGCACCAACAGTTATACAGTCTCTCCTCACCTAAATGGACCTATGACAGACACTGCTCCTTTGCTCTTCACTTGTAGCAATTTAGATATGAACAATCACCATAGCTTATATGTAACACCACAAAACTGACATTACTGAGTTGTGATTCTGGTTGCTTTTAATGGATGTGTTTATGCAATGTGTTTAAATTCCAGCTACATAAACATTCCTCTCTGTTGTAACTGAAAACAAAGTCTGGAAATCTATTCAGCAAGGACGCACAGCTGTGATTTTTTGACCTCTTCAACATAAAATGAAGTAAAATGGAAAGGTTGACAAGAGGGGTTAGATCTTAAGGTACTTGATGACCTCCAAACATCTTGACTTTGGAACGCCTAATGCATATTTGCACTTTTATCTTTGTTTTGAAAGAGTACACTGCAGTCCCCTAAGTCACACTCCACGCTCACATTGAGATATTTATAGTATACACCAAATTAGGAGGCAATGTTCCTGTTAAAACTAAAGTCGGGGTTCCCGAGCACCACCAGAATAACCAGGGTCTTCCCTGGTACCATGGGCCCAGAGCAGCACTACATCTTTGGGCCCTCACGTTGACTCACCTGCCATGTTGGCCAAGAATCAATTACTAGGAGGAGCCTCCCTCTTGGTATCCTGAGAGTGACCTTCTAATATATTGAAGTCCATATATTTAATGGTGTGCTTTATGTGGGATTCTTCCCCAATAAAAAATTTTATAGTATGAACAGTGTGCAGAATTAAGTCCTAACATTGTATTATTCTTTTTAAACGTCTACTAAAATAGGTAAATGTTGAAGATAGTTTTTTAAGCATGGTTATAAAATACCAATGGAAATTAAACAATCATATGAATAATAGCAATGATCTTTACAATGATTACCAGCAGTGTTCTTTGGGAAGCCACAGATATTTCTTCAAGAGAAAGGTACACCTCTGAAAATGATATGGCTACTTGAAATAGAATTGGTTGTGATTATTTTGTATGATTCAGATAGATGTAGTAGTTTAAGCATGATTCTTCAAGAAAGCAATAGTGATTTTTTTCATAGGGAGATTTTGGTAGAAACTTCTTGGGACTAAACAAGTTTACAGTTGCATTTAAGAATACCTAAAATGGGGGGCCAGAGCTGTAGTACAGCAGGTAGGGCATTTGACTTGCACACAGCTGACTCAGATTTGATCCCTAACCTCTGTATGGTCCCCTGAACCCACCAGGAGTAAGCCCTGCGTGCAGAAACAGGAGTAAACACTGAGCACCACCAGGTGTGCTCCCCCATAAAAAAAAAGAATACCTAAAATGTACAACCTTAAATTAAAAATGTAAATTTATTTTCAGTATTCGATTCAGCTTATACAAGCTATAACTGATCGTAACCTATTGAATCAAGATTGTCCTTAGGTAAATTTAATCATGACACATTGTTGCAGTGAACTCAAGTGCAATACTTTATAAAGCATAATTTCCCTTTGGCTTTCACATTTTGAATCTTGTTTATTAGTAAAGCCAAATTGAATTGAATTAATTCCAGTAATAGACTAAATGACCTTGTGAAAAGGTACTAAATAGATAAGTATAAAACCAGTGGTTAATATCAGAATACTTTTAGTATTACATTCAAACTATCTTAAATGTCCTACCCTCATCTAAAAAGCGTATATGTTAGACTAAGGTAATAGAGAATTTTAAAATGCACTTTCTACCAGTGTCTATGTAGAAAGAAATAGATGCTGAATACCTCAAGATGCCAAGGGAACAGGCAACATGGAATGTCATCACAGAATGCTTACAGATGGTTAACCATATACAGTTGTTTGTCATCTATTTCTTCAGAACAGGAAAACATACAACTGACCTTTTTGTTGTCTCCTTTTTTTGTCTTCTACTTTGAGTTGGAGAGTTGTTTTGTTTCTACTCTTACTTTAAAAGCCTCTCAACTGTTTAAAAATTGATGCAATAACATCACAAAAAGTATAAACAGTAGGTGAGTTCCCAAGAGATAAATAAAATTTTAAATGCTATCAATTTTTTGTACTATGAACATAGCAAAAAATAAACAAACTTCTTTTTATCATACAAAATAAATTCAACCAGAGGTATAAACTTAGGCTACTTTATAATAAATTCTTCCCTTGTAACCAAATTATTTTAATGTTTATGGTACAGAAGTTAATTTTAGTATTAAAAATATAATGCATATTTAACTGATAATATTTTATTACAACTTCATTATTAAATTTCTTTTCCAAGTACCTACTATTCATTTTCATACTAATGTTAATTACCTAATTACCTACTGTTATCTGAAAAGATGTGTTGTCTTTGCTCATTGTTAGGGTTCGAAGTGATGTGTTCTCTGGCAAGGCTTCCCTGTATATTGTTCCTCTGTGCCTATATAAGCAAAGATTACTTTCAAAAGATAGCTCAGATAAAATAATTTGCTTATTTTAGATGAATTGATTATTCCAAATTTGAGATTTGTAATTTTTATTCTCATTACTGACATGGGTACCCAGAATCTTGTATTTGTCTCCACCTACACATTTGCCACAAAACATCACCAAAGACAAAGCTTTGAAAGAAAAGAAAGATAAGTTTCTGGCCCAAATTTTGCTTACAAATTCCAAAGCACTAGGAGCACTTTAAGTTTAGTCCTTGAAAGAAGTAATCGTTTATGAAATCAAAGGGCTACCAGCTCCCTCTTCATCCTGCACTGAAGCACATGATGATCATATCAAACCTTCATTTTTGGTTCATTGATTAAAAGTAATTTTCATTGCTTAAAGTGTGTGATTCTACGGTGATTAGTAGTACTTGTTTTCCTGTTTCATTTGGGTGGCCATTAATTTTGAAACTGTTACCACCCATTTTAGCTGGTTGTAGTTTTATGAAAGATGTAATTTATAGCTAAAGTGGCTTTTTTATGCATAGCTGCCTTTTTTATTGTTTAACAGTGTTTCTCAGCTATCGAACCAGTGTCAAACTGGTTTTAAATATATAGCTGTGGCCAATGAATGTATTTATTTGTTGTTTCACTAAATTGTAACAAAACACTACTGTTAAAAATAAAAGTGTTTGTGCTTTTATTTAGAGATCTGGTTTCTTAATCTCTCTTAATAGATTCTACTGATTGAGTTTCTTTCATATAAGAATAAGAACCCAACTGCTACCACTTTAAAAAAAAAAAGAACCATTAGGAGTTACAAATGATGTTTGCCTCTAGTGAGCTTATAATTACTTACATCTGGACATTATGTCCTTAATGTTACATAGCAATATAAGAAATGTTATGCACTTTAAAATACAAATATTAAGCTAAGAAATATATGAGATAACTTAGAACACACTTTGATTTCCCCATAGAATCTTAAACTGTAATAAGTTACTCTAACCCACTTCCCACTTACTCTTGTTGCCTTTTCCCCTAAAAGAAGGATTCTTACCACTTTTTTCACCAAAGACCTCTTTTTATACTGCACCAAACTCACACAAAATTTTCAGTACAATTTTAGGAACTTTATTGACACCACCACCTCCCAAGTCCACAAATCCTTGGAATGTATTTACTCTTGCTGTAAAGAATATGTGGAGTGAATTAGTACTTCAAATGTAATTATTACTTTAAAAGTAACTTATTAGGTTTTCATACGCCAAAAAAAATGCTATGAAGATGCAAAGATGGATAAAGTTCCTTTTCCTGCCCTTAAGGGAGCTCACATTCTAGTAAAGGAGTCTTTAAAAAGAAAAAAATAATACAGTATAATAAGTAACACAATAGAGGTAGGTTGTAATTACAGTGGTGACACAAAAGAGTCATATGACCCTCCTTGAATGAAGCAAGGAAGATTTCACACAAATGATGCTTTATGTCAGGCCTACAGGGATACAAAAGACATTTCCCAATGGGGCAAGATGAGTAGGGCACTTGGGAAGAAAAGATTATGCATTAATGTGTTGAGGCCTGCTCATAGTGTATATGAAGGGTGCTAAGTCTAATTTATCAGAATAGTGTGGAAAGTGGAAATAGATACACCTCAGAGGACCTAGAACACCAAGCAAAGGATTCAGCTTTCTCCTCAAGGTTCATGAAGTACTGAAGGATATGAAATGAGAAATAACATGGATATATTCTTAGAAGGCAAATTCTGGGAGCAGAGGAAAAAAGGGGGAATATAAGGAGATAGAGCAATGACATGAACTGGATTTATAAAGACTTTTCTATAAACAGATATCTATGAATCTATCTATATAAAGGTAAAATATGGCAGTTAGATACTGATTGGGTGGAAGGAAAATGTAAAAGTGGAGTAATTCTGAAGTCCATGACCATTATTTTTAATTAAAGTAAGAATCATAGATATAGTAGATTGTGGGGGAAATGATTATTTTATGACACACACAGGTGTCTATGGGACTACAAAGATAAGATACAACATAGGCAGATGAATTGGGATGTCTGCATTAATGACCAGGTTTTAGGAATAATTAAATTAGAACTACCCAAGTTATGGTCATTAAGAGAGCAAGTTCAGCTGGGAAGAAAGTTCGGGTACATAGCACATGCTAGACCCTGGTTCTCTCCCCAGCAGTACCTGGCCTGCCAAGTAGGAGCGCTGGTAATCCTTGCTGGTCCTCATCACTGCATTCTCAGGGCCTGCACTGAAAAGCCAGTCTGGTTGACCAGTTATCTCAGGGGTGCTAACTTTTCTCAGAGTCAGAGGTCTCACAACCCTCTTTCACCAAGAGAACAAGAAGGAGAGCCTCACAAATAATATTTAGGGAGTAAAATGATAAAAGGCTTTGAAAAGAGGTATCAAGAATAAATTAAATATAAGAAACCCTGAGGGATAATATTTCTTTTAAGAGGTCATCAATACTGTCAAGTGTAGGGTAAAAAAGTCAGATCAAAACAACAACCAAAAAATACCAGATACAAAATGGTTATATAATGAACTGTGGATCTATCTTGGGGATTTTTACTTCAAAGAATTGAATATTGGAAGTTTTATTTCAGTAAAGAACAAGTTGGAGGTGACCAGGAGAAAGATAAAGAAATTTCACAACAAAGACTATTTAAAAAAAAAATGTAAGGCATTAGAGAGTTGTAGAGAAAGCTACCACTTAAACCATGTTTTCAGAATACTATAAATGAATTAAGATTTTATATCTAGTTCTCATTTAAGATTCCTTTGAGCCTCCTATAATTTTTACCTAATTAATAAGTTTTTTGTTTTTTCCTTTGCTCACCTACTCAGAGAAAATGAAAGGGGAAAAAATTGGGACATATACTGTCAATCTTGATTCTATAATTATTTCATTCAAATATACTGAATACATATTCATAAATTCATTTGACAAATATGTCTTATGTACCCACTATACTTTTTGCCATTATGTCCTTAGAGACACAGAAAAGGAAAAGTATCAGAAGTATAAAAATGACATTTTAAACCATCATATAAACTCTGCTTTATCAATAATGAGACATTTCACATGACATACCTGATAACACATGAAGGACACATAATTTTAAGGTGTACAATTTCTTTTTCCCCTACAATTACCATATGATAGAAATACTGAAAGACTTTCCAAAAACTTTACTACAACACATTATAATGAAATATTTTCATCATTTTACTAATGAGAACATTCAAAAATTAGTTTAGTTTTAGGAAGAAAAAGAAAATGAACTGCATGTATAAAACTAAGATATATATACACTTCACTATAAATTAAGAATGAAAGGGGCAACAACACTCAAACAAGAACTTCAGATTAGAAATCAAAATGTTTCCTTAGAGGCTGGAAGCAATAGTACTGCAGGTAAGGCAGTATTGCAGGTTTGTCACCTGGTATATCAGATGTCCCCCAAGCCCGCCAGGAGTGATTCCTGAGTACAGAGCCAGGAATAACCCCTGAGTACCACTGGGTGTGGTCCCAAAACAAATTTAAAAAAATCCTTAGTCTAAGGTTTATAATATTGTAGTTTCTTATCTCTTTTCTGGAAAAAATTGATCAATAAGAGCTAGTATATACACTGAAGAATCTAGGGTTTAAAGGGTATAATACCGATAATTGACTTTGAAATGATGATGAAGATAGTGGTAATAAGAAAAATTCGTAGATATGGGTAAGGAGTGTTCTTTGTACTATTATCCTGAAAAATTGTATAAATTTGAAATTATATAAAAATAAAACATCTCCCCAAAATTTTATTTAGATTAGGGATATTTATGAGAATAAATATATAAATCTATGCATCTTTTCATAATCTTAAGAAATCTCATATGCCTTTGAGTTGACTTGTTATCTTTCTATACAACAAAACAACCCAATGAAAATAGCAGTATATTCTATAAGTTTGTTTCATACCAATGCATTTTAGTGTTGCCAGTTAAGGCAAAGGTTCCCAGTTAAATTTGAATTTTAAATAAGGAATAATGTTAGTATGATCTGTTTTTTTTGGGGGGTCACACCAAGCGGTGCTCAGAGGTTACTCCTGGCTCTGCATTCAGAAATTGTTCCTGGCAGGCATGGGGGACCATATGGGATGCCAGGTTTCAAACCACCGTCTCTCCTGGATCGGCTGCATGCAAGGCAAATGCCATACTGCTGTGCAATCTGTCTGGCCCCAATTTTAGTATAATCTTATCCCAAATATTATATTCAACATACTTAAATTTAAGAAAAGTTTTGCTTTTATCTAAAATTCAAGTGTGACTGGGCATTTTATGTATAATACAAATATTTTGTATTTGTAATATTACTAAATCTGGTAATTCTAGAAAACATTAAGCTATTAATTTTGGGTTATTCATGAACTTCCTAGCATTCTGTTAAGTGGTTGTCACATTAGTCATGATTTTATTTGTATGACAACTAACACAAAATTCTAGTTTGAGAGATGCAAAGCATTATTTGCTTAGTTTTACCATATATAAATTAGATAATTCTGATTTTATTCCATATTCAACTTTAAAATTTGTAGCACATTACAAAGTATATCATTTTTACTCACAAAAAAAATTTATAGACATAGACAGCACAGTTAAAAATGACTTACTTAAAACAATATAATTCTTTACAAAAGCAGCTTTATATAAAATGTTTGGCTTTAAGACTATCATTTCTGTGATGTTTTTCAATGAAATTCCATTCTTGGCCTCCAGTGTCCAGAAACAAGCACATCTGTACATTTCATTTGATTTTCTTTAATGTATATTTTGCAATAAATTCCTGAAGTTTTCTAACTCTCTCACACTTGTAGAAATTCTGCAACAACAAAAAATTATTTTCTCAATAATTTAACTCACTTTGTAATTTTAGAGCACAGAGAAACTTAAATTTTCAACAAATATAAAGGCACATGCCCAATTTAATCTATTTTGATGTATTTAAGTTCTTAATTTGACATGGTGAAACTAAGAAAATATTGCCCAGATTGTTGATGCTGTTGTTCTGGGGTACACACAGTAGCGTAAGACTACTTCCAGCATGGTGCTCAGGAGTCAAACCAAAGGGTAGTTGCTGGTGAACCACATGGTGCCAGGTTTCAATCGCAGAGCCCCAGAATGCAATGCATGTACTCAGCCCTCTGAATCATTTCCCCAGCAACCTAGATCTTTTGTTTTGTTTTGTTTCACACCCAGTTGTTTGCATGGCTTATGCCTGGCTCTGCATTCAAACCAGGATCACTCCTGCTGGCTTCAGGGATCATGTGTAGTGCCAGAGATCAAACCAAGGTAGATAGATCACATGCAAGTGATTTACACATTGTACATTTTCTGGCCCCAGAAAGAACTGCATCTCTACTTAAATTTGGTAGTGGAGCTTATTTAAAGTGTATCTTCCAATCATTTTGATGAAAGTCAATCATTTTGAAAGAATAACTTCTATATAATAAAAAATATTCAAATATAAACATGATTTTTCAAGAACCTTGGAAATGTTTGGGAAGCAAAGAAAATTATAACTTTGAAAAAATACAAATTCAGTAGGATATCTATTAAATATAATTATGATTATAAAAGTCAATTGATGAAAATAAAGAAATCTAATGATTTAGACATCTAAGTACTTAAATATTTCTCAATATCATAGACTTCTGAAGTGAGATCATTTCACTAAAAAGACTGTTTCATACACTAATCTGGGAGTTAACCTGTTGTATTAGGCTTACTTGGCAATAGAAAACAACTTAGTACTTTAAAACTAACCTTCCAAATGCATTAAATAATGATACTATTTCTTGTCTAGTAAGTTGAAATTCATGACTGGGTCCACTTTCTGGCATATTTGCTATTAGTTTTTCAGAAAACAAGATCTTCAGAGCAGTGCCCAAACCCTGTGTCTGTAATAGAAATAAAGGTGAAAAATTAGAAAATTATTTGTAAAAAATAAAATTTTAAATGAGACTGATCTAGATAGGTTTACCTGAAGCTTTCCCCATAGTCGACATTTAAAACAACCAACGCAATCCATGATTCTTGAAATATTTCTAAAATGTAGTCGAAAGTCCTCCTAAACACAATTTAACAAAAATGTTATTAAGATAATAAACTACTCAGATGTTAATATTTTCAAAATTCCTTCTACATACCAATACTATGCAGCATGCTATAGGATGCCAAAGGGAAGGAATTAAAATCAGTATTCACTCCTACATACTGGAATCTACATATACAGTTTCATTTTCTTTTACCACAAATTCAAAAGTAGATATTTTAATCAACCCCTAATGAATTTAAACAAACAAGGGCCAGGGGCCAGGAAATAATACAAGGGCTCAGGTGCTTATCTTGAATGCATTCAACTACAGTTCAATCCCCGTAATCTCAGAGCATATGTGAGGTTTACATATTTACAGAGTAAGCCTTGAACATCACCTAGAGTACAACCCAAAACACAAAAACAGAATAAATTGAAACATCAAAAGGCAAGGGCCAGACAGATTTGTTAACTTCCCCAAATTCTGTTTTTTGATTTTGGCTTTGGTTTTTGGTTTATGGGCCACATTCATGAATGCTCAGGACTTACTTTACAAGCCTGGAACTGCTCTCGGGGATCACTGTTGGTTGGCTCAGAGGACTATATGTGGTGCCAGGGATCAAACCCAAACCCAAGTCAGAAGGCATATGCCATATCTGCTGTACTATATTATCACTTTAACCTTCCCTAATTTGGGGGGGGAGGTTCGGCCACACCCAGTGATACTCAGGGGCTACTCCTGGCTATGCACTCAGAAATCACTCCTGGCTTGGGGGACATATGGAATGCTGGAGGATGGAACCGCAGTCCGTCCTACACTAGTGTGCGCAAGGCAAATACCTTACCACTTGCGCCACCGCTCTGCCCCCCCTAAATTTTTACAACCAGTAAATAGCTAACTTATAGCCCAAGACTGCTTAATTTCAAAACTATTTGCAAGTAAATTAAAAAAACAATTAAGTGAGGTGACAGTGGAATAGAACAGTGAGTAAGGCATGCAGCTGACATGGGTTCAATCCCTTATAACACAAATGGTCCCCCAATTCCCACCAGAAATATCCCTCAGTATATAGCCAAAGTATGAGCAATGCCAGGTAAGAGCCCAAAGCCAAAGTAAATAAAGTCAGTTTTCTGATGCTCAGTAAAATAATCCTATTTCCTTTTGTCATTAATAATAATCATATTACTAAAATACAGAAATGTACAAAACATGGTCAACCATCCATGTACCTTTCAAGTTAAAGAAATAAATTATTACAAGGACAAAGGAAGCTTTCTGTGTATCTCTTTAAAATGCTGTAATCCTGGGGCTGGCGAGGTGGCGCTAGAGGTAATGTGTCTGCCTTGCAAGTGCAAGCCAAGGAAGGACCACGGTTCGTTCCCCTGGTGCCCCATGTGGTCTGCCCAAGCCAGGGGCAATTTCTGAGCACTTAGCCAGGAGTCACCCCTGAGCATCAAACAGGTGTGGCCCAAAAATTCAAAAAAAAAAAATGCTGTAATCCCTCTCTGGAACTATTCTAAATTTGCTTTTTATTATTCTCTTTTGATTTTAAAAGTATTTGTATGTATGTCTGTATGTATGTATATGCATAAGCACTAAGGTATTTTGTTTGCTAATAGAACAATAAGCATCGGGGCCGGGCGGTGGCGCTAAAGGTAAGGTGCCTGCCTTGCCTGCGCTAGCCTCGGACGGACCGCGGTTCGATTCCCCCGGTGTCCCATATGGTCCCCCAAGCCAGGAGCAACTTCTGAGCGCATAGCCAGGAGTAACCCCTGAGCATTACCGGGTGTGGCCCAAAAACCAAAAAAAAAAAAAAAATTAAAAAAAAAAAGAACAATAAGCATCAATCATATCCAAAAGTTAGTATATATCTTTAAGGAAAAAAAGACAAAGAAGGAAATCAAGAATGCATCTTTCGGGCCCGGAGAGATAGCACAGCGGCGTTTGCCTTGCAAGAAGCCGATCCAGGACCAAAGGTGGTTGGTTCGAATCCCGGTGTCCGATATGGTCCCCATGCCTGCCAGGAGCTATTTCTGAGCAGACAGCCAGGAGTAACCCCTGAGTACCGCCGGGTATGGCCCAAAAACCAAAAAATAATAATAATAATAATAATAATAATAATAATAATGCAGCTTTCTTGTATGTCAATAAAAATTATCCATTGGGGCCAGAGAGATAGCATGGAGATAATACGTTTGCCTTGCATGTGGAAGGTCGGTGATTCGAATCCCGGCATCCCATATGGTCCCCAAGCCTGCCAGGAGCGATTTCTGAGCATAGAACCAGGAGTAACCCCTGAGCATTGTCGGGTGTGACACAAAAACAAAAAAAATATATATAGAGAGAGATATATTATCCATTAATCCCCATTCCCTATGGACTTTTGAATTTAGTGAGGAATCCCAACTGATCTATAACTTGGAGGCCATATAATCTCAATCTCAATCTGTCTCTCTTTCTCTCTCAAGTACTCTGACAAACAGAATAGATCATATGTGTCATATCAACTTTTATTCAAAAGAGACAGTGAATAATCACTCATGCTAAATAAAACAAACATAGTAGGGAAATACAATGCTCAAAGGCAATAACAACTAAGAACTGGTCTTCAGTAAGAAGTTTAGCCTGAAGGAAAGTAGGAGGAGGGGAATAGATGTCACTGGAACAATTGGTGGAGGGAAGCAGACAAGCTAGTGAAGAATGTGGTGCTGGAATGAGTTATGCAAGAAGCTCTACTAGTAACAGTATGTAAGCTAGGCCTAAAAAAAAATTACAAATAGGTGGCCGGAGCAATGGTGCAAGTGGCAGGGCATTTACCTTGCATGCACTAACCTAGGATGGATCATGGTTCGGTCCCCTGGCATCCCATATGTTCCCCAAGCCAGGAGCAATTTTGTGGCCCAAAAAGAAAAAAAAGAAAAAGAAAAGAGAAAATAAAGTAGGACTGGCTAACTCATGCTCAAAAGTCCTAGCACCCTTTATTAAAGATCCCTATCCCACCACAAATGATCCCCGAGCACAGAACCAGAAGTAAGCTCTGTGCATTGCTGGGCATGGCCCAAAAACTAAATACAGAAATAATGGCAGGTAGTGGCTAGAATGATCAAACATACTGTGGTCAGTGCTGTGATATATTTTCATTTTGTGGGGGTGGGTGGGTTTTTTTTGTTTTGTTTTGTTTTTGGGCAGCACTCAGGGGTTTCTTCTGGCTCTACACTCAGAAATCGCTCCTGACAGGGGCTGGAGAGATAGCATGGAGGTAAAGCGTTTGCCTTGCATGCAGAAGGACAGTGGTTCGAATCCCAGCATCCCATATGGTCCCCTGAGCCTGTCAGGACCTATTTCTGAGCATAGAGCCAGGAGTAACCCCTGAGCACTGCCAGGGTGTGACCCAAAAATAAAACAAAAACAAAAACAAAAAAACAGAAATCGCTCCTGACAGTCTCGGGGGACCATATGGGATGCTAGGACTCGAACCACCGTCCCTCTGCATACAAGGTAAACGCCCTACTTCCATGCTATCTCTCCAGCCCCTGTAATATATTTTCTTTTTTTTTTCTTTTTTTTTTTTGTTTTTGTTTTTGGGCCACACCCGGCTGTACTCAGGGGTTACTCCTGGCTGTCTGCTCAGAAATAGCTCCTGGCAGGCACGGGGGACCATATGGGACACCGGGATTCGAACCAACCGCCTTTGGTCCTGGATCGGCTGCTTGCAAGGCAAACACCGCTGTGCTATCTCTCCGGGCCCTGTAATATATTTTCAATGGAACCAATGGACTAAAAGCAATTCTCTCCCATTCTCAAATGTTTCATAAGCTTTCCTATTATACTTTTGCTTGAGTATGAAACAGTTCTCTTTCATGCAAGTTCTCTATTTCTATTCAGGAATCAAGAGGACAATTTTTAATTAATATATAAGTATAAAATGAGAATGGAAGGGACAGATACAGAATGATCTCTCTCATATGTGGAATATAAATAAACATAGTAAGGGAGTAAAAGTGGCCAAAGGCAACAGAACCTAGGAGCTAGTCTACAAAAATAAGTTTACTATAATGGGATCTGGAGGTGGGATGGGGGACCAGTCTGAAGGGGTAGGGTAATGGAACATTGACACACAAAACCCTACCATGATCAACTGTAAATCACATTGCCTCAAATAAAATATATAAAAACAAATATGGCATTATACACCACAAATTATCTTTAAAGTGTGTATGACATTAACGAGACTTTTTACCTCGTTCCAGGTGCACACAAGTGCACGCGCGTGCGCACACACACACACACACACACACACACACACACACACACACACACAAAATGTTTCAGGATTTTGACAAAAGTAAAATAGCCTGATAAATAATTCAAGTCTTCACAATACAGAAAGTATAGGTGCAAAACACTCTTCAGTAAACTAGCAAGTGTGTTAAAAATAAGAATATTGAAAATAGTAAGAAGGAAAAAAATCTAAGGATAGCATCTTCCCCCTCACTCAACACTCTTGAAACACTCTGTTTTTGGAAAGTTACATAAGCTCCAAGGTTATATATTTCTAGTAAGAATGCTTTGAGTAGGAGGTAGAAGCAAGTCAAAAAAAAACTATTATCTAATGCATAAAAATAAGGAGTGAAAAATTATTTTCTTTGAACTCTGAGACACTGTGAAACTATAGTGTTTATCAAAGGAAAAAGAATAGACAAAGGGAGTGATTGTTTTAGTGTGGTGGCACTGGAACTTTGTTGTGAGGGCAATAGCCATATGGATATATCCATATGGATGTGTGAAACTCCTAAAATGTAATAGCATTGTAAAACAATAGCAAATCAATAAAACTGCTTTGTTTAGAAAAAGATTCCACTTTGCAAGATACATAAAATCAGGTTATTTCCTGATTAGGAAGAGGTGAATAAGAAACAGAGATTTTCACAAATATTCTAATAAAATCAGATCAAGCCCAGTACTAAAAGCATCTGCCTTTACCTATCTGAACATTTATAACAGAAAAATGTAATGTAATTTCACTTGAGTCAATAGACATACTAGAAATTCCTTAAGATAGAGCTCTCTCTCTCTCTCTCTCTCTCTCTCTCTCTCTCTCTCTCTCTCTCTCTCTCTCTCTCTCTCTCTCTCTCTCCCTCCCTCTCTCCCTCTCCCCCTTCTCTCTCATGGCAGGAGACAATGCCACATTCTGCACATTACTGTTAAGAAATCTAGTTGGGCAATCTTGCAAAATTGCACTGGTGAAGGGGTTTTCTTTTTTCTTTTTATGACTGAAACCCAGCTACACACATGTTTCTAATCATGGTGAGGAAAAGGGAAGGGAAGGGAAGGGAAGGGAAGGGAAGGGAAGGGAAGGGAAGGGAAGGGAAGGGAAGGGAAGGGAAGGGAAGGGAAGGGAAGGGAAGGGAAGGGAAGGGAAGGGAAGGGAAGGGAAGGGAAGGGGAGGGGAGGGGAGGGGAGGGGAGGGGAGGGGAGGGGAGGGGAGGGGAGGAGAGGGGAGGGGAGGGGAGGGGAGGGGAGGGGGAGGGGGAGGGGGCGGGGAGGGGGAGGGGAGGGGAGGGGAGGGGAGGGGGAGGGGAGGGGGAGGGAAGGGGAGGGGAGGGAAGGGGAGGGAAGGGAGCAAAGGGAAAGGGGAGGGGGAGGGGAGGGGAAAGAGAGGAGAGGAGGAAGGAAGAAGGAAGGGGAGGGGAGAGGAGAGAAAGGAGGGGAGGGGAGGAGAAGGGAGAGGGGAGGGAGGGAGAGAAGAAAGGAGAGAAGAGGAGGGCAGGGAGGGAGAGAAGAAAGGAGAGAAGAGGAAGAGAGGAGAGGGGAGGGGAGGAGAGAAGAAGAAAGGAGAGGAGAGGGGAGGGGAGGAGAGAAGAAGAAAGGAGAGGAGAGGAGAGGGGAGGGGAGGGGAGGGGAGAGAGAAAAGAACACTCTCCAAACAAGTTGAAGCAGAGATAAACAAATGGGAAGATATTAAGCTAAGAAGCTTCTGCACCTCAAATAGTGCCTAGGATACAAAAAATCATCTGCATAATGGGAGAAACTATTCACCCAATACCCCTCACAAGTTACTGATAGAACTTAACAACAAAAAAAATTTAACCCCATCAAAAAATGGGAAGAAGAAATTAACAGACAATTTCTCAAAGAAGAAATACAAATGGCCAAAAGGCACATGAAAAATGCTCCACATAACTAATTGTCAGGGAGACACAAATCAAAACAATGATGAGGTACCATCTCACACAACAGACACTGGCACATATCACAAAGAACAAGATCAGTGTTGGAGGGGATGTAGGGAGAAAGGAACTTGCATTCACTGCTGATAGGAATACCTTTTAGTCCAGCCCTTATGGAAAACAATATAGAGATACCTCAAAAGACTGGAAATTGAGCTCCCATATGATCTAGCTATACCACTCCTAGGGATATACCCTAGGAACACAAAAGTGCAATACAAAAATCCCTTTCTCACACCTATATTCATCACAGCACTATTTACTATAGCCAAACTCTGGAGAAAACCAAGATGCCCTTCAACAGATGAATGGCTAAAGAAACTGTGGTACATATACACAATGGAATACTATGCAGCCATCAGGAGAGATAAAGTCATGAAATTTTCCTATACATGGATGGACATGGAAACTATTATGCTGAGTGGAATAAGTCAGAGGGAGAGAGAGACACAGAATAGTCTCACTTATCTATGGGTCTTTTTAAAAAACATAAAAGACATTATTGTAATAATGCTCAAAGATGAGGGCCAGAAAGACTGGTTCAGGATATAAAGCTCACCTCAAAGAGGGGTGAGTGCAGTTAGAGAAATGATACACTAGCAACTACCAAGACAATGTTAATGAGTGAGAGAACTAGAATGCCTGTTTTGTATACAGACAGGGGATGTGGGAATAGGGAGATGGGGGCCATTGGTGGTGGGAATGTTGCACTGGTGAAGGGGGAGGGTGTTCTTTTTGTGACTGAAACCCAACTACAGTCATGTTTGTAATCACGATATTTAAATAAAGACATTATTAAAAAACTGAAAAAAGAAAGGAAGGAAGGAAGGAAGGAAGGAAGGAAGGAAGGAAGGAAGGAAGGAAGGAAGGAAGGAAGGAAGGAAGGAAGGAAGGAAGGAAGGAAGGAAGGAAGGAAGGAAGGAAGGAAGGAAGGAAGGAAGGAATCTAGCTGATATTTGGCAGTTGTAGCATGCTGAGGCAAAACTCCACAAATGTGGTTTTGCCTGAGATACCGCCTCTATTAAGAAACAAGGCAAAGACAAGCCATGTTCCAAAAGGTATCTAGTTTTCTACTCTTGCCATGACAGCATGCTGAATTCCTAAATGCCTTTCATCAGTAATAGATGAACCACAAAAACTGGTGCTATGTCCCATAAAGAACAGCCTTTAATTTAACCAAAACCATTTTCAGAATTGTCCTCAACAAAAGACAGACTGTTACAATACAGGTGCTTTAGAATAAATAATTACTTTTATTAATTATATGAGACAATGTGAAAGCTTATCTGTAACACATAAGTTTCAGTTGCTATTTGTTTTGAGTTTTTTTATTTATACTTTTATTGATTGAGGTTCTGTGATATATAATACTATTATGAGTAGTTCACTATACACATAATTCCAACACCAGTTGCTATTTTCAACATTGTACAAAATGTTTAAACCATAGACCTTAAGTTGGATCAGCCTTTGAACATCATGTTTTGTTTTGTTTTATTTTGAGAGAATGATTAAAGATTAATTTAGTGAATAAAATACTTACCTTTAGTTTGTTTGCTTCATTTTTGTCTCCAGCAAAAAAAGAATTCTCATCAAAATGCAAAGGAAATGACCTATATTTTAAAAGGAAAAAATGATTTTATGTTTTTAAATGTCAAAAATCTTGTTAAAGTATTAAAAGTCCTGGCTTTAAAAAAATATAAAAGAGCATTTTGCTGGGCAGTGGTAAGTAATACTGTTAAAAGATTAGAAAATAGTAGTAAAATCATCAATCTGATCCCCCCCAAACAAGTTTTTATCCTTAGATCTAAAAACTAACTGTACAAGAGTATTAGATTGGCCCCAAACCAAATATATTCAATTAAATATAAAAACAATGCAATATCAAGTACTAAAAGAATGACCTTTAAAATGAAATATATGTGGGCCTGGAGAGATAGCACAGTGGTGTTTGCCTTGCAAGCAGCTGACCCAGGACCTAAGGTGGTTGGTTCAAATCCCGGTGTCCCATATGGTCCCCCTGTGCCTGACAGGAGCTATTTCTGAGCAGCCAGCCAGGAGTAACCCCTGAGCACCGCCAGGTGTAGAAGAAAGAAAGAAGGAAGGAAGGAAGGAAGGAAGGAAGGAAGGAAGGAAGGAAGGAAGGAAGGAAGGAAGGAAGGAAGGAAGGAAGGAAGGAAGGAAGGAAGGAAGGAAGGAAGGAAGGAAGGAAGGAAGGAAGGAAGGAAGGAAGGAAGGAAGGAAGGAAGGAAGGAAGGAAGGAAGGAAAAAGGGAAGGGAAGGGAAGGAAAGGGAAGGAAAGGGAAGGGAAGGAAGGGAAGGAAGGGAAGGAAGGAAGGAAGGAAGGGAGGAAGGAAGGAAGGAAGGAAGGAAGGAAGGAAGGAAGGAAGGAAGGAAGGAAGGAAGGAAGGAAGGAAGGAAGGAAGGAAGGAAGGAAGGAATATATGTGCCTTTTAGTGCCCACGCTAAAACCAAACCAACACTTAATCCTGAAAGACAAAGTTAGATCTTAATATTTATTGAATAATTTTTCTTCTTCGAGATGAAATTTGCAGAGAAGTTCAGCCAGACCTAGCAGTGCTCAGTGCTATTTCTGACTGTGTGCTCAGGGATCACTCCTACCAATATTTAGTGTTCCATAGGGTTCACATTTAGGGTTCAGTTTCAGAAACAAACCAGGGTCAGCTGCTTTCAAGGCAAGCACATTACCCCTATATTATCTAGTCAACTTTCTAAATGAATATTTAAACATTTTACATTTGGAATTGAGGAGTTTGGGTTCTTGAGCAGTGCTCAAGTTCACTCCTTTCAGTATTCAGGAGATCTGGCTGCCCCAGTTCTCAAGCCTGGACCTCCTGGAACTCTCTCTCTAGCCCTAACAATTTTAGATACTGCTTCTCATCACTCTTCTACAAAGTATAGGATTAGCTTTAAATTACTTGATTTCATGAAGTAGTTCCAGAAGTAGCACTTTGTTTTCAGTATCCTGAACTTTATTTCCAGTGAAGAGTTGAAAATCTGGGCGCTCAAAGAATGGTAACACTTTAGATAATGCTCTTAATTCTATTAAGTAGAGAAAATATAAATTCTTAAGTCTTCTTGGACCTTCTCCTTCAGTCAAAATTCCATCAAACCGCTGCTGAAATTCTGTAATGTTGTGTCCCCATTTTTGTTCCAGCCAGGTATCTAACAAGAAAGAATTTAATATTAAAAGTTTCACTTAAAAAAAATTTAAAAAAGTTTCACTTAAAATTAAATTTTTCTTCATTCCTTTTTTTTTTTCTTCTTTTCATAGGATTAGTTTACCTAGAGATCTTTGTGACACTTATATTGAAAGATATATAGTATGCCATAAAATATCTCATAATTTGACTCTTATTTATTTATTTTAGCTTTGAGGCTACTACCAGCTCTATGCTCAGAGTTCACTCCTGGCAGTGCTCAGGAAACCATACGGTGCCAGGGTTAGAATCAGGGCACCCTACATGGAAAGCACATGCTTACTTTGCTGTAGTCTCTCATGGGTCCATATAGTTGTATATTAATATTTTAGTTCTATAATACATTCTTTATGTTTTTTTTGTTTTGTTTGAGGGCCACACCAGTGGTGCTCAGGTACTCTGTGTTCAGGGATCACTCTTAGATAAATTATATAGGATTCTGGGGTTTAACCCATCAGCAGCATGCAGAGTAATAGCTCTATCTGTGTACTATCTCTCAAGCCCCCAAGAACCCATTCTTAAAAGAATGATAAATTCAGTGTTTTACTGAGACCAAGAAAAAAAGAATTTTCTCAATATTACATATGCGTGAAACAAAAAATATAAGACTTTATTTATTTTTTTATATTTGTGATTTGGGGGCCACACCAAATATAATTTAGGTTTTAACCTGGCTCTACACTCAATAATCATTCCTGGGGCCAGAAAGATATCATGAAGGTGAAGCGTTTGCCTTGCATGCAGAAGGACGGTGGCTCGAATCCTGGCATCCCATATGGTCCCCTGAGCCTGCCAGGAGTGAATCTGCGATATCTGAGCGTGGAGCCAGGAGTAACCCCTGAGCGCTGCCGGGTGTGACCCAAAAACCAAAAAAAAAAAAAAAAAAAAAAAAATCATTCCTGGCAGGATTGGGGGGACTATATGAGGTGCCAAGCACTGAACAAGGTAAGTCCACTGTACTATCTCCCCAGTCACCAAAATATACAAATTTTAAGGTCAGCAAATGATTCAAAGGACTGGATTGCATGCCCTGAATTAGTGAGACCTGGGCATCTCAGGACTCAAGCACTGAACTACCAGTTCTCCTTATTCATGTTTCAACTATTGAAGGGAGTGACCCTAGGTCTTCAGCATTGTTTAAACCCTCAAAAGAGTCTCAAAAATTACTAAGAAATTTTAAGTACTTTTAAAAATTAATGCTATTGTGACTTAGTTTCTAATAGGTAAGAAATAAGTTAATGATAATGAAAGCCAACCATGGTCACATTTTTAAATGATGTGCCTCGAGCAAAAAGAGCAGCAATAAATGTTTTACTCATTAAGCCCCAAGCATAAAGCTGGCACATAAATGAACAAGTTCAGATACAGTAATATCTAGTGAATGATAAACTATGCTCTTAGGAGCTCTTTAATTCCCTCAAGAAAGCAAAAGAACATTTCCAGAATAATTACTTCAATGATGAACAGCTTCTTAAAGAAGAACTCACAGCTATTTCTTATACTACCTACAGTTCCTACATTCCCAATAATTATCATTTTAGAAAGGACTTTTATGGAAAAATAGTAAAACAGGACAGTCTTTTTCCCCTGAGGCAAAATAACAAGCCTATCTTAAGATTATCTGGGGGGAAAAATTGTGACAAAATGTAATAAAACTGAATGTCACATACCTTGAAGAAGATATCGTGCACTCAGATGCACATTAATACTTGCATGTAGACCAGATATTAGTCTGTAGAAAGCTCTTTTTTCTACACAGAGACCTAAATATAAATAATATAAAAAAGAAAGCTCACATGTAAAACAAATAATAAATTTAATTTCTTTCTTTAAATATGAAAAATTATCATTTAAGTTTCTAATTACCTTCGAGCCAGCTGTAAAAAGTATTCTCTGAAAGGCAAAGAAAAATAAGTTACAAGAGTGTAAAAATGCCAAAGTTCAAATAATTTAAAAATGTTATATTATAGAAAATTTTTACCAAAAGTATTATGTTTGCTTGTTTGTTTATGGACGTGGGGGCCATACCCTGGCAGTTATAAAAGGGCTAGGCTGCTCACAGGCTAGACAAAAGTCTTGATCTCAGGCCTTCCAAACAGTAATTTAGAGATGGCCTAAAGTCCAAGACAAAAATAATTACTTTTGATTTCTCCAAAGGAAGGAGAGAAGTAATCTGTATGAATTCAATTAATCCCACTCTTCCACTAAGCGTACACTAGGTGTTAATTTTGCCCTGGAGAGCATCCTCCTCATAACTTTCAAGATAAAGTTTTACATGAGGTCAAAAAACCATAATTTAGGGGCTGGTGAGGTAAGGTATCTGCCTTGCAAGCGCTAGCCAAGGAAGGTCCATGGTTTAATCCCCCGGCGTCCCATATGGTCCCCCCAAGCTGGGGGCAATTTTTGAGCACTTAGCCAGGAGTAACCCCTGAGCATCAAATGGGTGTGGCCCGAAAAAAAAAAAACATGATTTAAATAGTAAATTACTACATGGAAAATATTTATCCCTAATAATTTATTTTTTATGTTCTGAGAATTAAAACCCCATTGCATTTTTTGTTTGTTTTTTTATTTAGGGACTTCCCCAGGTGGTACCTAGGGGTTACTCCTGGCTCTGCTCAGAAATTACTCCTGACAGTCTTGGAGCATTCTGGGAATTGAACCCAGGTCCCCACATGCAAAGCAAATGCCATCCCATTGTGTTATCACTCTGGCCCTGCAATGTATGTTTTTAATTAGAAAGGTAAACATAACCTATGAAGAAGTATTAGAACTGTATCATCTATACTATTTGTATGTAATATTATTTTGTTCTATGTATTCTATTTTTTTTTTTTTTTTTTGGTTTTTGGGCCACACCCGGTAACGCTCAGGGGTTACTCCTGGCTATGCGCTCAGAAGTTGCTCCTGGCTTGGGGGACCATATGGGACACCGGGGGATCGAACCGCGGTCCGTCCAAGGCTACCGCAGGCAAGGCAGGCGCACCTTACCTTTAGCGCCACCGCCCGGCCCCTATTTATTCTATTTTAAAATGGCAATTCAAGTAAATATTACAAAATCTGGTTAATTCCTAATGCCCATGATTCACTGAATACAAAAGCAGGAGTAGCTCCTGAGCACTGGGAATTCCCTAAAAACAAATAAAGCAAAGTCCTGAAATAATCAAAATGTTTATTTTGCCTAAGTTTGTATGAGATAACATTATATGAGCAGTTATCATAGTATCATAATAGAATCATGTAAAACATAAAAATGACGGGGCCAGAGAGATAGCATGGAGGGTAAGGCGTTTGCCTTTCATGCAGAAGGTCATCGGTTCTAATCCCGGCGTCCCATATGGTCCCCCGAGCCTGCCAGGAGTGATTTCTGAGCATGAAGCCAGGAGTAACCCCTGGACGCTGCCGGGTGTGACCCAAAAACCAAAAAAAATAAAAAAATAAAAAAATAAAAATAAAAATTACAGCATTAGAAGACAGAACATGAAAACATTTATGTGAAATAATACATTGAGGGGCCGGGCGGTGGCGCTAGAGGTAAGGTGTCTGCCTTGCCAGCGCTAGCCTAAGACAGACCGCGGTTCGATCCCCCGCCAGGAGCGACTTCTGAGCGCATAGCCAGGAGTAACCCCTGAGCGTCACCGGGTGTGGCCCAAAAACCAAAAAAAAAAAGAAATGATACATTGAAAGTTTCATGTATGCATTTATTGCAGATGGCAAACACACCATATATTTCTTTTTGACTAGAATTATTTCTGCAATACTCAAAATATGAATAAAATTAATCAGGAGGCTGGAGCAACAGCATAACAGGTAGGGTGTTTGCCTTACATGCAGTCCACCCAGGTTCAATCCCTGGTATTTCATATGGTTCTGAGCCTGCCAAAAGTAATTTCTGAGGGCAGAGTCAGTCATAACCCTGGAACACTGCTAGGTGTGGCTCACATACACACAAAAATAAAATTAATCAAAATAAAATAATTAATATGCTATATACAAACCCAATGTATACTCATAAACAAACATTATAAACAAAGAAAATGCAAATAAAGAACTGGTTAAACTGTATGTATGTCACAAAAATAATAATTATATTATATTCTAAATACACACAAAAAATCTTGTAAGCTGAATGAGAGCGTACTTAATAAAAATGATAAATAGAATCTTCAAAATGAAAAGACACTTGTGGGGCCCGGAGAGACAGCACAGCGGCGTTTGCCTTGCAAACAGCCGATCCAGGACCAAAGGTGGTTGGTTCGAATCCCGGTGTCCCATATGGTCCCCCGTGCCTGCCAGGAGCTATTTCTGAGCAGATATCCAGGAGTAACCCCTGAGCATCGCCGGGTGTGGCCAAAAAAAACAACAGCAACAACAACAAAAAGAAAAGACACATGTGATAACAGATATATTTTTTCAATTTCACTAGTAAATAATGAAAATTAAAACAAACACTTTAACAGTAAAGGTTAAAATAAAATATTTAATGCTGATAAATATTTGGATCAGGTAAAATTAATGAAAGCATTGATTGAACAGGGTTTAAATTATCATAGCCTTCCAATGACAAAAAGCAATATATATAAATATATATAAAGAACTTAAAATTAAGTACCAGTAAGTTCATTTCTAGACTGCTCTATATACATAACTGTTTTTTGCCTTCCCTAAAATTCCTATGTTAAAATCTTAACCTCCCTGTGATGATTTTGAGCTTTTGGGAGGAAACTAGATTAGATGAGATGAGCGTGAGGGAGACCAAGTTTGAGATTTGTATTTTAAGTGGAAGAGTTCAGAGTTGTTTCTCTCAGTGTGAGAACAGAGCAAGAAAACCAGTGTTCTATAAGAGCTTTTAAAGAGAGGTCTCGTCAGAACCCAAACTGGCTGGCACCATTAACCTCTCAGGGTCTAGCCTTGTGAGAAAATAATGTATTTTGTTTAAACTACCCTAGCCATGGCATTTTATTAGAGCAGACTGAGATCATAAAGAAAGAGGCTAGGAAACTAACACTATAAGAAAATGTAATTTTGCTATTATAAGATCATACATATACAAATAATAGTAAGTATAAAAATGTAAGCAGAGGAGTAGTAAGAGGCAATAACTACATGCATGAACTGCCAAGCATGGTCTGACTCAACACTGCTACTGACAAATTATCCAAATTTGTTATGTAGCTAAACCTCTCATTTTCATAGTCTATAAAATGATGACAAGTATATCTCTTAGGATTTTTGGAAAGAAAAATAGGTTTGTAAATTGCCCAAACAAGTATTAAAGTGCAGTACTAGCCATTACCATTACCAGTTAATGGGAATTCCTAGTGGGCTATGAACTGGGGTGACTAGGAGTGTCTGTGGCAGAACTTTCAAGGAAATGTTCAGCTTATTTTGTCAGTCTAAAGTAGCCATTCTCAATTTGGCATGACTCTGATCAAGTTAGATATCAACTACTATGTCAACTATCAAGGACAATCCTGTTTGATCAAATGCATATTTAACAAATATGCTCAAAATGTTTCTGTAGAGTCTTCATAAACTAAATATCTATTCTCTGGTAATTGGAGAAGGTTGAGTTCTTCTAATAGTATGGAAAATCTGAAACAACCTCCTCTAATATAACTAGAATATAACATAGAATCTGGAACATTTAAAGTAGAATAAGCTGAATCAGAATTTAAAATAGATCAACACAAATATTAAAATATGAAGCATCAACTTCTAAAGAAGTTACTTACCAAACAGTACTAATTCAGCTTTTTATTTGGCAGTTATTGTTAATGTGATTTTAAAGTGTAATAAAATAGCAATGTTTTCAATTTTGAGATTCTATTGTTTAGAATATTTTTAAAGCCATAAAATAATGTGCAGAAGACAGACTTGGGGGCTGGAGTAGTGGTACAATGAGGAGGGTAGATGCCTTGCACAAAGTCAACCCTGGTTCTATTATCAGCATCCTAATGGTCTTGCCAGTAGTGATCCCTGAGCAGAGTCAGAAGTCCTGAGTACCACTATGTATGACTCCAAAAGTCAAATTAAAAAAAACAAACAAACAGGAGATAGAATTGTTACTGAGAGGACAGTGATAATTCATATTTTAGCAATTTTGTCTTGTTAAACTAAGCTCAGTACTATGTAGTCTATTGGGGGAGTAGGAAGTGTCCTCCCAAGCAGTGCAATAGAGGCCAAAGGGCCCCATTAACAATTCTTGGCCAACCAGATTAGTAGTTCAATACAAGGGTCCAAGGATGTGATGCTGCTTGACCCCAAACTGCCAGGGATACTCTCCCTACCTGGAGATAATCCAGGGCCATAATCCAGTGGATCAAGAGATGCACTGGAGTGTGCAGGGTAGAAGGGGAGGGTTCATATGGAGCTGTGAATCAGACCTGGGTAGGCAACATGCTTGGCATGTTATTATTATCTGGGAGGCTTCAACATTGTAGTATTTTCATATTGTTAAGCATTTAGTTTATGAATAACAAAAATCATTTCAATCTCACACATAAAGCAAACAAGAATATGTTAAAATCTGGGGTACAAAGAAAATACAAAGGTTAAAGTGGTTGCTTTGCATGTGGCAGACCCTGTTTCTATGCTCTACTACCACATATGATTCCTCTCACCCCAGCATCACTGAGTGTGGCCCAAAGTCAAAATACAAAAGATGGAAAAGGTATAGCTATAGTTATATATTCAAATGTTTAGCATACAATTAATGAAGTGCGTTGCAATGGCACCTTCACATAGCACGGCACTCTGATAATGACCAGAGGTTTCCTAAACAAGACACAGTAGACCCAATAAGCCTGTCCTGACAGGCTCTCAAGTAAGAGTGAACCTATTCTGTGTGGGGCTTCACTTCCTGCTGAAGCTGTAAAAGGGGAACTCTCAGTGGAGAGGCAGGCATTCCCCACTACCTCAGTGAGCCAGCCAGCATAGTCCTTTTCTCCTGACCTAGGCTTTTCACCTTCAAAATATTCCAGAAAGCAATAAAAAATATTGCTGCTCATTAGAGAACATTAGATAGGGCATTAGACAATGTACAGAAATATAAAATAAAATAAAAGGTCCCCCCAAAATAAATAGGTACATGCAGAGCAAATTCGTATGCCATCAATGATAAGGAAATGAGCCTAGGGGCCAGAAAGATAGCACAGTGGTAGGGTATTTGCCTTGAATGCAGCAGACCTGATACACACCCGGTTCAATTCCTGCATTCCATATGGTCCCCCGAGCTTGCCAGGAGCAATTTCTGAGCACAGAACCAGGAGTAACCCCTGAGCATCGCTGGCTGCTGCCCCAAAATCAATCAATCAATCAATCAATAAACTGTTTTAAAAAAAAAAATGAGCCTTACCTTTGCGTTTTCCTGAAAAAAAAAAAAGAACATAAATGCTTATCATTATAAATGCCTTTAAAATGTTATAGTTCCATAAAAGAAAAGAAGACTTTTTAATAGTTATTACAGTTAGCCCATCAGTTTATGAACATAAGCAAATTTGGTAGGAAGAAGCTCACACTTATGAAATGCTCTGGAATGGGACAGGAAATACACCTGAATACAGTTAACAAGCATTTTTCATCTTCCACAGAATGAAATGTGAGTTGAAAATAGAAGAAAAATTCATCACCTGCCATAAAACTCACATATTATGGACTTTGTGCAACTTGGGTAAGAGAATTTTCCTCCACATTAATTGATTCTAATGGTAAAAAACAGTTCAAGATTTGTGTTATTGTTTTGAAACTTACAAAATTTGCCAGAGGAATACTTCAAAAACTGTGTTGTTAGGTTCAATTTATGCACAACACAACATGTAATGTGCAGCTGCTCATTTCCTCTCTGAATTTTGCCCACTTTTATTTAGGACTTCCACTGTTTGATTAAGTTGTGATGGGGAATCTATTTTCTGCCAAGGATCATTTGGATATTTATATCATTTATGGGTCACACAATCCAGGCAGAAGGATAGCAGGCAGCTTATGAGAAGCTTAGGTGCAGCAGGGCCAGTGTATAGAATTTCATTGGCCTTAGTGGGCCATAGATACAGTGTTATCCATCCCTGATTAAATGTCTCATTGCATGGAAGTTACAGGAGGCCCTGGCACTATATGATTTCCCAAACAGAGCAGGCAGTAGCCTGAGTACCACAAAACCAATAACACACAAAAGTATCATCTAGACATCTTTCTTTCCAAAGATAAATACCACATGCATGATGGCAAAAGTTCCTTTAATAGTATAGGCAATTAGATACTATGTTTTGGGGAACCATACCTGGCAGTGTTGGGGTGGGGGTGTTATTGCTATTCCTGACATAGTGTTCAGGATATTCCCTGTGGTGCTCAGAGAACCACGTAGTACAAAAATCAAAGCCAAAAGTTCCACATACTCCAGTCCTTTGATCTACCTTTCATGCCCTTACATATTATATTTTAATAAGCCATAAAATGCTTGCTCCTTGACACCTTAATACAAATGAATATGAATGTTATTTTTTCTTTTCTGAATATGAATTTTAACCACATTTTAATAACTGTATTCCATGTGAATATACCATGAACCATTTAACCAAGTCTCTAATAACAAACATTTAAATTTCTCATGTATTGTTCGAGTATTATTTAATATATCTATTGTCCATGTAATTGAGGATTAATTAAATAATTTACAAGATCATAACATAAGTTTAGAGTAAAGGTCACTTCTTGTCTCAGAATTTCACTATATTCTATTAATAGCTTCTACTAATTTACAATATATGATAAATAAGCCCCAAATTCTGGTTTAAAATCACTATTTCTCAAAGATCAGCAAGACAAAGTCCTTAGTAGGAAGCTTGCCATATGGAGAAAGGGTCGTTAAAACAGAGAAGGAACCACAATGATAATGATAGTATGAAATGATCACTCAGAACAAAAACTAGGTGCTGAAAGGAGATAAAGTGATATGCATGATACCCCTTCAGTAACAATATTATAAACTAAATTCTTAACTGGAGAAAAAGAAAGAAAAAAAAAGAAAACTGTCTTCCAAAGAGGCAGGCTGGAGGCACAGGAGGGAAACAAGGAACACTGACAGAGAGAAGTGGACGCTAGCGAATGGATGGATGCTCAAACATTTTACGAATGTAACTCAACCATGAACCAACTTTTTAACTTTGGATCTCATAGTGACTTAATAAAAAATAAATGTATAAAAATAAAATTGTTAGTTCTATTTTTTATTTGAAAGGAAGGATATATCTAGCTCAGGGTATATAGCTCAGGGGCTATTCCCAGTTCTGTGCTTGAAGGGGAGGGATGAAAAGTGGGTACTTCCATGACCTCATGCTGAGGAATCATATAGTGATGAAGGATTGAATCTGAGTCTCCTACATGCCAATCATGTGTTCAGTAAGCCACTTGAGCTATCTCCCCACCCCTAAAGAAGTTATTACTTCTTCCACCCCATTTGATTTTAAGACATACCAGATGGGGCACTGTGCTCAGGAATCACACCTAGCAGTCTTCAAGGTACCATACGTGGTGCCAGGGATCAAACTTGAGCTGGCTGTATGCCAGGCAAGTACCTGACCAGCTGTACTTCATTGTAATCAACTTCATTGTAATCAACTCAAGATTTTTCAGCCAACACAGAGAAGGACACAATGTTGCTTAATAGGAAAAATTATATTTTATGACACAGTAGTTCTTCAAATAAATTTTAAAAATAATTTGTTAAAAATGCATCAAAGAGGCCCGGAGAGATAGCACAGCGGCGTTTTCCTTGCAAGCAGCCGATCCAGGACCAAAGGTGGTTGGTTCGAATCCCGGTGTCCCATATGGTCCCCCGTGCCTGCCAGGAGCTATTTCTGAGCAGACAGCTAGGAGTAACCCCTGAGCACCGCCGGGTGTGACCCAAAAACCAAAAAAAAAAAAAAAAAAAAAAAAAAAGCATCTAAGAGGGACCAGAGAGATAGCATGGAGGTAAGGCATTTGCCTTTCATGCAGAAGGACGGTGGTTCGAATCCCGGCCTCCCATATGGTCCCCTGTGCCTTCCAGAAGCGATTTCTGAGCACAGAGTGTGACCAAGTATGACCCAAAACTCAAAAGAAAAAAAATGCATTAAAGATTTTACCAGTAAGTACAAGTTCAAAGAACACATATAGATACAGTGTCTGCAATAATACACTGAAATTGAAATGATTTATTTAACAAACTATCAGTTGCTGGCAAGATGTCTCAAAGGGCTGGAGCACAAGTTTTGCATGTGAAAGCCCCAAGTTTTCCCCTGGCATTGCATGGTACCCAACTCTACAAGGAGAGAACATGAAAGAAGTGTGAACTCATTCCAAGTATGAGACGCAAACAAACAAACAAATAAGTGCAAGGACAAAAGAGATAGATAGTTCAATATGTTGAAGTACATACTTTATATCCAGAAGGCCAAGTTCCACCCTAGCACCTATGATATCCTAAACACCCTTGAGAGTGAGCCTAATAATTGAGCTACAAGTAGCCCCTGACCACCACAGGATGTGATCCCAAAACTAATGAACAAATAAGCAAACTGCCTACTAGAGACAATGCAGAATTTGTGAATTTTAACTTTATACCTGGGTAATCATTTGTTCAAAGAAATTCTTAATGCATTTGTTCATAAGCCCATTAAATAAGAAGTGCAATTTTTACTTATCATTTATAGAAAAAAAGGATTTATAGAATAAAGGATTCCATCTAATATGGGTTATATAAACCCATATATAAACCAATATAAACAAAATGTGACATAGGGCCTTGGGGGGAAGGGTAGTGTATTGGCCAGTCTGTGGGTGATGGGTGAGATGACTGTACACTAAGAACCATATGGCAACACCACTGTGAACACATTACCTTAATACATGGTTAACACAGTACTTAATACTTTGTATTAAGGTATCTTGTTATCTTGTTAAAAGATAAACCTAGTTATATTTTAATATAATAAAACCTGCCCACATGTCCAAATTATAAGAATAATGGTAAAACCATGATCTAGACAGAAAAATAAAAATCAAAAAGGAAAACCTCATGTTAATGTGATATACTTTATAAGGAGAGATTACTTCCAGTTAGAAAACTGGGTAAATTTTTGAAGGAATGGTAAAAAAGAAAAATTGAGTCTCAGTAGAAAATAAAAAATACCCATGAGGAAAATAGATATACATGCATTTGACATCAGGCTCCCAATGTATGCAACAATTGCCAGTTTGAAGGACGATTTGGAGTTTTTTGATATTCATAACTAGTACAGAAACTCCCAAATTTCCCTTTTCAACAAAATTTTTTCAAATCACTCAGTGCACCCCTGAAAATCTACCTTCTTTAATTAAGCAAATAAAATGTCTACCGGAGGTTGTAGCTATCCGGGCCACCATTTTGGCTTCCCCAAGGGGGCAGTATTGCTCACTTTGGAGACCAGTGAATTAGGAAAGGAGTAAAAACCTAAAAGAGAACAGTCTTATGCAAAAATGCAGATAATAAATATATAACCAGAGGGCGGAGCGATAGCACAGTGGTAGGGCATTCGCCTTGCACACGGCTGATCCAGTATGAACCTCGGTTCGATCCCCGGCATCCCATATGGTCCCCCAAGCCAGAAGCGATTTCTGAGTGCATAATTTCTGAGTGCATAGCCAGGAGTAAATCCCTGAGTATCACCATGTGTGCCTCCCCCCCAAAAAAAACCAATAAAAAATAAATATATGTATATATATATATATGTAACCAAATCTTCCACCTAAGATAGTTTAATCTCATGTACTTTGTTATAAAAATACTCAAGTAGGGCGCCATCCTTGCACACATCTAATCTAGATTCAATCTCTAGTAACCCATAGAGCCTGGTCAGGAGTGACTCCCTAAACACAGAACCAGGAGTTAATCTTAAACACAACTGGATGTGGCCCAAAACAAAAATAAATAAACTCCCTTTGATATGTAAATATTTTAAACCCTTTTAAATAGGACTGCATCTTCAAGAGTGAGGAAACACTTCTATGGAAACAGGAAAATCAGATCCCAAATGCTTTAGCCAACCCTTATTGGCCCTTTGCTACCTTCTAAGCAAAGTTTACTAACTGATAATTGATGAAGCATACAATTTAATAACTCACCTTGAGCAGAAGCCAAAGGATTTAAAGGTCTTTTAATTGTCTGTGGCCTAGAAACCAAGAATAAAAGTATAAAATAAAAGATATTAGCAATCATGTTACTGTTAATTGAAAATAATTATCTCAGTGGGTTTCTTAATCATAAAATCCAAAACCTAAATGTTTTATGGAGATGATAAAATTTCATGTTCTCTAATAGCTTTAAGAGAAAGTGTCTGTTAATTGTTTTGGTGATAGTAGATCCTAATCTTTTCCCTTGGGAGCTACCAGAAAGTCATAACATTATCACTTCTGCAAACAAAGGAAGGAAAACTGTTCAGTTAAGCTCCTCTCTCAGAATCACTAATAGTTTGTATATACTATATACCCATACATGTGTGTCCATTTATAGCATAAAGTTCACTCCTAATTGAAAGACAAACAAGAAAAAAAAATCAATATCTAGCACAAGCATTAAAATAAAATAGGAGAAAAAAATAATGGGGGGTTATTTTCTATTTAGTTTATTTAGTTCTATTTAGTTTATTTAGTTTTCTATTTAGTTTATTAATTTTCTATTTATTAATTTAGTTTATTAATTTATTTAGTTTATTAATTTTCTATTTAGTTTATTTAGTTCTATTTAGTTTACTTTTTTGTTTTGCATTTGCTTTTGTTTTTTATTTTTTTGGTATAATAGGGACACACACTGCTATGCTCAGGGGCTTACCTTTGATTCTGCACTCAGGAATCACTCTCAGCAGTGCTCTGTTCTCTACTTACACATTTTTAATGTACAATTAAGTATATTAATTTGCCCCATGGTAATCAAATATGCTATGATTCAAATAAAATGCATTTTTAATAAGAAAAAATCTTAACATATCACTAACATACCTTTTAATTTCAAAATAAATATCAATTAATGTGATCAATAAACTATAGTAATTGTTTTGAAATTTGTTTGGATTTTAAAAATTTGTATATCTTGAGAAGTCCTGAAAACAGAATATATTTTAATATTTTGCTATATTTTAATATACTATATTTTAATATTTTCTTTTTTTTTTACCCCCCAACAGTTTTGTTTCATTGTGGGGGGGGGGGGTTACTCCTGGCTCTACACTCAGAAATCTCTCCTGGCAGGCTCGGGAGACCATATGGGATGCTGGGATTCGAACCACCGCCTTTCCACAAGCAAGACAAGAGCCCTACCTCGGTGTTATCTCTCCGGCCCCTCCCTATATTTAATATTTTCAATTAATGACTCCTACTGGCTCTGTTTTAGATAATATATAAAAACTGTGATATAAACTAGCCATAATACTAGTAAGTTCTTTAATTGGCTCTATTTTAGTTCATCTTAAAAAGCAACCTTTAGGGGCTGGACAAATAATATAGAGGGTAGAGTGTTTGTCTTGCATGCTGCCAGCCCAGGTTTAATCCCCCAGCACCCCATATGGTCCTTGAGCCCACTAGTAGTTAACCCTCGAGCACAAAGCCAGGAATAAACTAGCCAGGGTTAGCCCAAAAAAGAAAGAAAACAGAGAAAGGGGGGGGAGGAAAGGGGAAAGGAGAGGAAGGGAAAAGAATGGAAGAAAAGAAAAACTTCAGGGCCAGAGAGAGAGTGTGCAATAGGTAAGGTACTTGCCTTATTCACAACAAACCTGGGTTAATTCCAGGAACCCCATTTTGTGCCCTGAACACTGCTAAGAGTGATCCCTGAGCAGAGATCCAGGAGTAAATCAATGGGCATGGCCCAAAACCCAAGAAGAAAAAAGGAAAAAAAAAAATAAATCCGTAAAGTGGGCAAGTAAACTAAACAGTCCAAATATAAAATTAAACACATAATAGGAATCAATAGTGAAGATAATCTTCACTTTCTTTTTTTTTTTTTTTTTTTCGGTGTTTGGGTTACACCTGGTGGCTCTCAGGGGCTACTTCTGGCTCTATGCTCAGAAATTGCTCCTGGCAGGCTCAGGGGACCATATGGGATGCCGGGATTCGAACCATCGACCTTCTGCATGAAAGGCAAATGCCTTACCTTCATGCTATCTCTCCAGTCCCAATCTTCACTATCTAAACTAAAATTTAAAAGAAAAAAACAAAAGCTTTGGGGCCAGAGAAATAGCATGGAGGTAAGGCATTTGCCTTTCATGCAAAAGGTCATTGGTTCAAATCCTGGCATCCCATATGGTCCCCTGTGCCTGCCAGGAGTGATTTCTGAGCTTGGAGCCAGGAGTAACCCCTGAGCACTGCCGGGTGTGACCCAGAAACCAAAACTGATCACTCAAGTTTAAATTATAAATAAGAATTGTATTATCCCCAAAGGTAGAACTCCCAAAAACCTTTCCAAAATTCCCTCCAGTCTCTAAACAAAACACACACACACACCAGTGAAGAAATATTGAAAGTAACTGGTGTACAGCCTCTGCTCTCACTGCTCATCATAGGCAGTAGGCAGGACAGGTGTGGGTCCACAGGCTAAAGAACATTAAATCTGGGGCTGGAACGATAGCACAGTGGCAAGGGCATTTGCCTTATAGGCGGCCAACACAGGACAGACAGCTGTTTGAATTCCAGCATCCCATATGGTTCCCCGATCCTGCCAGCGGCAATTTCTGAGTGCAGAGACAGGAGTAAAGCCTGAGTGCCACTGGGTGTGGCCCAAAAACCAAAACACACACACACACACACACACACACACACACACACACACACACACACACACACACACACACACACACACACGCTCGCGCAATGATCTTTCTTTTGCTACTAATTACAGGTCACTGAAATATAAACAAAACCACCTCCTCTAGATTATGTCACCTGTAAAAAAAAAAGATTCTACAATCTACTCAACAAACACCTATTAATGTGTATAATATCTGACAAAAGTCAGATACTATTCTTACATTTATTAATTGGCTTTTACTTTTTTTTTTTTTTTTTCATTTTAGAGCCACAGCAACAGTATTTGGGGACTACTCCTGGTTCTGTGCTCAGGATCAGCTTCTAGTGGTGCTTGCAGGACCATGTGGTACCAAGTATCAAACCTGGGCTCCTCCATGCAAAGTATCTATTGCCCATTGACCTATTTCTGGCTCTTCTGTCTTTTAAAGAAGAAAAAAATATTTATTGAAACTCATGTTTACATATTACCTAGAGAGGAATTAGATTAGTGAACAGGTTTTGTTGTTGTTGTTGTTGTTGTTTTGGTTTTTGGGTCACACTCGGCAACTCTCAGTTGCTCCTGGCTCTACGCTCAGAAATTGCTCCTGGCAAGCTCAGGGGACCATATGGGATACCAGGATTTGAACCACTGTCCTGTAGGCAAGGCAAACGCCTTACCTCCATGTTATCTCTCCAGCCCCAGTGAACAATTTTTAAGTTCAAATACTTCCTTTCACAAAGTAAATTTGGATTATACTTAATTTTTTGTTGCTATTGTTTTGGGGTTCACACCCAGTGATGCTCCGGGGCACTCCTGACGGTGTTCAGGAGGACAATATGGTGCCAGAATTAACCTGGAGTTCTGTTGAGATATCTCCCCAGCACTAATTTATCATTTTTCTTTTGGGTGCTGAGTTTGGGGGCTACACCTGGCTATGCTCAGGGCTTATTCTAGACTCTGTCTCAGGTAGGGCTTGGTGGACTGTATCCAGTGCCTATGATCAACACAGGTTAGATTCATGCAAAATAAACTGCTTATGGGCCTGGAGAGATAGCACAGCAACGTCTGCCTTGCAAGCAGCCGATCAGGACCAAAGGTGGTTGGTTTGAATCCTGGTGTCCCATATGGTCCCCCGTGCCTACCAGGAGCTATTTCTGAGCAGACAGCCAGGAGTAACCCCTGAGCATCGCTGGGTGTGGCCCCAAAACCAAAAGAAATAAATAAACTGCTTATTTATTATTATTATTATTAGAGAAAGTACCTTCCTGTACTTTCTCCAGCTTCTGATTGACACTTTTAAAACATTGTGCTTATGTTTGTTTATTAGGCATTTACAATTTCCAAGAATTTCTAAGAGACCAACTTACTTAAAACAATTTTCCTCATAGATAACATTCCATATCTTCCATGCATCAGGTCCCTTGTAACCTGTGTATCGCTCAGGATTAAGAAGCAAATCAACATATTCAGCATCAGGAGATTGTATATCTGTAAAATAAAATGTTTTATTAAATTGCCTGTCCTCAATTACCTCAAAAGTTGTATCAACAAGCCTCTTAGAGGCCACAAAAAATTAACTTGATAATGTAGCAATAGGATTGAGAAATAGTTTTGCCTTGCATGTGGTTGAAGTAGGTTTGATTCCCAGCACTTCATATGGTCCCCTGAGCTTGCCAGGAGTGACCTTAGAGTACAAAGTCAAGAGAATGCCCTGAGCACTGCAGGGTGCGACCTTCCCCCACAAAAAATAAAAGAAACAACTTTTTTGGAAAACTAACAGAAAAGAGGACAGAACTCAGCTCAAACAATACACACCATGACTAAAAGGCTAAATAGTTAAAAACTAAAAAGATATGAATTTCACAAAAAGAAACATGACAATTCAACTCTTTCAAGCTTGCTGACAAAGAATACACTATGTATTCATCTCTATAATCAAATGAGTGACTAACATAAATAAGTATCAATACCACAGACAATTGCCTATTATTTCCTCCTTAAACAAGAAACAATCAGAATCTACTATAAATCAGTCCCAAAGGCACATCCTCAATGTGCAAAAAGTTCAACACAAGGATGATATTTGTATCAGCATAAAATATAAAAAGTAAAAGTGGAGGGGCCCGGAGAGATAGCACAGCGGCATTTGCCTTGCAAGCAGCTAATCCAGGACCAAAGGTGGTTGGTTCGAATCCCGGTGTCCCATATGGTCCCCCATGCCTGCCAGGAGCTATTTCTGAGCACACAGCCAGGAGTAACCTCTGAGCACTGCTGGGTGTGGCCCAAAAACAAAACAAAAAGTAAAAGTGGAAGCAACCTAAATGCCCCAAAAAGGCCGAGCAATTTTTATATTTATGTATTATACCAGAAGTTGAACCTGAATCTTATGTCTGTAAAGATTGCACTCTACCATTGAATTATATCCAAAGTACCCTGAGCATAAGCATATGTATAAGCATTGGACCAAAACTCAGAATCCAGATCATGGAACAGAGAGACAGTACAGCAGGTAAGGTACTTGCTTTGCAAGCAGCCAACACAATGCTAATCCTTAGCAGCACCTATAGTCCCCCAAACCTGATGAGGAGTGAAAGAGGGAGTCCAGAGTATGGAGCCAAGAGTAAATCTTTTTTTTTTTTTTTTTGGTTTTTGGGCCACACCCTGTGACGCTCAGGGGTTAATCCTGGCTATGCACTCAGAAGTTGCTCCTGGCTTCTTGGGGGACCATATAGGATGCCGGGGGATCGAACCGCGGTCCGTCCTAGGCTAGCACAGGCAAGGCAGGCACCTTACCTCCAGCGCCACCGCCCGGCCCCAAGAGTAAATCTTGAGTATCATCTGATATAAACCTCAAAGCCAATCAAAAAATAAATAAAAATAAAAAGGAACCAGGCCCCACTCCTATTTATATGTAATCTTGGCTAAAGCACATGAATTCTCAGTACCTTGATGACATAATTTGTAAAATGTGAATATTACACAGAGCGTGACTGAGATTTAAATGAGTTTATATGTAAAGAATACTAGGAACAATAGTAAAAGTATGAAGCTAGCAGTATTAGTATTATAATACAGCTTAACAAACTACTTTACTTAGGGGGAGGGGTTTGGTCCACATCTGGCAATGCTCAGGGGTTACTCATGGCTCTGTACTTAGGGTTCACCTGACGGTGCTTGGCGAACCATATATGGTGCCAGGTTGGCGGCATCAAGGTCAGTTTCTTTTTTTTTTTTTTTTTTTTTTTTGGTTTTTGGGCCACACCCGGTAACACTCAGGGGTTACTCCTGGCTATGAGCTCAGAAGTCGCTCCTGGTTTGGGGGACCATATGGGACACCGGGGGATCGAACCGCGGTCCGTTCAAGGCTAGCGCAGGCAAGGCAGGCACCTTACCTTTAGCGCCACCGCCCGGCCCCCAAGGTCAGTTTCTTAACCACTGTACAATCTCTCCACTACTAATTACAAAGGCTGTCAAACAAACTGAAAAGATAAGCATTATGAAAAGCTAAAAGGAGAAAGAATCTATTAATTTTCATTACTAATGAGCTCCAGGGCTCCTGGTTTTTACAGTATCAGCACTCTGGATTAGATTTAAATGTCATGACACAACTCATGGTTCCATAGTTTCTTTTTCAAAAGTAACATGAAATATCATAGGAAACTATTTAACTATACAATGACAAATGAACAAAAGCAGGGTTTTACAGTTCCTACATTTTAGTTATTTATGCAAAATGCCAGTATATGTTACAAATGTAGATTCATAATTTATATATAAGAAATATAATACTGGGGATAGAGTAATTGTACAATGGTTCAGGCTTTTGCCTTGCGCATGGCCAACCTGGGTTAGAGCCCCAGCATCCTATATGCCCCCAAGATTGCAGGAGTGATTCCTGACCACAAAGCCTGAAATAACCCATAAGCACTGCTGAGTGTGGCTCCAAAATAACAATAACAAAAGAAATATAAAACTTGGGGTCGATTTTATCACCCAGGACAAGTTTTCCAAACACCACGAAAGCACCACCGGGAGAGTAAATGAACCTGAACAGAGTCTATAGTTAATCCCATGACATATACTCCAAGGGTGGAGAAACCCCATATCTCTTAGGCCAAGTGAATTCCTTTTCGAATGACCCCAATATTTACTGTGCCAG